>NC_050097.1:97855231-98213981 GCF_902167145.1 Zea mays
GTGTCGATGACTTGCCGGTCACCCCTAGTCCACGTTGAGGTAGATTCAAAGCACCCAACCGCTCCTCTATCAAGTCTCCACTTGATCTCTTGAGCTTGATTAGTTAATGAACCCTCAAACCTCGGTTCCACTAGAGTTGCTTTTCACCGCTCCGGCGAGGCAAGCACAATGCCTCTCACAATCACCACCGTGGCCTCTTCACAATCTCCGTTGAAGAGCTCACGAGGAACTACCACCAAGTCGTCTAGGAGGCGGCAACCTCCAAGAGTAACAAGCCAACGACCTCACTTGATGATCTCCTAGTGCCTCAAAGATCAACAACTTGATGCAATGCACTAGATGGCTCTCAATCTCACTAGAATGCAATCCTAACCAATATGAGTGAGAGAGAGAGAGAGGGAGAGGAAAGGCTCCAATATGCTCACAAGTGTTCCAAATGGCCTCCTTCACCCTTTCAACTCGGGCAACACAAGTATATATAGCCCCCTCTCCAAAACTAGCCATTATGGGCCAATTGCCCCTTTTCTGCGCACATGCGGACGGTCTGCAATACAAGCCCGGACCGTCCGCACAAGAATCCCAACAACTATAAACAGTTATAAAAATGTCAGAGCATTCAAAAATGACTTGCGGACGGTCTGCCCCTCAAGGTTGGACGGTCCGCGATACATAAAACTGAACCAAAACGAAGTTTTGCTGACTCTGCACGTTGTGACACCCCAGGTGTCTATTTCGTGCTACGTCAGGAGATTTATCCTGATCTCGGATGCTCAGTGAAAATTTCTATTTCTCGCTCGCGTATGTCTCTGACTATCCAGACTATTTATTCTCATTTCACCAGATTCAGAGTTATTCAGTCTCACAGAAGGCCAAATTTGGAGCCTATTAAAACTTTTATTCTCGATGCAAACGCAAACTCGAAAATCATTCTCGACTTATAAACCTCATCTGAAGCTCATTTAATCAGACGCTCGATAGTTGCTAGTCGAGCTGTGTCCGAATCCAATTTCTCAATGTTCGATCTATATCTAAAAATTAATCTGAGTTCGTACTCTCAAGCGAAATCTCCAATGTGTTGTCCTCTAATAATTTTTTATCCAACTCGGCTTAAATTCTCCGTGTCCAATCTAAATTCGAAAATCAACATCGACAATGATTTTTATTAATCTGATTCGCTTTAATTCGATGATGAATCCGAAGCCGATCGATCTCGATTCATTTTATTCTACTTGTGCACAAGAATTTAATTTCCAAGCAACACCCAAATAAAATGTCTCGGTTCATTTTATTCTGTGGCCTCTCGTTCATTCGTACGTTAGTTCACTCCGTTCCCTGCGTCAGTCTCAGCCAACGAGTGAGCGCTGTGCAAATCGGCCGACTGATGACCACTTCTCTCCAACCAATAATCGTCACCATCTTGATAAACAACTCATACGGGAGCTCTTGTTTCAAAGAAATAAAATAAAGTTTATTTAGCTCCTTAACAATGTCATCAGCATCTGTTTTCTTTCCCATGCCCGCACGCCACAGCCGACAGTGCCACCTCGTGGCGCAGGCAGTCTACCACTGTTAGCCCCTGGCCAGTAGCTGGTCGCCGTTCTCTGCGCCAACAGCTGCAGCCGGCCAGTAGATGGCTGCCGCCCACGGTGGCCAATGGCTGCCAACGGTGTCTTGTTAAATCAACCAGCCAACCACTCTTCTCCCCCACGCCATCCTCCTCTCTCTCCCACACGGCAGCATCCAGGGCGCCATCTCCAAGCTCGCTCCCTTCTCTGCTCCTTCCTCTGACCTGCGCGCGGCGAGCGATTATGGACACTAGCGCAGGCTCCATTTCCCCCCCCCCCCCCGTCTCTTCTCCTCTCTGTTCTGGTAAGTGCGCAGAGCTCCTCCCATGGCGTCTCCTCCCCTTCTCTCCATGGTCGGCGCCCCAAGCTCCAGCCCCTCCTCCCATGGGCACCCACGGCAGGAGCCTCCTCGACTGAGCTCCCCTAGAGCAGGCGCCGCGACGCCCCACCTGGCCGCCATTTCCCAAACTCAGCTCCTCCTCTCGTCCAGGACGCCCCATCTCCCTGTCTTCTTCCTCCCCCCTGTCGATGCTCCCACGCCCTCTCTCTGGTCCGAGCTCGAGCGGCCGAGCTCCCCCAACCGGTCGTCGTTTCTCCCTGCTCCTCCCTCCACTCGGCCCCCCTCGACGCAGCACACCAGTCAGAGACACGACGCCCCTTTCTACGTTCTGCGCCCAGCCATGGAAGTTGCAGGTCTCTGTTCCTTCCCCAAGCTCGCCCTCATCTCCCAGGTCACCGTTTTCCTCTCCCTGCCCCACCTCGTCGGATCCTGCTCGCTTGTGTGCTTGCCGCCATGTCCTTCTCTAACCTACAGTCACTGCCTCTTGAAAGGGAAATAGGCTTACACCTTTTCCTATATGAATTTTGGTGGTTGAATTGCCCAACATAAATTAATTGGACTAACTATTTTGCTCTAGATTATGAGTTCTACAGGTGCCAAAGGTTCACAACAAACCAATAAAAATACCAAGAAAGGGTTCAAATAAAAAGAGCAAAAGACAACCGAAGTGTACCCTAGTCTGGCGCACTGGACTGTCCGGTGCACCACCAGACAGTGTCCGGTGCACCAGGGAACCCGACTCCAAACTTGCCACCTTCGGGAATTCTGGGAGCCACTCCGCTATAATTCACCGGACTGTCCGGTGCGCCAGCGGAGTAACGGCTACACAGCGCCAACGGTCGTCTGCAACGAACAATAAATGCGCTACAGTGCTCGCATGCGCGCGCAGAAGTCAGGACAGGCGCCAGAAGGCGCACCGGACAGTGAACAGTGACTGTCCGGTGCACCACCGGACTGTCCGGTGGCCCAGCTATCAGAAGCTCCAACGGTCAGAACCCAACGACCGGGTGACGTGGCTGGCGCACCGGACTATCCGGTGCGCGATGCGACAGAAGCCCTCACCAACGGTCACTTTGGTGGTTGGGGCTATAAATACCCCTAACCACCCACCATTCATTGCATCCAAGTTTTTAGCCTTCAAACCTCATACAAGAGCTATAGCATTCAATACAAGACACAAACAAAGAGATCAAATCCTCTCCCAAGTCCGGAATCACTCCAAACAAATTAGTGACTAGAGAGAGAGACTTTTGTGTTCATTTGAGCTCTTGTGCTTGGATTGCTTTTCTTGTTCCTTCTTTCTTGTGTTCAACTCACTTGTAATCAAAACAAGAGACACCAACTTGTGGTGGTCCTTGTAGTGGACTTAGTGTCCCATTTGATTGAAGAGAAAGGCTCACTCGGTCTAGGTGACCGTTTGAGAGGGAAAGGGTTGAAAGAGACCCGGTCTTTGTGACCACCTCAACGGGGAGTAGGTTTGCAAGAACCGAACCTCGGTAAAACAAATCACTGTGTCATCCGCTCTTATTCGCTTGTGATTTGTTTTCGCCCTCTCTTTCGGACTCGTTTATATTTCTAACGTTAACCCCGACTTGTAGTGTGTGCTTAAGTTTATAAATTTCAGATTTGCCTATTCACCCCCCACTAGGAGACTTTCAATTGGTATCGGAGCTCGGTACTTCATTAGAGCCTAACCGATCGAAGTGATGTCGGGAGATCACGCCAAGAAGGAGATGGTGACTGGTGAGAAGCCCGCCACAAGCCATGGGAAGGCTCCATCCGGGGAGTCCGGCAACAAGGTGAAGGGATCCCCTTCACACAACAAGTCGCGTCGGAGCGGCGAGAAGAAAAAGAAGATGAAAAAAGTGGTCTACTACGAGATCGACTCTTCATCGCCATCCACCTCCAGCTCTGACACGCCGTCCGTCACTTCTAAGCGCCATGAGCGCAAGAAGTTTAGTAAGATCCCCCTACGCTACTCTCGCATTCCTAGACATACTCCATTACTTTCGGTCCCATCAGGCAAACCACCGACATTTGACGGTGAAGATTATTCTAGGTGGAGTGATATGATGAGATATCACCTAACCTCACTCCACAAAAGCATATGGGATGTTGTTGAGTTTGGAATACAGGTACCATCCGTAGGGGATGAAGACTATGATGAGGACGAGGTGGCCCAAATCGAGCACTTCAACTCTCAAGCAACTACTATACTCCTCACCTCTCTAAGTCGAGAGGAGTATAATAAGGTGCAAGGGTTGAAGAGCACCAAAGAGATTTGGGACGTACTCAAGACCGCACACGAAGGAGATGAGGTGACCAAAATCACCAAGCGGGAAACGATCGAGGGGGAGCTCGGTCGCTTTATGCTCAACCAAGGAGAAGACCCGCAAGCCATGTACAACCGGCTAAAAACCTTGGTTAACCAAGTGCACAACCTCGGGAGCTCCAAGTGGGATGACCATGAAATGGTCAAGGTTATTCTTAGATCACTCGTTTTTCTTAATCCCACTCAAGTTCAATTAATTCGTGGTGATCCAAGATATAAACTAATGTCTCCCGAGGAAGTGATAGGAAAATTTATGAGCTTTGAGTTGATGATCAAAGGCTCCAAGAAAATCATCGAGCAAGGCGCCTCCTCCACACCCGATGTGCAACCCGTTGCATTCAAGGCAACGGAGGAGAAGAAAGAAGACTCTACACCTAGTAGGGTCCCCATCGACGCCTCCAAGCTCGACAACGAGGAAATGGCGCTCATCATCAAGAGCTTCCGCCAAATCCTCAAGCAAAGGAGGGGGAAGGATTACAAACCCCGCTCTAAGAAGGTTTGATACAAATGTGGTAAGCCCGGTCATTTTATCGCTAAATGTCCTTTGTCTAGTGATAGTGATAGGGGTGACGACAAGAAGGAAATGAGAAGAGAAAAGAAGAGATATTATAAGAAGAAGGGTGACGATGCACATGTTTGCCAGGAGTGGGACTCCGACAAGAGCTCCACCGACTCCTCCTCCGATGAGGACGCCGCCAACATCGTCGTCACCAAAGGCCTCCTCTTCCCCAACGTCAGCCACAAGTGCCTCATGGCAAAGGACGACAAGAAAAAGAAGGTAAAATCAAGATCCTCCACTAAGTATGCAACCTCTAGTGATGAGGAAAGTTCTAGCGATGATGAGGATAACTTGCTTACTCTTTTTGCCAATCTTAACATGCAACAAAAAGAGAAATTGAATGAATTAATTAGTGCCATTCATGAGAAGGATGAACTCTTGGATAGATAAGAGGACTTCCTTATTAAAGAAAACAAAAGGCATGTTAAGGTTAAATATGCTTATGCTCTAGAGGTAGAAAAATGTGAAAAATTAACTAGTGAGCTAAGCACTTGCCATGACACTATTTCCAACCTTAGAATTGAGAATGCTAATTTGATTGCTAAGGTTGAGAAGTCAAATATTTGTGATGATTCAATTGTCAATCTTAGAAATGATAATGCTAGTTCAATTGCTAAGATTGAAAAATTGAATGCATCTCTTGCTAGCCTTAGAAATGAGAATGAAAAATTAATTGCTAAGGCTAAAAACTTAGATGTTTGCAATATTTCTATTTCCAATCTTAGAGATGAGAATGACATTTTACATGCTAAGATTGTTGAACTAAATTCTTGCAAACCCTCTACATCTACCGTTGAGCATGTTACTATTTGCATTAGATGTAGAGATATTAACATTGATGCTATTCATAATCACATTGCTATGATTAAACAACAAAATGATCATATAGCAAAATTAGATGCTAAAATTGCCGAGCATGAGTTAGAAAATGAAAAATTTAAATTTGCTCGTAGTATGCTTTATAGTGGGAGACGCCCTGGCATTAAGAATGACATTGGCTTCCAAAAGGGAGACAATGTCAAGCTTAATGCCTCTTATAAAAGATTGTCCAACTTTGTTAAGGGCAAAGCTCCCATAGCTCAGGATAACGAGGGCTACATTTTGTACCCTGTCGGTTATCCCGAGCACAAAATTAGGAGAATTCACTCTAGGAAGTCTCACTCTGGCTCTCGTCATGCTTTTATGTATAAGAGTGAGGCATCTAGCTCTAGGCAATCAACCCGTGCTAAATTGCCTAAAAGGAAAACTCCT
The DNA here is from genome assembly GCF_902167145.1 of Zea mays. NCBI lineage: Eukaryota > Viridiplantae > Streptophyta > Magnoliopsida > Poales > Poaceae > Zea > Zea mays. The sequence goes on from NC_050097.1 coordinate 97,861,279, forward strand.
ATTGCATCGAATGAACCTAATATTTCTTTTAAGACTTTTGATGCATCTTATGTGCTAACTAACAAATCAGGCAAAATAGTTGCAAAATATGTTGGGGGCAAACACAAGGGGTCAAAGACTTGTGTTTGGGTACCCAAGGTGCTTGTTTCTAATGTCAAAGGACCCAAGACCGTTTGGGTACCTAAGAACAAGGCATAAATTTGTTTTGTAGGTTTATGCATCCGGGGGCTCAAGTTGGATCATCGATAGCGGGTGCACAAACCACATGACAGGGGAGAAGAAGATGTTCTCCTCCTACGAGAAAAACCATGATCCCCAAAGAGCTATCACATTCGGGGATGGAAATCAAGGTTTGGTCAAAGGATTGGGTAAAATTGCTATATCTCCTGACCATTCTATTTCCAATGTTTTTCTTGTAGATTCTTTAGATTACAATTTGCTTTTTGTTTCTCAATTATGCAAAATGGGCTACAACTGTCTTTTTACAGATTTAGGTGTTACTGTCTTTAGAAGAAGTGATGATCTAGTAGCATTCAAGGGAGTGTTAGAGGGTCAGCTATATTTAGTAGATTTTGATAGAGCTGAACTCGACACTTGCTTAATTGCTAAGACTAACATGGGTTGGCTCTAGCACCGTCGACTAGCCCATGTTGGGATGAAGAATCTTCATAAGCTTCTAAAGGGAGAACACATTTTGGGACTAACCAATGTTCATTTTGAGAAAGACAGGGTTTGTAGCGCATGTCAGGCAGGGAAGCAAGTTGGTGTTCATCATCCACACAAGAACATCATGATGACCGACAGGCCGCTTGAGCTACTCCACATGGACCTATTCGGCCCGATAGCTTACATAAGCATCAGCGGGAGTAAGTATTGTCTTGTAACTGCGGATGATTATTCTCACTTCACTTGGGTGTTCTTTTTGCAGGAAAAATCACAAACCCAAGAGACTCTAAAGGGATTCTTGAGACAGGCTCAAAATGAGTTCGGCTTAAGGATCAAAAAGATTAGAAGCGACAACGGGACGGAGTTCAAGAACTCACAAATAGAAGGCTTTCTTGAGGAGGAGGGCATCAAACATGAGTTATCTTCTCCCTACACACCACAACAAAATGGTGTAGTGGAAAGGAAGAATAGAACTCTATTGGACATGGCAAGGACCATGCTTGATGAGTACAAGACTTCGGATCGGTTTTGGGCCGAGGCGGTCAACACCGCTTGCTACGCCATCAACCGTTTATATCTTCACCGAATCCTCAAGAAGACATTGTATGAACTCCTAACCGGTAAAAATCCCAATGTTTCATATTTTAGAGTCTTTGGTAGCAAATGCTTTATTCTTGTTAAAAGAGGTAGAAAATCTAAATTTGCTCCTAAGGCTGTAGAAGGCTTTTTACTAGGATATGATTCAAACACAAGGGCATATAGAGTCTTTAACAAGTCCACTGGACTAGTTGAAGTTTCTTGTGACATTGTGTTTGATGAGACTAACGGCTCTCAAGTAGAGCAAGTTGATCTTGATGAGCTAGATGATGAAGAGGCTCCGTGCGTCACGCTAAGGAACATGTCCATTGGGGATGTGTGTCCTAAAGAATCTGAAGAGCCTCCACAAGCACAAGATCAACCATCTTCCTCAATGCAAGCATCTCCACCAACTCAAGATGAGGATCAAGCTCAAGATAATGATGATGAAGATCAAGAGGAGCCACCTCAAGAGGAGGACAATGTTCAAGGGGGTGATGCTAATGATCAAGACAAGAAAGATGACAAGGATCCAAGACCGCCACACCCAAGAGTCCACCAAGCAATACAACGAGATCACCCCGTGAACTCCATCCTCGGTGACATTCATAAGGGGGTAACCACTCGATCTCGTGTTGCTCATTTTTGTGAACATTACTCTTTTGTGTCTTCTATTGAGCCATACAGGGTGGAAGACGCACTAAGAGATTCGGATTGGGTGTTGGCTATGCAAGAGGAGCTCAACAACTTCACAAGGAATGAGGTATGGCATTTAGTTCCACGTCCTAACCAAAATGTTGTAGGAACCAAGTGGGTCTTCCGCAACAAGCAAGATGAGCATGGTGTGGTGACAAGGAACAAAGCCCAACTTGTGGCCAAGGGATATTCACAAGTCGAAGGTTTGGATTTCGGTGAAACCTATGCACCCGTAGCTAGGCTTGAGTCAATTCGTATATTACTTGTCTATGCTACTTACCATGGCTTTAAGTTCTATCAAATGGACGTGAAAAGTGCCTTCCTCAATGGACCAATCAAGGAGGAGGTCTATGTTGAGCAACCTCCCGGCTTTGAAGATAGTGAGTATCCTAACCATGTCTATAAAATCTCTAAGGCGTTTTATGGGCTCAAGCAAGCCCCAAGAGCATGGTATGAATGCCTAAGAGATTTTCTTATCACTAATGGCTTCAAAGTCAGAAAAGTCGATCCTACTCTCTTTACTAAAACACTTGCAAATGATTTGTTTGTATGCCAAATTTATGTTGATGATATCATATTTGGGTCTACTAACGAATCTACATGTGAAGAGTTTAGTAGGATCATGACTCAAAAATTCGAGATGTCTACGATGGGGGAGTTGAAGTATTTCTTAGGATTTCAAGTGAAGCAACTCCAAGAGGGCACCTTCATTAGCCAAACGAAGTACATTCAAGACATACTCACAAAGTTTGGGATGAAGGATGCCAAGCCCATCAAGACACCCATGGGAACTAATGGGCATCTCGACCTCGACACGAGAGGTAAATCCGTAGATCAAAAGGTATACCGGTCGATGATAGGTTCTTTACTCTACTTATGTGCATCTCGACCGGATATTATGCTTTCCGTATGCATGTGTACAAGATTCCAAGCTGATCCTAAGGAAGTTCACCTTAGGGCCGTAAAACGAATCTTGAGATATTTAGTTTATACTCCTAAGTTTGGCCTTTGGTACCCCAGGGGATCCACTTTTGATTTAATTGGTTTTTCCGATGCTGATTGGGCAGGGTGTAAGATTGATAGAAAGAGCACATCAGGGACTTGCCAATTCTTGGGAAGATCTCTGGTGTCTTGGGCTTCAAAGAAGCAAAATTATGTAGCTCTTTCTACCGCTGAAGCCGAGTATATTGCCGCAGGCCATTGTTGCGCGCAATTGCTTTGGATGAGGCAAACCCTTAGGGACTATGGTTACAAATTAACCAAAGTTCCTCTCCTATGTGATAATGAGAGTGCAATCCACATGGCGGATAATCCCGTTGAGCATAGCCGCACTAAACACAGCCATTCGGTATCACTTTTAAGGGATCACCAACAATGGGGGGATATCGAGATTGCATATATTAACACCAAAGAACAATTAGCCGATATCTTTACCAAGCCATTAGATGAGCAAACTTTTACCAAACTTAGGCATGAGCTAAATATTCTTGATTCTAGGAATTTTGATTGATATTTTGCACACATAGCTCATTTATACATTTGATCATATCTCTTTCACGTGATATGACTAATGTGGTTTTTAAGTGTATTTCAAGCTAAGTCATAGATTTAGAGGGAAGAGGAGTCTTCGGTGAAGACAAGGTGTTGGAACTTGCTCTCCTGGGCAAGTTGATCCAACGGGGGAGTGAAAATAGCGTAAACAAGGTTTCAACTCGAGATGGCAATTGCTCTGTTAATCTAGCCTCTCAAGGGCACTGTACGGGGGTATTTATAGGTGCTTGAGTGCCCAACGTCTTGGAGTAAGGACACATGTGCCCTCAGGCGCCTGGACTATCCCCGGAATATTCCATAAAGTGGGGTTACAAACTGTCATTACAGAAAAGCCATCACAAATCGGGCTCGTAACACACTTCTCCGTGCGGGGCCTGTTACAATGGGCCGAATCCCACGTGGGCCTCCAGGTTGGATGAGGACGTGGGACGGGGCGACCTCGTCGTAGGCCTTCGTCTTGCAGTGTAGAGGATGAAGGGTGGAACCCGCCGATCGTTTCGCCTCCGTTGGTGCAGCGAGATTGACGAGGGCCTGGAGCGAAGGGTAGCGTCTTCGCCTTCGCCCCAACATTTGCCCTCCGAGGGACCAGTTCGACTAAGTCATCTGGTGCTGAAGACGTCGCTAGATGGTGGAGACGCTGCCCTCACTCGAAGTGGTTCCGCGGGGTTTTTTGATGTGACCGTTGATGGACGTCGTACTGTTGGACTGCGGGTTTCCCGAAGCGTCACGTCCTGTGTATAAAAAGGGGGGGGGCAGCGTAGGTCAGGTTCTCTTACCTTTCTGCACACCGCAAAACCCTAGCCTCCTTTTGAAACCGCTCGTCCGCTCGCCTGCCCTCCTTGCTCCTGTTCGTCGGAGATCTGCCCCGCATCAAGCAGACCGCGCGCCGCCACCGACGGTACGTAGCCATGTCTTCTTCTTCCTTGTCCGCTGCGAACACGCCGACGACCGAAGCGTTGTCCGAGGATACCTCGAGCAATGTGGCGGCGGCGGAGCTACATCGGGGTGATACGGTGGAGTTCGGCATTTCGCGGATTTCCTCGGTCCGCGTGCAGGATATGCAGCAGTTGGGATATTTTGGCAGGGGAGTTGGGCGTGTCCCGGGGGCGGAGGAGGTTCCCGAGCCCGAGGGTGAGTTGGTCGTTTTCGAGGCTTTTTTCACCGCTGGCCTTCGCCTGCTTGCACATCGCTTTGTGGCGGAGGTCCTGTGGAGATTTGAGGTCCAGGTCCACCAGCTGACACATAACGCCATGGTGGCCCTGGAGAAGTATGTGTGGCCGATGACTTCGTATGGAGGTCAGCCTTCTATGGAAGTCTTCGCCAAACAATACTGTCTGCACTGGCAAAAAAGAAAAATTGGACACAAGATTGCACAGTTTGGATCGTGCACATTTACACCGAGGACCGGAAAGACTTCGATGGAAGTCGTGGAGTTGGTTCCTTGTGCCCGTAATAAGTGGGGCAACTGGTGGGATTTCTGGTTCTATGTTTCTGAGGGCGAGGTCGAAGACCACCCAGGGCTCCCCGTGGCCATTATGTGCTCCCATTATTATGTGGCGTACCCGCAATTTGAGGTGGCGGAGGATGATGAGAATGAGGGAGCCCTTCGGAGCGCTGCCCGTATGAGTAGTGGGCACGATTTAGTTGAGGAATTCATCGGGTATGGGGTGTGGCCCTTGGCGCATGGATGGGCGTTGGACGAAGTATGCCCTCGTGAGATGCTCTCCCTGGGTGGGCAGAGAGTGCGAAGTCCGACCTTCGCGTTGGATCTGCGAGGCCGAGATCCCGCCGCGGTCGTGCGTGAAGCGGAAGACGGGGTTGTGCGTATTGTGGGGCGTTATGTGCCTAGGACGGAGGCCCTACGGAGTTGGGATACTCGCGGATCCAACGTTCGCTTGAATAGGGTCTTCAAGCTGAATCGCTTGCCGTACAACGGCTAGCCCGGGGATGACACTGTCGACCGCCGCGGGAAGAGGCCAGTGGCCGCAACTGAAGAGGACCCTTCGCAGGAGGCCGCCCCAGCCACTAAGAAGAGAAAACTAGGTACTGCAGTGGGGGAACTGGGGGTCTCCGAAAGTTTTGCTGCGGAATTGATGGGGACGTGCGCAGCCCTCGGGGGAAGGATGTCTTCGCCCGAGCTCCGGGAGTCTTCGGCGCGGATGTTGGAGGTTACCGACGGTCGATGGCCCAAGAATGTTCCAATCCCCCGCGCGGCTAGCGAAGACTTTTTTACGTCTCACATGGCTCATGACTTGAAGGTTTTTCCTTATGGACGGAATATTGCTGCTGTTGTGTCGGTAGTGATGAACAAGGACCGTCAAGACGCTGTGCAGAAGTGCCGGACGGTCGTCAGGATCGCGGATCCTATGCGCGAGGCGAAGTGGGCGAGGGGGAGCGCGAAGGCTGATGCCTCTGGCAGTAGCAAGCCAGTGCCGGCTGCGAAACCGGCTGCCCTCGGACCTAGCAAGGCGTCGGCGAGTGCGAAGGCTGCCGCCTCTAGCGGGAGCAAGCCACCCCCAGGCAGGCCCACGAAAGGACGGGAGCTGCCTTCGCCGGGGAGACGTGTTGCCGACTTCGGCACGAACATCAGTGTCGAGGATTATTTTGTTGGTAAGATTTTAAGTTTTTTTTGACTAGGTCTTTTGACCGGTGATATGTTGCAGGGTCGGGTGAGGGGCAATTGGTTGTTGTCCCGCCTTCGGTGGCAACCACGACGCCAACAGCGGTGGTTGGGGCGAAGGGTGCCGCGCGAGACCCGTGGGCCGCTTTCTGCGCGAGCGGCGAAATTCTGTCGGCTGCTGCTGCCAGGGACATGGCGGGCTCCATGTCCTAGTGACTGAGGGAAGCGTTGCAGCAGCTGTCGCAGCAGCTGAAGCAAGTAAGTTGTGCTGGACTTCGATGTTTGTTGTTTCCCTGAGGGTTTGGGTCTCATGGGTTTGTGTCAGGCGGCCGACTTCGCCGACCGCGTCACGTCGGGTGTCTTGACTGCGGACGTGGCCGCCGAAGTCGAGAGTCTCCGGGCGCAGCATGCAGATGCTATCCGGGAGAAGTCGGCTGCGGAAAGCAAAAACCGCAGGCTGGCGGAGAAAGTGGCTGCCATGGAGGCCGAGAAGACGGACCTCCAGCGCCAGCTAGCGGAGGAGAGGAGGGAGGCGAACTAGGCCATCGCTGAGGCCAAAGTGGCGCAGGCGGAGAGCAGTCTCGCCAGCCAACACGCCGAAGAGCTGGAGGCGAGGTACAATGCCCTGCGCAGCCGCGTGGACAAGGTTGAGGCCTCGACGCGCTCGGAAGTCGAGCGGACGCACGGGCAGTTTGTGGACACGTACCGCGAGCTGGGTGCACGGACTGCTGACTTCAAAGTGCCCGACCAAGAAGCAGGCCTTCGCTTCCTCGAATGGTTGCAGGAGGAGTTGCTGGTGCTCCTGACCATTGTGACAGGTTTCATGTCCTTCGCCTCCCTCGTCACCTGCGAGGGGGCGATGAATGCACTGTCCCGCGAGAGGTGCAGGCACTACGAGGTCTTCGACCAAGCAGACAAGAACTTTGAACGTGAAATCTTCAAGGTCGAAGACCCTGTGGTGAAGCAGTCAGCGGGGGCACTCTTCGATAGGATGTGGGGTCCGCACGGTCGGGAGGCGGTCAGGGAACGGTCCGACCGGGCGATAGAGCAGGTAAAGGCTATTTTTGTGTGGTTATATGTGTGGGTATGTGTGGTTTTGCTGAATGAGTGTGCTGTTGCTGCAGATGGCGCATGCCGAGGACGTTGAGGACCTTGGTGGTCTGGACGGCGTGCCACCCGAGGCTGTGGAGGTCAATCCAGTGTCGCCCTCGGATACCGGTGAAGGCTCCTCGGCTGTGCCCGTGCCCACTGTGGCCGGTGGAGACTCTGCATTAGCCCCTGCGCCGACGGGCGAAGATGCGGCGAGGGTGGTGGCCGAGCCGGCAGCCGAAGACCCCATAGCCGCGGCCGGGCCTTCGCAGGTGGCTGAATAGGTGTTGAGGAGTTTGTAAATTTTGTTTGTGTGATACTGAACCTCGATTGCTGCGCAGGTTCTTGGGTCTGGGCCTGCGCACGCAACCGCTACTGACAATGAAATTTTTGTGGCGGCTTCGACCGTGGCTGCTGATGACGATTCATTTGGCTCTATGTCTAAGTGTTTTGAGTCTAATGATTCTGGGAGTTCGATTGCGTGGACAGAGGAGTCTTCAGATGAGGACTTGGATTATTTTGCGGCGTTGGATGTGGCTGCAACGGAGCCTTCGCCGCACGTGGAGGGTTCCGAGGAACTCCCGGGCGCGAGTACTGGGTATAGGCGGCGGAGGGCGGTGGCGAAGCGGAGAGTGAGTGAATTATCGCGAAGTGGTAGGCGTTATCGTAGCGAGGTGGAGAGAGGTCGTCTTCGCGTGGATGGGACTGGGAAGCGAGAATAGTTGTCCTCGCCGATTGGGGTGAGTGTAGGTGAGGGGGAGCTGCGAAATCTGTTCGAGGGTGAGGAACTGAGGATAATGCTGTTCAACTATAGGGAGATGGGTATCATCCCGAAGGTTCAGCCAATGTAATATGTGATGCCCTCGCTGTGTGTATGTAACCATAATTTTGTGTGATGAAGCTGCGCGCTTTTGTTGATCAGACCGCTCCCGTAGGCGACTTCTGTGCGGAGTCTTTTAGAAAAGACTTCGATTTTGCGTACCTGTTATTCCGGCTGCACCCGTAGGCGACTTTTGCGTGGAGTCTTTTGGAAAAGACTTCGATGTTGCACACTTATTGTGCTAGGCCGGCTGCACCCTTAGGCGACTTTTGCACGGAGAGTGGTTTTGTGCACTTATTGTGCTAGTCCGCTGCACCCGTAGGCGACTTTTGCACGGAGAGTGGTTTTGTGCACTTATTGTGCTGGTCCGGCTGCACCCTTAGGCGACTTTTGCACGGAGGGTGGTTTTGTGCACTTATTGTGCTAGTCCAGCTGCATCCTTGGGCGACTTCTGCACGGAGAGTCTTTTGGAAAAGATTTCGATTTTTCGTGCCTATTATTCCGGCTACACCCTTAGGCGACTTTTGCACGGAGAGTCTTTTGGAAAAGACTTCGATGTTGCACACTTATTGTGCTAGTCCGGCTGCACCCTTAGGCGACTTTTGCGTGGAGTGACGCACGCGAGGGTGGCTAGCGCTGCCCCTCGCAGTGACTTCGATGTGGTCGAATGCCGAAGACCGTCGATGCGGTCTTTTTCGACATTGTCTGAATTTTTGCGGGGGATTTTTGCGTGTATATTACATGGCTCCGCCTCATTAAAAACCTCACCCCCGGGAGGAAAAGAGTGCGGGCCGGAATGATATTGTTTGGTGAATTACAAGGGCGTGTTAGCCCTGAGGATTCAAACAAAAAATTTGCGAAGATTATCAATATTCCAGGAATGCTCTAGGTCTTCATCGGATGACGTTGTTAGCCTGTACGCGCTGGGGGACACCTTCATCTTGACGATGAAGGGACCCTCCCACTTTGGCTCCAGCTTGCCCCGTGACTCTGTCCGAGTTGTCCGGATGAGTACGAGGTCCCCTTCGTTGAATTCTCTTGGGACGACTGTGTGGTCGCGCCATGCTTTTGTTTGAGCTTGGTATTTGTTGAGGGTTTGCAGGGCGAAGACACGGGCTCCGTCGATGAGGTCCTTGGAAGTTGGTTCGTCTATGTCGGGGACGGCTGAAGTGTTTGTCCGCGGTGACCCATGTTTATTTCCTGCGGGGTCATGGTCTCCGATCCATATAGCAGGCAGAAGGGAGTGAACCCAGTCGCCCGGCACTCGGTCGTGTTCAGCGCCCAGACTGCTTTTCAGGTAGCAGGTCGGCCCATTTACCCTTCTTGTCGTCGAGAAGCATTTTCTTGATGGCCGTGAAAATTTTGCCATTGGCGCGCTCCACGACACCATTAGATTATGGGTGATATACTGAGGCGAAGGCAAGCTTGGTGCCAATGAAGAAGCAGAAGTCCTTGAAGCCTTGGCTGTCAAATTGTTTGCCGTTGTCAACTGTGAGCTCGAACGGGACTCCGAATCGGCAAACAATGTTTTGCCAGAAGAATTTCTGGGCAGTCTTCGATGTTATTGTGGATACTGCCCTTGCCTCGATCCACTTGGTAAAATACTCGACGGCGACGAATGTGAACTTGAGGTTCCCTTGGGCTGTGGGTAGTGGCTCGATAATGTCCAGGCCCCAGCGCTGAAGGGGCCACGTGTGGGCGATCAGCTTTGTGAATTGCGAAGGGTTGCCCGAATGGGGGGAAAACTTCTGGCAGGCTTCGCACGACCTTGTGACTCGATTCGCGGCACAGATCATAGCGGGCCAGTAGAAGCCTTGACGGATCACCTTGGCAGTGAGGGCCCTAGGCCCCGCGTGGGAGCCGCAAGTTCCGCTGTGGACTTCGCGTAGGATTTGGATGCCTTCAGTCTCGGTGACGTATTTAAGCATGGGTTGGCTGACCCCCTTCTTGTAAAGCTGGTCCTCAATGAGTGCGAAGTCTCGGCTTCGGTGCTTGAGGCGCTTAGCCTCGTTGATGTCGCTTGGATGGTAATATCCCTGCAGGAACAGGGTGATTGGTGCTTGCCAGTGTTCGGTCATGATGAGGTTGACTATGCGGTGGCCCTCGGTGCCGTTTGTTATTTGTAGGCCCTCTGGGCTGCGGACGGCTGGCGTGCCGATGACATGGTAGAACACGTCAAAGGGCAAGGCCTCGCCTCTGGCTGCTGCTTTGGCCAATGCATCGACCTCCTTGTTCTTGGCTCGGTCCACATGCTGCAAGGTAAAGCCCTTAAATTGTCTCTCAAGACTGCGGACAGCCGTGAGATACTGCATGAGTGCGGGGTCTTTTGCTGTGTAATCTTTTTCAACCTGGCCGACCACTACTTTGAAGTCTGTTCTGATTATGCATGTAGTGACACCAAGTGCCCGTAGCTTGCGAAGGCCGAGGATGACAGCTTCGTACTCTGCTAAATTCGTGAGGACGAATAGGACGAGCATGCATCCTGATTGTTGCATTGTGTTTGTTGTTTGCGCACAGAGATGCTTTCCTCACCTTTATTCTAATAATAGGTGATTGTGAACGAACATGCTTTTCTCATCTTTATTCCGATAATAAATAATTGGAAAATATGTGATGCATTACTGTCCTATAAGCAATTTCTAGTCTTGTTTGTTGGGTCCTTTAGACATGTATTTATGTGGCCTATGGTTCTTCTTAGTTTGGCCGCTAGTCCAACTTGTGTTTGTTCTGGTGTGTTTGTGCCGGTAGAATGTTGGTGGTATGTTTGTGTAAACTAAAAATTTGGCCATGTCCTCATCTAGGAACCATGACCCAAATCGATGTTAATTCCCTGAAATTTTCCCCAATTTCCAAACGTGGACGAGTCTGAATTTTTCCATCGTTACTTTGTGATCAAGGTCATATAAATAGATGTTTAGGAAATCCCCTTATTGGACATAAGATGCACTCAAACTTAAAAAAATAATAATAATCTCGAGTCCCTAATCTTAACAGCCAACTTGTAGCTCTTATGGTCATATTTTCATTCTAAAACATACCTTTGTTCGGTTGGTGCAAGCTGATATCTCTATGTCAGTTTGCGTCTCCATCGGGATCATCTTGTTGCTTTCTCAGTCCAACCTAGGAAAGCAGTGCCTAATCATTTTCTTGAATTTAATGCCTTTGATTTTTTCATATCTCTCGAAGGCTTATCAATTTAATCTTATGATTGTTTCCCTTCCATATCTTATTGGACGCTAATTATTGACATGATAATCTCTGCGATGGACATGGAAATATGCTTGGGGCTAAAGTAACAGTCTCCCATCGTACTCCCTTATCAACCAATTTTTGCAGGATTTAGTAAACATTATGCTAAGTAAAAGAAAACTAAGTTAGTTTAGTAACTTAGGGTTTCTTGGTCTTACTTGGCTCTTGGTGGTGTATGCTTATCAACTTAGGTTTGGAGTTTTGTTAGGGATAAGCATAGTGGATTTGTATTTCCCTTATATATTTCAGTGGGCAATTTTAAAAAAAGGTTTTGCTAGTTGGGTTAGGGTGACACAAGTTTCCACTATTAATTTTTTCCCTTCTTTATTTTCTATTTATGAATTCTAGTGTTGCTTGAACTACAACAGTGGTTTAACATTTTCCAAAAATTCTGTAAAAATTATAGTGGGTTACCATTGGTTACTATAGTCTGTTCTAGGAATTTGAGGTCGAGAATAAAAAGAGTATGCCTTGGACAAAAATAACAAAAGTTGGGCAAAGGGGTCACTTTGCACTACAACTCTTAACTAGGGTGGGTTCTGTCCTAAAGGTCATTTTTGCTGGTATCTAACAGTAATAACATGCTTTTGTGCCAAAAATCACAGAAGGTTATTTGGTGGTTATTTAGTTGTGATTTTCTTAATTTTAATGTCAAAAAGGCACTTACTACTATCTTGCTATTTGAAAAATGTCAAACAACAGATTTCATATTTTTCCTATGTTCTTAACAACAAAACATTAGTTATTCCAAGGTTTGGGGTGTTTTCTCCTTGGAGTTATTTTTCTAGGGTTTTTCTAAGTTTTCCTGGTTTTCTTAAAATAAAAGGTATCCCAATTAATTTATACTAACCCAGGGTATAATAAATTTTTCTAGTGAACTATACTAAAAAAGTAGACTAACAAAAATATGGGTGCTCTCTGGTTCTTTATTTAAATTACCTTTCCTATTTTCTTTAACTTTAAGCACGATGTGAAATAAATGGCAAACTCTACCTTAATGGGGTGTACAGAGGGGTTTATCATTTTTAAACAGGTTAGTAGGTGATCAAGTACTTCTCTAAATTTTCTAAACTTTAGTCAAATAGTGTAACTATTTTTCCTTATTTCTTTTAGCTTTTGGCTAGTTAATCATTTAATTCAAAACTCTAAAGTTTTCTGTAACACTAAGGGGTTTTATATTTTTCTTAAGTAGTTTACATTATTTAAGATCTGGCAAAATTGGTTTGACTCGATTTGGGTGAACAAAACAGAAGATATGAATTATTCAAGTTCTGTTTGAATTAAAATCAGATTAATAAAAAGGTTTCCTGGAAAAACCACTTTGCACCGAAGACCTCGGGTTCTTTCCAAACTAATCCTCTTAGTTATACCCCTGCGCTACTATTCCCCTGAGTCACTGACAATGCACAAAACCCCCTAGCCTTTTCTTCTTCTCCCCTGCGGTCCCTCCCTAGGTTTAAACAGTACCCGCGGAAAAGAAAAGGGCGGCGCGGCTTACCGGCAGCGAGAGAGGTCCGGCGAGGGGCGGGGTCGGCTCCGGGAGGTCCTGGCGGTCACAACGGTGTACGGCTCGACGGCAGAGGTGGCCGGAATCGTCCGGTCCACGTGCGCAGGCGTGTGATCTCGTCGGCGGCGGTTGTTCCGGCTAAACCACGACGATCTAGTGCAATCAAAAGGCACGATGAGCTCCACGGAGTGACGTAGAGGCTATGTGCACAAGGAATCGAAGAATGGAGCAGAGGATTACCCGGTCTACGTTCACCGGCGGTCGGGCGAAGTCCGGCAACCGTGGACTGGCTTCTCTGGCGAAGCAAAGTCCGATTCCTTGCTCGGGGAGCTTCACCGAGGCGTACACAGTCTCTTCCAAGGGTCGGGCGTGGCTGGGAAGAGCTCTGTTGGCCGGTCTACGGTGGTAGGGGCTCGGGTGGCCGCGGGCACGCCGTGCACGGGGCAAACGCCGGTGGTTTCGGGCTCCGGTGCGGTCGAGCGTGCGCGGAGGAGTACGGTCGACGCCTGAGGGTGATTTATAGGCGCGGACGCGAGCAGGCGACGCGGGCGCGGCTTGGCGTGGCGCGGGGCACGCGGGGTCGGGCGCGGGCGTGCTCTGGCGCGTGCAGAGCGCGTCGAACACGTGGAGGTGTTCTTCTGCCCATGTTCAAAAGCTTGCTGAGATCGCATACGTGCGAATCTTGGCAAAAATCCGGCACAGACCTCTTCCTAGCACCTATGGCTATCTCTTGTATGTGAGTTCCAATGGAAGATAAGCCCTAGGTCAGAAGATATGCGGACGCCAAATCTGGCTTGTCTCCCTGCCCACTTCGCGACAAAAGTGATGCCAAGACATGTCAAACGTCAAGGGCTCGGTCTCAACCTTTTCTAGGGGGTGCCTTAGGTGGTATGCCACATTTTTGGTATAGAACTTAGGTGGTTTTGGTGCCATATACAAGGTGAACACGGTGGATCTTTAGATTAGGTGTAGATTTTGACTTAGAGAGAATTAGAGAGCTCTAGCTCTTTCTCTACTTAAGGAATGGAATTGGGGTTTCTTAAGGGGTCTTTTTGCAATGTTTCCTCTCCATATTTGTTGATTAATATGTCACTTAACTTTGGCCAAAGGTTAGGTCATGATTTGCACATTTGCTTAATCTCCCCCCTTCAACCATGGTTTTAGGAGACAGGGGGTTCAAGAGGGGTCTAGGGTTTACTCCCTTCTTGTCCAAGGTGGTAAGTGCACAAAAGCTTGGGTAATGCTTTTGGTCAGTCACATCTCTTGGTTAATACATGGTCTCCAAGGTTCTTATACTCTTCTCCTTAAGTTTCTTCCACATGTGATCACAGTCATTAGTGCATAGGTGTGCCATAGCCATGGTAACACTTGGGGTGTTACAACCCTCCCCCTTAAAGGAATCTCGTCCTGAGATTTTTGGTAGAGTCCTTAGGAGGGGTGCCGAGAAGGTGTGTTGGTGTGTTGTTCCTTCTTTGATTCAAGTTTCATTTGTTAACTGCTCTTCGAATGTCATTCTCTTTGCGACTTCAGAAGGAAGTCCTTTTTAAGTTTAAACCACAACTTAGACTACCCTTAACATCTAAGTTTTTCTTATATTTGTATTCAAAGGGCAGGTGGGGGTGGGGTTTTGGGTTACGTACCGACTCCTTTGGGCAGAAAGTCGGGGAAGCAAGAGCGTAGAAAATCCTCAGTCTCCCATGTAGCTTCTTCTACTGAATGGTGACTCCACTGAACCTTATACATTCTGATCGACCTTGCTCGCGTTGACCTCTCTTTCTGATCCAATACCTTGACGGGGTACTCTTGATAGGACAATTCTGGTTCTATTTCAATGTCTGGTTCAGGTAATACTTCAGTGGGTAGGCGGACACATTTCCGTAGCTGAGATACATGAAATACATTGTGAACTGCTGACATGTGGGGTGGCAACTCCAATTGATAGGCTACGGGTCCACAATTCGCTTTGATCTCATAGGGTCCAATGTAGCGAGGAGCTAACTTGCCCTTGATCCCAAATCTCTAGACACCCTTGCTGGGTGACACTTTAAGGTAAACATGATCTCCCACTTCAAACTATAGAGGCTTCCTTCTCTTATCATGATAGCTCTTTTGTGTGGCCTGAGCAGCTTCTAAGTTCTTTTTAATGACTCTGACCTTTTCCTCTGCTTCAAGTACCAAGTCTGGTCCAAATATTTCCCTCTCTCTTGCTTGAGACCAATTCAGCGGGGTTCTACATCTTCTCCCATATAAGGCTTCAAAAGGTGTCATCTTCAAACTGGACTGATAGCTGTTATTATAGGAGAATTCCGCCAAAGAAAGACACTTGTCCCAATTATTACCATACTGTAGCACACAGGCTCACAACATGTCTTCGAGGATTTGATTTACTCTTTCTGTCTGGCCATCTGTTTGAGGATGGTATGCTGAGCTTCGTATTACATGGGTCCCAAGTGATTCTTGTAGCTGCTCCCAAAATCGTGCCACGAACAGTGCTCCTCTGTCAGATACAATGGTCTTTGGAATACCATGCAAACACACTATTTGATCAACATAGATTTCTGCATATTTCTGTCTTGTGGGTGGTATGCACTGGTAAGAAATGAGCGGTCTTGGTCAATCTGTCCACAATGACCCAAATGGAATCATGGTGTCGGGAGGTATTGGGCAATCCCACGATAAAGTCCATGCAGATGTCCTCCCATTTCCAAGATGGTAGGGGAAGGGGTTGCAAAGGGCTCGCTGCCTTCAAATGACTGGCTTTGATTCTCTAGCAGGTGTCACATTCGGATATGTACTTAGCAATTTCCCCCTTCATTCTGGTCCACCAGTATAAGGATCTGAGATCATGATACATCTTGTTGCTGCCGGGGTGCATGGAGAATTTTGAAAGGTGAGCTTCATCCAATATCTTCTTTCTGAGCTCAGGGTCCTTGGGAACAACCAATCGATCTCCAAACCATAGAATTCCCTTGCTGTCCTGGCGGAAGCATTTGTATTTTTCTGCTTTCTGCTTGATCATTTCCTTGATAACCTGAACACCCTTGTCTTCAATCTGTGCCCTGACTATTTGCTCTTGTAATGTGGGCTCTACCGAGATATAATTCAAGGCACCTGAAGAAACAACTTATAGGTTCAACTTGCACAACTCATCACATAGGGTGGTAACTCTTGCATCCATGCTCATACAATTGCACTGGGCCTTCCTGCTCAAAGCATCTGCCACAACATTGGCTTTGCCAGGAATGGTAATGCACTTCCAAATCATAGTCCTTGATTAGCTCTAACCATCTCCTCTGCCTCATGTTAAGATCTGCCTGAGTGAAAATGTATTTGAGACTCTTATGATCAGTGTAAATGTTACAGTGAGCTCCTATCAAGTAATGTCTCCATATCTTGAGAGCATGAACCATAACTGCTAACTCTAGATCATGTGTAGGGTAGTTCTGCTCATGGGGTCTGAGTGCTCGGGAGGCATAAGCAATTACTCTGTTATCTTGCATTAAGACGCATCCCAAAACAGTACCGGAAGCATCGCAATAAACTTCAAAGGGCTTGGTGTTATCAGGTTGAGCTAGCACTGAGGCTGTTGTCAAGTGCTGCCTTAGCGTATGAAAGGCATCTTCACACTTCTGGCTCCAATTATACTTGACTCCCTTCTTCAACAGTTCAGTCATTGGCTTGGCAATTCTAGAGAAATCCGGAATGAATCGTCGATAATACCCTGCCAATCCCAGAAAACTCCGAATCTGCCTCATTGTAGTCGGGGGTTTCCAATCCATTACCTCTTGTACCTTCTCAGGATCAACTGATATCCCATCCTGAGAAATTGTGTGACCCAAGAATTTAATTTCCCTTAGCCAGAATTCACATTTAGACAACTTAGCATAAAGACGATGATCGCGCAGTCGTTGAAGCACGATGTGCAGATGCTCAGTATGCTCGTCTTTATTCTTGGAATAGACCAGGATATCATCAATGAAAACCACTACAAATTTGTCCAGCTCTGGCATGAATACTGAGTTCATCAGATACATAAAATAGGCCGGGGCATTGGTCAGCCCAAAAGACATCACCAAAAACTCATAAAGCCCATATCTGGTCGAGAAAGCCGTCTTCGGAATATCACTGGCACGGATCTTGATCTGATGGTAGCCCGAGCGAAGGTCTATCTTGGAGAATACTTTGGCTCCCACCAACTGTTCAAACAAAACATCAATGCGGGGCAGTGGGTATTTGTTCTTGATGGTCACCGCATTGAGAGGGCGGTAATCGACACACATTCTCAGACTTTCATCCTTCTTCTTTACAAACAAGGCTGGGCATCCCCAAGGTGAAGTACTGGGGCGAATGAACCCCTTGTCCAACAACTCTTGCAGTTGCTTTTTCAGTTCTGCCAATTCCACGGGAGGCATCCTATATGGTCTCTTGGAGATAGGAGCAGTCCTGGGTTGCAATTCAATTGCGAACTCAATGTCTCTATCAGGTGGCATCCCTGGCAATTCATCCGGAAAAACATCTGGGTAGTCACGGACCACTGGGATCCTTTCCACTGGGGATTCTATCATCACGAAGGCACAAGAACGGGTACAGCCTTGGTCGGGCAAATATAGTGTGGTTTGACCACAAGTCGGTGAGTGCACCTCAATGGCCCTAGCTGCAATATCAATAACTGCCTGATGGCATGTTAACCAGTCAGTTCCCAATATGATATCCACGCTATCCAAACCCAAAATGAGGAGGGTGGTTTTAATTATTAGACTACCAAACTTTATGAGCACATGTCTGTTGACTTGATAGGTGGCAACCCTGCCTCCTGGTGTCGAAATTGTAATACCCCCGTTGGTGTGGTGAAAAGGCAATTGACACTTGGTACTGATAAAACTATGTGATGCACCAGAATCAAAAAGAATAATAGCAGGATAATTCAAAACTGTAAAGATACCAGTCATGATGGGTGCTCCCTCTGAAATATCAGCCATGGTAGTGAAGTTCAGCCTACCTTGCTTCACTTGCACCTTCTGCCTCTTGCCTTGGTTCTGGTTAGCATTCTGCCCCTGCCTCTGCTGGTTCCTGGGGCAATTCTTGGCATAATGTCCGGTGTTGCCACAAGTGAAACACCTGTTGTCATTGGCCTGACGATGTTGCTGCTGCTGTTGATTGTTCCTCTGAGCTGGAAACTGGGTGCGGTTGGGTGCCTGCTGCTCCTGTGGTCGGATCACCCAACACCCTTGCTGCTGCTGAGGTCCCCTGTTCTGAGTGTCAGGCACAATCCTGAAGCGCTGTGGCTGAGCTGAAGGTCCTGCCACAGTGGTCTTCCTCTTCTTCTCTGCCTGACGAGCTGTGATACAGTCCTCCTGAGAAATGGCCATGTTGACTAACTCATTATAGTTGTTGGCCCTGACGGTGTTGAGACAGTCACGGAGCTTAGTGTTGAGCCCCCTCCTGAACCTGTCCCTCTTCTTCTCGTCCGTGTCTGCATGATATCCGGCATACTGACATAGGTCATTAAAGGCCTGAGCATACTGTAACACTATCCGGTTCCCTTGAGTGAGTGCCATAAACTCGTTGAGCTTTCGGTCCATAATGCCTGCTGGTATATGGTGCCCCCTGAAAGCTGCCTTGAACTCTCTCCACTCCACCTCTCGGTCCTCTGGCTGCATAGCAAGAAAATGGTCCCACCAGGTCCTTGCGGGTCCGCGAAGCTGCTGGGTGGCGAACCTGACCTTAGTGACCTCTGAACAAACTCCATGGAGTAGCGGGAATTTGGATTCCACTACTCTCAACCATACATCCGCATCAAGTGGGTCCTCTGCCCTGGTGAACAATGGTGGCTGGGTACTGAGGAACTCCTGGTAGGTGGCTGCTGCGGGGTGACGCTGATGATCACCACCACCATAGTGCTGAGGTGGCGGCTGACGCTGAGCTAGCTGCCTCAAGATCTCATTCTGCTGAGCCATTACCTCCTGCAGAGTAGGAGGCGGTGGCGGCGGTGGAGGAACACGCTCATTTTGACCACGACGCGCTCTCCCGGCCATCTGAAAAATCACATATATTTTCAATAACACATCTTTGAGGTTCAAGGTTCAATCGCGATGAAAGAGTCAAAAGGCGAAACTGATAGATTCTTGCATAATCATAAAAGATTTCACATGGCATAAACTTTCCTCCTTAAATTAAGACCAACATCATTCATCAACCATGCTTCCAAAAGAGTTTATCGCGATTACATCAATAGCCCAAAAAGACTCAACTCTATCTAGCCTAGTACCCTAAGGGTGCAAAAGCTAAGCTAGCTTCGAGGAGTCCTACCATCACCGACTTCTAACTCTATCCCTGCGACCTAGTGAGCGAACGAGGCAACACTCGACTCTGGGGAAGGTGGTCTCCCTGAGCCAGCAGTGTCCAAGCTGGAGGCAGGCTCCTCTCCTCCCTCGATGTCGACATCCTCGTTGGCCTCCATGTCCTGGATCTCCTGGTGATGCATATCCAGGTGCTCGTTAGCCTCTGCAAGCTGCTGCTGAGTGTTGATAAGCTGATCCTCAAGAACCTCGATGGTGTTCTACCTGGTCCCCACTAATTCCTCAAGCTCTTGGATCTCATTTGACAGTTGTTCCACCTGTAAGTCCTTTTCCACCATCTTCGTGGATAAGTCAACCACAAGCTCCTCTCTGTTATCTAGGGTGATCTTAGTTGCCTCCAACAATGCCATCAGATGGGACATTGCCTCACCACGCATCACTTGCAGACGGTACAGGGCATTCATGCACCGCACTGTCAAGTGAGCAGTCTGACCTGGGTAGATAGTCCAGATGTCCTTGGCATGCTCCACTCGGTCCTTCCACATTGGGTCGTCCTCCTTCTCAGTGGGGAACAAGCCAATGGGGTGGGTGGACAGCTCCAAGGGGTGGAATCTGCAGAAAGTGGTCAATCCGTGAAGAGCAATTGCCTCGATCGTATCCTCAGCCCGGTATCCAAAGGACTCAGAGTCCAGCGAACGCCAGCCTGGCTGTAGGGGATGAGGCTCCAGGGTCATCCTCACCCTACAGCGGGGCACTCGATGCTTCTCGAACTGCTGCACCGCGTACTGAGGAGGCATCGTGTAACCGGCCCCCTGAAGTACCTCCCATAAAATACGGGGAAAGCCCTCTCGTGCAAGCCCGTCAGTGTGGGATAGTGCATTCCCTTCGTCCGAGGATCCATGGGAAGTCATCTGTGTACAGTTAAGCATAAGTAAAAGAAAAAAGAATTATAAAAAGAAAAAGGAATCACAACTTAGCCTCTCTCTAACTACAACAATGGTACTGGGGTACTTAGTTGGTCATCATTTTGTATTAAAGTCCTTACCCAATTATCCATTAGTTTAATTAAGAATGCATGCATGCTCGTCCTGAACGACCTCACATCAACGTAAAGGGAATAGGAAAGAACTCCCATCCCTTGTAGTAGCCTGTAGGGCTTAATCACTTAGCCACCTAACTACCCTTCTATCATCCTAAGGCTTCCGTCCTAGGTCTATCCTGATCGTCCTACGATCTATCCAACATTTGTTTCTATCAAGTTTTACTTTGGAAAAGGATGATATTTATAGTTTATTGATTCCTCTGTGGTGGTACGAGCTCTGATACCAGCTGTGGCAGAACTGCCCGAATTATTCCAACTTAAGTGCCTAAGTCCTGCCTCAAAGGCTAGACCACACTTAAATGGGAATAACCCGTCAATCCCTCGGATCTAGTCCGACGAGGCCACTGACAGGATCAAGTACCATAATCTCACTCGATGGTGAGTCACAGAGCAAATACAATAAAGCATAAAACCATACATTAAGGGTATTAAATTTATTACAACATCATCGGAGTTTTCGCAAAAGTAGTGATCATTGTTCGAAATGCAGCGGAATAAGACTAACGATAAATAAACAGAGAGATGGGGAAGCCTGTCCCATCACTCCTCATGCTCCTCCTCAGCCGAGGTGGGGTCCCACTCGACTGTCCAACCCGGTGGCAAGATGGACGACCAAGTCACTCCAGCAACCATGTCCTCCAGAGAGCCTAAAAATTATGCCACAAGCAAGGCTGAGTATACTAATACTCAGCTAGACTTACCCGGTATGAGGAGTCTACTCCTCTACCTCTAGACATGCAGCTGTTAGGCTGTGGGGTTTGGTTGCCAAAAGCACTAGCTGAGTTTATAAATCAAGTTTTAGCTTTGTCAAGTTTAAGTGTGACTCTCTTAAGGCTAAATGTGTACTATCTACTCATACATGGTATCAAACATATTTAGCAATCAACATCTTGTGTCAACTCATCACATTTCCACTTGTTACTCAATGCAGTACAATGGATCAAGCAGTCTCATTAGCTGCGAGAAGCAGACGATTCGAATCGAGTTTTTATCCTTGCAAGGTAAACCTAAACACACGACGTGTAGGGGCACTCCGTCCCCACACACATCAACCGTCCCCATCGATTCCCCGTCAGCAGACCAGGGCTCACCGCCTTGGCGTACAATGCCTCACTGACCCCGACTGCCGTCGTGCAGTGACCGCACTTGTACCCACCATAACCGGAATGGGAGACCACGTCTCAGGTCGCGTGAGGGGTAAAGTCCACTGTCAGGTTCAATCAGGTACTAGGCTTACCGATTTACCATATTTCTCGGCATGTGCTTAGTACGTTCAAACGCTTGACACAGGTATCCACACGTTAATCCTTATTCCAATTTTCCATCTCGTAGACAACCAATCCCCATGGATTGTTGTCCACAGACCAGCATCATTATGATATGAAAGTGGGTACAACCAATTCCTGACCTCGCGCGAGTGCTAGAAAAATCACTCGACTTCTACCGAGATCCTATTTAATAAAGCAGCTACTCGACCTAGCATACTAGTATTCATCTCAATAGGATTCCTGAGATCATGTAACTAGGGTTTCAAACAACTCCTACACTTAAGTGCACATTCAATCCTACAATCATTAAGTGTAGTAAAATAGCATAAATAACAGGTTATGCATAAACCGAGGCTTGCCTTCCAAAGCTGTGGCAGGCAGATCCTCTGGTGCAGGCTCTGGTGCTAGATCAGGGGCTACCTCCTGAGCAGCTCCTTGCTCCGGCACGAGGACGTACTCTCCGTCAGTGAGGTTGCAATCTATCGAATGCAATGAATAAGAATATGCATGCCATGATTATGCAGGATTTAGTAAACATTATGCTAAGTAAAAGAAAACTAAGTTAGTTTAGTAACTTAGGGTTTCTTGGTCTTACTTGGCTCTTGGTGGTGTATGCTTATCAACTTAGGTTTGGAGTTTTGTTAGGGATAAGCATAGTGGATTTGTAGTTCCCTTATATATTTCAGTGGGCAATTTTTTTAAAAAAGGTTTTGCTAGTTGGGTTAGGGTGACACAAGTTTCCACTATTAATTTTTTCCCTTCTTTATTTTCTCTTTATGAATTCTAGTGTTGCTTGAACTACAACAATGGTTTAACTTTTTCCAAAAATTCTGTAAAAATTACAGTGGGTTACCATTGGTTACTATAGTCTGTTCTACGAATTTGAGGTCCAGAATAAAAAGAGTATGCCTTGGATAAAAATAACAAAAGTTGGGCAAAGGGGTCACTTTGCACTACAACTCTTAACTAGGGTGGGTTCTGTCCTAAAGGTCATTTTTGCTGGTATCTAACAGTAATAACATGCTTCTGTGCCAAAAATCACAGAAGGTTATTTGGTGGTTATTTAGTTGTGATTTTCTAAAGTTTAATGTCAAAAAGGCACTTACTATTATCTTGTTATTTGAAAAATGTCAAACAACAGATTTCATATTTTTCCTATGTTCTTAAAAACAAAACATTAGTTATCCCAAGGTTTGGGGTGTTTTCTCCTTGGAGTTATTTTTCTAGGGTTTTTCTAAGTTTTCCTAGTTTTCTTAAAATAAAAGGTATCCCAATTAATTTATACTAACCCAGAGTATAATAAATTTTTCTAGTGAACTATACTAAAAAAGTAGACTAACAAAAATATGGGTGCTCTCTGGTTCTTTATTTAAATTACCTTTCCTATTTTCTTTAACTTTAAGCACGATGTGAAATAAATGGCAAACTCTACCTTAATGGGGTGTACAGAGGGGTTTATCATTTTTAAACAGGTTAGTAGGTGATCAAGTACTTCTCTAAATTTTCTTAACTTTAGTCAAATAGTGTAACTATTTTTCCTTATTTCTTTTAGCTTTTGGTCAGTTAATCATTTAATTCAAAACTCTAAAGTTTTCTGTAACACTGAGGGGTTTTATATTTTTCTTAAGTAGTTTACATTATTTAAGATCTGGCAAAATTTGTTTGACTCGATTTGGGTGAACAAAACAGAAGATATGAATTATTCAAGTTCTGTTTGAATTTAAATCAGATTAATAAAAAGGTTTCCTGGAAAAACCACTTTGCACCGAAGACCTCGGGTTCTTTCCAAACTAATCCTCTTAGTTATACCCCTGCGCTACTATTCCCCTGAGTCACTGACAATGCGCAAAACCCCCTAGCCTTTTCTTCTTCTCCCCCGCGGTCCTTCCCTAGGTTTAAACAGTACCCGCGGAAAAGAAAAGGGCGGCGCGGCTTACCGGCGGCGAGAGAGATCCGGCGAGGGGCGGGGTCGGCTCCGGGAGGTCCTGGTGGTCACAACGGTGTACGGCTCGACGGCGGAGGTGGCCGGAATCGTCCGGTCCACGTGCGCAGGCGGGTGATCTCGTCGGCGGCGGTTGTTCCGGCTAAACCACGACGATCTAGTGCAATCAAAAGGCACGATGAGCTCCACGGGGTGACGTAGAGGCTATGTGCACAAGGAATCGAAGAATGGAGCAGAGGATTACCCGGTCTACGTTCACCGGTGGTCGGACGAAGTCCGACGACCGTGGACTGGCTTCTCCGGTGAAGCAAAGTCCGATTCCTTGCTCGGAGAGCTTCACCGAGGCGTACACAGTCTCTTCCAAGGGTCGAGCGTGGCTGGGAAGAGCTCTGTTGGCCGGTCTACGGTGGCAGGGGCTCGGGTGGCCGCGGGCACGCCGTGCACGGGGCAAACGCCGGTGGTTTCGGGCTCCGGTGAGGTCGAGCGTGCGCGGAGGAGTACGGTCGACGCCTGAGGGTGATTTATAGGCGCGGACGCGAGCAGGCGACGCAGGCGTGGCTTGGCGTGGCGCGGGGCGCGCGGGGTCGGGCGCGTGTGTGCTCTGGCGCGCAGAGCGCGTCGAACATGTGGAGGTGTTCTTCTACCCATGTTCAAAAGCTTGCTGAGATCGCATACGTGCGAATCTTGGCAAAAATCCGGCGCAGACCTCTTCCTGGCACCTATGGCTATCTCTTGTATGTGAGTTCCAAGGGAAGATAAGCCCTAGGTCAGAAGATATGCGGACGCCAAATCTGGCTTGTCTCCCTGCCCACTTCGCGACAAAAGTGATGCCAAGACATGTCAAACGTCAAGGGCTCGGTCTCAACCTTTTCCAGGGGGTGCCTTATGTGGTATGCCACATTTTTGGTATAGAACTTAGGTGGTTTTGGTGCCATCTACAAGGTGAACACGGTGGATCTTTAGATTAGGTGTAGATTTTGACTTAGAGAGAATTAGAGAGCTCTAGCTCTTTCTCTACTTAAGGAATGGAATTGGGGTTTCTTAAGGGGTCTTTTTGCAATGTTTCCTCTCCATATTTGTTGATTAATATGTCACTTAACTTTAGCCAAAGGTTAGGTCATGATTTGCACATTTGCTTAATCTCTCCCCCCTTCAACCATGGGTTTAGGAGATAGGGGTTCAAGAGGGATCTAGGATTTACTCCCTTCTTGTCCAAGGTGGTAAGTGCACAAAAGCTTGGGTAATGCTTTTGGTCATTCACATCTCTTGGTTAATACATGGTCTCCAAGGTTCTTATACTCTTCTCCTTAAGTTTCTTCCACATGTGATCACAGTCATTAGTGCATAGGTGTGCCATAGCCATGGTAACACTTGGGGTGTTACAGGCATTTTACACTATATATAGCTATGATTTAAGTGAGGCTTCTGCACTAATTTTTATTTTTGTCCAAATTCATAGGTGATATTAGGCCTCTGTGTTAAAAATCACAGAAAAAGACCTACTGGATATTTAGCTGTGATTTTCTAAAGTTTAAAGCCAAAAAGGTACTTATAACTAACTTGTCATTTGAAAAATATCAAACAACAGAACTCATTTTTCCTATATTCATAATAACAAAATATTAGTTATCCCAAGGTTTGAGGTGTTTTCTCCTCAAGATTATTTTTCTAAGATTTTCCTAAGTTTTCATTGTTTGCATAAAATAAAAGGTATCTCATTTCTTTTGTACTAAATAAAGGTCTAATTAAATTTTCCAGTGAACTATATTAAATAAGTGAGCTAACAAAAATGTGGTTGCTCCCTGGTTCTCATTTTCAACTCCCTTTTCTATTTTCTTTAACTTTAAGCTAAAATGATTTTAAATGATAAAACCTACCTTAATTTGGTGTACTGAGGGGGTTACTATTTTTAAACAGATCAGGGAGTGATTAAGTACTTCTCTGATTTTTCTTAACCCCAGTCTAACAGTGTAACTATTTTTCCATATATTATTTAGCTTTTGGCCAGAGCACTATTTAATTCAAAACTCTAAATTCTTTTGCAACACTTAGGGGGTTTTGTATTTTTCCTAAGTAGTTTACTTTATTTAGAATCTGGCAAAATTGGCTTGACTAAATTTAGTTGAATAAAACTGAAGTTATGAATTTTACAAGCTCTGTTTGTATTTAAATTAGTAATGTTAAAAAGGTTTTCTGGAAAACCAGTTTACACCGAGGACCGTGGGATTTTTCTAAACCAATCTTTTAACTTATACCCCTGTGCTACTATTCATCTGAGTCGCTGACATTTCAAAAACCCCCCTGACTTCTATTCCTTCTTCCCCGATGTCCCTCCCCCCTTTTGAACAGTAACCGCGAAAGGAAAAAGGGAGGCACGGCTTACCAGCGGCGAGGGAGGTCCGGTGAAGGGTGGGGTTGGCTTCGAGAGGTCCTTGCAGTCACAACGAGGTACGACTCGACGACGGTGATGGCCGGAATCGACCGGTCCACGTGCGCAGGCGGGCGAGGTCGTCGGCGGCGGTTGCTCTGGCCTATCCATGGCGATATAGGTAAATCCAAGGGCACGGGGAGCTTCACGGGGTGCCAATGAGTCTACTCGTGCAAGGAATCGAAGAATAACTCACCGTGGAGCTCGGTCTACTTTTACCGGCGGTCGGGTGAAGTCCAGTGACCTTGATCTGGCGTCTCCGGCGAGGCAAAGCTCGATTCCTCGCTCTAGGGGCTTCACCGAGGCACGTAGAGTCTCTCTCGAGGGTTGGACAGGGTTGGGAATGGCTCTGCTGGCCGATCTATGGTGGAGGGTGCTCGGGCGGCCGCTGGCACGTCGTGTATAGGGCAACTCCGGCAATCTCTTGCTCCAGTGAGGTCGAGAGCGCGCGGGGGCATACGGCTGAAGCCTCAGCTGGCTTTATAGGCACGGGCGCGGGCAGGGGATACGGGCGTGGCTTGGCGCTGCGCGGGGAGCTCGGGGTCGGGAGCTGGGCGTGCTCTGGCTCATTCAGGGCACGTCGAACACGTGGAGGTGTTCTTCTGCCCATGTTCAAAAGCTTGCTGAGATCGCAAACGTGCGAATCTTGGCAAAAATCTAGCGTAGGCCTCCTCCTGGCTCCTAGGGTTGTCTCTTGTATGTGAGTTCCAATGGCAGATATGCCCTAGGTAGGGAGATTTGCGGACGCCAAATCTGGCTTGTCCCACTGTCCACTATGTGACAAAAGTGATGCCAAATCAAGTCAAACGAATTTGGCTCGGGTTCAAATTTTTCCAGTGGGTGCCTTACATGGTTTGGCACCTTTTTGGTATTCAGACCAAGTGGTTTTGGCGCCATTTACTAAGTGAACACATCTGATCTTTAGATTAGGGTTAAATTTTGACTTAGAGAATATTAGAGAGCTCTAGTGTGCTCTCCACTTAAAGAATGGATTTGGGGTCTTTAAGGGACCTTTTTGTAATGTTTCCCCTCTGCATTTTGTAGACTATAATGTTACTTAAACTTTGGTTAAGGGTTAACTCATGATTTGCACATTTGTTTAACCTTTCCCTTAAACCAGGGTTTTGGGAGTTAAGGGCTCAAGAAGGTTCTAGGGTTTAATCCTTTCTTGCCCAAGGTGATTATTGCATGAATGCTTGGGTAATGGTTTTGTCCTTAACATTTCTTAGCTAACTCATGCTTCCAAGGTCTTAGGTGTTCCTTCTCTTCCAATTTAACCACATGTGATAACAAGTCATCAGTGCAAGTATGAAGCCAGTGTCCTGGTTACACCTGAGGTGTTACAGGTCCTACTACTGTTTACCATACTTGCGATACTTCTTTTGTACTTTCATGTAAAAATGCAAAAGTAGTAGCTAGAAAATTGGGATCTAAATGCAAGGGAGACAAAACATGCATTTGGGTTCCAAAAGCTATTGTGACTAACCTTGTAGGACCCAACAAGAGTTGGGTACCTAAAACCCAAGCTTAAATTGCCTTGCAAGTTTATGCATCCGGGGGCTCAAGCTGGATTATGGACAGCGGATGCACGAACCACATGACAAGGGAGAAGAAGATGTTCACCTCCTACATCAAAAACAAGGATTCCTAGGATTCGATCATCTTTGGAGATGGGAACCAAGGCAAGGTCAAAGGATTGGGAAAGATAGCCATCACATTCGAGCATTCTATCTCTAATGTGTTTTTAGTTGAATTGCTCGGGTATAATTTGTTATCTACCTTGTACAACATGTCAGGCAGGGAAACAAGTGGGAAGCACTCATCACAACAAGAATGTGATGACGACATCAAGACCACTGGAGCTTCTTCACATGGATCTCTTCGGACCCGTTGCCTACCTCAGCATCGGGGGAAGTAAGTATGGTCTTGTAATTGTTGATGATTTTTCCTGCTTCACTTGGGTATTCTTTTTGCAGGATAAACCAGAAACCCAAGGGACCCTAAAGCGCTTCTTAAGAGCTCAAAATGAGTTTGAGCTAAAGGTGAAGAAGATAAGAAGCGACAATGGGTCCGAGTTCAAGAATCTACAAGTTGAAGAGTTTCTTGAGGAAGAAGGCATCAAGCACGAGTTCTCTGCTCCCTACACATCACAACAAAATGGTGTGGTAGAGAGGAAGAATAGGACGCTAATCGACATGGCGAGAACGATGCTTGGAGAGTACAAGACGCCTGAGCGGTTTTGGTCGGAAGCTGTGAACACAGCTTGCCACGCCATAAACCGGCTCTACCTACACCGTCTCCTCAAGAAGACTTCTTACAAACTCCTAATCGGTAACAAACCAAATATTTCTTACTTTCGTGTATTTGGGAGCAAATGTTACATTCTGTTGAAGAAAGGTAGTGATAGAGCTGGAGTGCCCGATCTTTCG
Source organism: Zea mays (assembly GCF_902167145.1). NCBI lineage: Eukaryota > Viridiplantae > Streptophyta > Magnoliopsida > Poales > Poaceae > Zea > Zea mays. The sequence goes on from NC_050097.1 coordinate 97,889,521, forward strand.
GTGAGTGGAGATAATTCCGATTTGGTGGAAGTAGACCCTCACGATCCGACTACGACGAGCGATCCCGAAGAGCCAATGCAATCGTTGAACCAACTTCCAATGGTTACCGACCTTGCTGATGCGAGATCGGCCTGATCACGAAGATCGTTTCCTGTGCGCAATCGAAGAACGAACAAGAAAAAGATGCGAGCAATCTTAATATCACTCGAGGTGGAGTTCTGAATCACAGAGGACAACACGTATTTGTGCGTGTTCTGGGGTAGCTAAAGCTAGATGTAAAACAAAACTTGAAGAACAAAGGAGGCGCAACTCCTATATAAATAGAGAGAGGGGGCACAACCCCTAGGGGCGGCCAACCCTAGGTCGTCCACTATGGGCCGCAGTTGGGCTGGTTGTCTATTCTTCTGGGCCCTCATTCTTCAGTAGCATGACGAAGTTAAGATCTCTGGCACGGGCCCGAGTGATTGGCCCAGCTAATGAAGGAAGTGGCGCTTGATGTGGAGGTGCTGCTGGTGTAGTCGTACTCATAGTGATGTTCTCATCATCCTCCCCTTCTTGAAGTGAAGTCGTCCTCGACGGCAACTCCTCATCCTCGGCCATATATGGTTTCAAATCTGCAACATTAAAACTAGTGGAAACACCAAATTCCACAGGCAGGTCAAGGATATAAGCATTATCATTAATCTTTGTTAGCACCTTAAAAGGACCAGCAGCACGAGGCATTAATTTAGAACGGCGCAAAGTAGGAAACCGATCCTTTCTCAAGTGCAACCAAACCATATCACCTGGCTCAAAAGTAACAAGTTTTCTTCCTTTACTACCAGCAACCTGATTTTTTGCATTAGTAGCAGCAATGTTTTGTTGAGTTTGTTCATGGAGGTTAATCATTTGTTCAACATGTGCAACAACATCTATGTGTGGGGCGTCCGCAGCATCAAGCGAAAACAAAGCAATAGGCGCCCTAGGAATGTAACCATAAACAATTTGAAAAGGGCACATCTTTGTAGAAGAATGTGTTGCATGATTATAAGCAAACTCGACATGAGGCAAGCAATCCTCCCAATGTTTCAAATTTTTGTCTAAAACAGCCCTAAGCATGGTAGACAAAGTTCGATTAACTACCTCACTTTGACCATCAGTCTGAGGGTGACAAGTGGTGCTAAACAACAATTTAGTTCCCAATTTATTCCACAGAGATCTCCAAAAATGACTAAGAAACTTAGCATCACGATCCGAGACTATTGTATTGGGAATATCGTGCAAACGAATAATCTCTCTAAAAAACAATTCAGCAACATTGCTAGCATCATCAGTCTTATGACAAGGTATGAAATGAGCCATTTTGGAGAATCGATCAACAACCACAAAAATGCTATCCCTCCCCTTCTTAGTTCTAGGCAATCCCAAAACAAAATCCATCGAAATATCAATCCAAGGGGAAGTAGGAACAGGCAAAGGCATATACAAACCATGGTTGTTTAATCGTGACTTAGCTTTCTGACAAGTAGTGCAGCGTGCAACAAGGCGCTCAACATCAGCGCACATCCGAGGCCAAAAGAAATGGGCAGCCAACACCTCATGTGTCTTGTAGACGCCAAAGTGCCCCATGAGACCGCCTCCATGTAACACCCCAGGTGTTACTCAGGGTGTCCACCTAGGGCTACACCATTTAAACCTACTATCACATGTGGGTTAGTTTGAGCAAAGTACACCAAACTTAGAATTCAAGGTCCTAAGCAAGTGCAACCCATCTTGGATATCATACCCTAACTTATCATGCACATCTAAAGGGGAGAATTGCCCAAACCCTAAAGCAAACCCCTTTGGACAATGGGAACCCTAGATGTAAGTATGACCAAAAGGTCATGAAAACCTTATGATCATGGCTTGGGCCAAATATAGAAGTTGTAGTACACTTAATAACCTACAAATAATAGTAAGAAAGTAACCCCAAAAAGATTTCAGAAAAGCCCCAAAAGGTTCACCAAAGGTTTGAGCACAAAAGAAAAATCAGAAATTGCCGAAGTCCAAAACTAACCTTTGGCCAAAGATCACACATGTGCACCCTCATTCAAACTTCAAAACACTTCGACCCAATTGACAAAGTGGCGCCAAATTAACCCTAGAATGCCCTGGAAAAAGTTGACACCTACCCTAAGAAGTTTGACACGACTTGGCACCATTTTTGTCTCGGCTTGGACATCTCTGACATAGCCGACTTCCCACCCCCATATCTCTCTAACCCGACCACATCTACCCTTGGAACTCACATGAACTAGGTAGCTCTAGGTGCAGGGAAGAGATCTCTCACAGGCTCTAGGGCAAGATTCGTACGTTTTGGCCGCTCAGCAGAGGGAAGAACACGGGCAGAAGCAAAGAGCCACGTGTTCGACGTGCTCTGAGCTCGCCAGAGCACGCCCGCGCGCGCCCCCGCGTGCCCCGCGTCGCGCCAAAGCCAAGCCGGTGCCATGGCCCGCGCCCGCGCCTATAAAGCCCCCAAGGACTTCGACCGTACCCCTCCGCACACGCTCGACCTCACCGGAGCCCAAACCCACCGGCGTTTGCCCGTGCACGGCGTGTCCGCGACCGCCCGATCCCCCTGCCACCGTAGACTGGCCAACAGAACCCTTCCCAACCCTGTCCGACCCTCGGAGAAGACTGAGCACACCTCGGTGAAGCTCCCCGAGCGAGGAATCGGAGTTTGCTTCGTCGGAGAGGCGAGTCCACGGTCGCCGGACTCCACCCAACCGCCGGCGAACGTAGACCGGGTAATCCTCTGCTCCATTCTTCGATTCCTTGTGCACCTAGCCTCTACATCACCCCGTGAAGCTCACCGTGCCATTGGATTGAACTAGGTCGCCGTGGTTTGGCCGGAACACCCGCCGCCGACGAGAGCACCGCCTGCGCACGTGGACCGGACGATTCCGGCCACCCCCGCCGTCGAGCCGTACACCGTTGTGACTGCCAGAACCTCCCGGAGCCAACCCTGCCCCTCGCCGGACCTCTCTCACCGCCGGTAAGCCGCGCCGCCCTTTTCTTTCTCGCGGGTACTGTTTAAACCTAGGGAGGGACCGCGGGGGAGAAGAAGAGAAAGCTAAGGTGTTTTGCGCATTGTCAGTGACTCAGATGAATAGTAGCGCGGGGGTATAACTGAGAGAGTTAGTTTGGAAAGAACCCGAGGACTTCGGTGCAAAGTGGTTTTTCAGGAAACCTTTTATTAAATTTGATTTAAAATTTAAACAGAACTTGAATAATTCATATCTTCTGTTTTATTCATCCAAATTGAGTCAAACTAATTTTGCCAGATCTTAAATAATATAAACTACTTAAGAAAAATATAAAACCCCTAAGTGCTACAGAAAACTTTAGGGTTCTGATTTAATTATTGTTTTGGCCAAAAGCTAAATAATAGGATGAAAAATAGTTGCACTATTTAACTGAGGTTAAGAAAATTTGGAGAAGTGCGTGACCACCTACTGATCTATTTAAAAATGATAAACCCCTCTGTACACCCCATTAAAGTAGAGTTTGCCATTTATTTCACATTGTGCTTAAAGTTAAAGAAAATAAGAAAGGTGATTTAATTAAGGAACCAGGGGGCACCCCTATTTTTGTTAGGGTACTTAATCAATGTAGTTTACTAGAAAAATTTATTATACCCTGGTTTAGTATAAAATAAATAGGATACCTTTTATTTTAAGAAAACAAGGAAAACTTAGAAAAACCCTACAAAACCCCAAGGTGAAAACACCCCAACCCTTGGGATAGTTAATTTTTTGTTATAAAGAATATAAGAAAAATATGAAATCTGTTGTTTGACATTTTTCAAATAACAAGGTAGTGGAAAGTGCCTTTTTGGCATTAAACTTTGTAAAATCACAACTAAATAACCATCCCTTAGCTTTATGTGATTTTTGGCACAGAAGCTTGTTATTATTATTAGATGCCAAGGTGGTGAGCCCTGTTCTGTTGCTAGGGAATCGATGGGGACGGTTGATGTGTGTGGGGACGGAGTGCCCCTACATGTCGTGTGTTTAGGTTTACCTTGCAAGGATAAAAACTTGATTCGAATCGTCTGCTTCTCGGAGCTAATGAGACTGCTTGATCTATTGTACTGCATTGAGTAACAAGTGGAAGTGTGATGAGTTGATACAAGATGTTGATTGCTAAAAATGTTTGCTACTATGTATGAGTATATAGTACATATTTAGCCTTAAGAGAGTCACACTTAAATTTGACAAAGTTAAAACTTGATTTAGAAACTCAGCTAGTGCTTTTGGCAACCAAACCCCACAGCCAAACAGCTACATGTCTAGAGGTAGAGGAGTAGACTCCTCACACCGGGTAAGTCTAGCTGAGTATTAGTATACTCAGCCTTGCTTGTGGCACAATTTTACAGGTTCTTTGGAGGACATGGTTGCTGGAGTGACTTGGCCGTCCATCTTGCCACCGGGTTGGACATTCGAGTGGGATCCTGCCTCGGCTGAGGAGGAGCATGAGGAGTGATGGGACAGGCTTCCCCATCTCTCTGTTTATTTATCGTTAGTTTTATTCCGCTGCACTTCGAACAATGATGACTACTTTTGCAAAAACTCTGATGGTGATGTAATAATTTAATACCCCTTAATGTATGGTTTTACGTTTTATTGTATTTGCTCTGTGACTCACCATCGAGTGAGATTGTGGTACTTGATCCTGTTAGTGGCCTCGTCGGACTAGATCCGAGGGATTGACGGGTTATTCCCATTTAAGTGTGGTCTAGCCTCTAAGGCGGGACCTAGGCACTTAAGTCGGAATAATTCGGACAGTTCCGCCACAGCTGGTATCGGAGCTTGTACCACAGAGGAATCAATAAAATATAAATACCAACCTTTTCCGAAGTAAAACTTGATAGAAACAATGTTGGATAGATCGAAGGACGATCAGGATAGACCTAGGACGTGAAGCCTTAGGATGATAGAGGGGTAGTTAGGTGGCTAAGTGATTAAGCCCTACATGCTACTACAAGGGATGGGAGTTCTTCCCTATCCCCTTTACATTGATGTGAGGTCGTTCAGGACGAGCATGCATGCATTCTTAAATTAAACAAATGGATAATTGAGTAAGGACTTTAATACAAAATGATGACCAACTAAGTACCCCAGTACCATTGTTATATTTAGAGAGAGGCTGAGTTGTGTTTCCTTTTTCTTTTTATAATTCTTTTTCTTTTACTCACACTTAACCGTACACAGATGACTTCCCACGGATCCTCAGACGACGGGAATGTACTGTCCCACACTGACGGGCTTGCACGAGAGGGCTTTCCCCATATTTTGTGGGAGGTACTTTAGGGGGCCGGATACACGACGCCTCCTCAGTACGCGGTGCAGCAATTCGAGAAGCACCGAGTGCCCCGTTGTAGGGTGAGGATGACTTTGGAGCCTCATCCTCTACAGCCAGGCTGGCGTTCGCTGGATTCTGAGTCCTTTGGATACCGGGCTGAGGATACGATCGAGGCGATTGCTCTGCACGGGTTGACCACTTTCTGCGGATTCCATCCCTTGGAGCTGTCCACCCACCCCATTGGCTTGTTCCCCGCGGAGAAGGAGGACGACCCAATGTGGAAGGATCGGGTGGAGCATGCCAAGGACATCTGGGCTATCTACCCGGGCCAGACTGCTCACTTGACAGTGCGGTGCATGAATGCCCTGTACCGTCTGCAAGTGATGCGTGGTGAGGCAATGTCCCATCTGATGGCACTGTTGGAGGCAACTAAGATCACTCTGGACAACAGAGAGGAGCTTGTGGTTGATTTGTCCACTGAGATGGTGGAAAAAGACTTACAGGTGGAGCAGCTGTCAAATGAGATCCAAGAGCTGGAGGAATTAGTGGGAACCAGGGAGAACACCATCGAGGTTCTCAAGGATCAGCTTATCAACACCCAGCAGCAGCTTGCTGAGGCTAATGAGCACCTAGATATGCATCACCAGGAGATCCAGGACATGGAGGCCAACGAGGACGTCGACATTGAGGGAGGAGAGGAGCCTGCCTCTAGCTTGGACACTGCTGGCTCAGGGAGACCACCTTCCCCCGAGTCGAGTGTTGCCTCGTTCGCTCACTAGGTATCAGGAGTAGGGCTAGAAGTCGGTAATGGTGGGACTCCTCAAAGCTAGCTTAGCTTTTGCACCCTTGGGGTACTAGGCTAGATAGAGTTGAGTCTTTTGGGCCATTGATGTAATCATGATAAACTCTTTTGGAAGCATGGTTGATGGATGATGTTAGTCTTAATTTGGGAAGAAAAGTTTATGCCTTGTGAAATCCTTTATGTTTATGCAAGAATCTATCACTTCGCCTTTTGACTCTTTCTTCGCGATTGAACCTTGAACCTTAAAGATGCGTTATTAAGAATATATGTGATTTTTTAGATGGCCGGGAGAGCGCGCCGTGGTCAGAATGAGCACGTTCCTCCACCACCGCCACCGCCTCCCACTCTGCAGGAGCTAATGGCTCAGCAGAATGAGATCTTGAGGCAGCTAGCTCAGCGTCAGCCACCACCTCAGCACTATGGTGGTGGAGATCATCAGCGTCACCCCGCGGCAGCTACCTACCAGGAGTTCCTCAGTACCCAGCCTCCATTGTTCACCAGGGCAGAGGACCCACTGGATGCGGATGTATGGTTGAGAGTAGTGGAATCTAAATTCCCGCTACTCCATGGAGTTTGCTTAGAGGTCACTAAAGTCAGGTTCGCCACCCAGCAGCTTCGCGGACCCGCAAGGACTTGGTGGGACCATTTTCTTGCTATGCAGCCAGATGACCGAGAGGTGGAATGGAGAGAGTTCAAGGCAGCTTTCAGAGGGCACCATATACCAGCCGGAATTAAGGACCGAAAGCTCAACTAGTTTCTGGCACTCACTCAGGGCAACCGAACAGTGTTGCAGTATGCTCAGGCCTTTAATGACCTGTGCCAATATGCTGGGTATCACGCAGACACGGACGAGAAGAAGAGAGACAGGTTCAGGAGGGGGCTCAGCACTAAGCTCCGTGACCGTCTCAACACCGTCAGGGCCAACAGCTATAATGAGTTGGTCAACATGGCCATCTCCTAGGAGGACTGTATCACAGCTCGTCAGGCAGAAAAGAAGAGGAAGACCCCTGTGGCAGGACCTTCAGCTCAGCCACAGCGCTTCAGGATTGTGTCTGACACTCAGAACAGGGGACCTCAGCAGCAGCAAGGGCGATGGGTGATCCGACCACAGCAGCAGCAGCAGCAGGCACCCAACCGCACTCAGTTTCAAGCTTAGAGGAACAATCAACTGCAGCCGCAATATCGCCAGGCAAATGACAACAGGTGTTTCACATGTGGCAACACCGGGCATTATGCCAAGAATTGCCCCAGAAACCAGCAAAGGCAGGGGCAGAATGTTAATCAGAACCAAGGCAAGAGGCAGAAGGTGCAAGTGAGGCAAGGCATGCTGAACTTCACCACCATGGCTGATATTCTAGAGGGAGCACCCGTCATGACTGGTATCTTTACAGTTTTGAATTATCCTGCTATTATTCTTTTTGATTCTAGTGCATCACATAGCTTTATTAGTGCCAAATTTAGTGCCAAGTGTCAATTGCCTTTTCACCACACCAATGGGGGTATTACAATTTCGACACCAGGAGGCAGGGTTGCCACCTACCAAGTCAACAAACATGTGCCCATAAGGTTTGGTAGTCTAATAATTAAAACCACCCTCCTCATTTTGGGTTTGGATAGCGTGGATATCATATTGGGAACTGACTGGTTAACCAGGCATCAGGCAGTTATTGATATTGCAGCTAGGGCCATTGAGGTGCACTTACCGACTTGTGGTGAAACCACACTATATTTGCCCGACCAAGGCTGTACCCGTTCTTGTGCCTTCGTTATGATAGAGTCCTCAGTGGAAAGGATCCCAGTGGTCCGTATCTACCCAGATGTTTTTCTGGATGAATTGCTAGGGATGCCACCTGACCGAGACATCGAGTTCGCAATCGAATTGCAACCCGGGACTGCTCCTATCTCCAAGAGACCCTATAGGATGCCTCCCACAGAATTAGTAGAACTGAAAAAGCAACTGCAGGAGTTGTTGGACAAGGGGTTCATTTGCCCAAGTACTTCACCTTGGGGATGTCCTGCTTTATTTGTGAAGAAAAAGGACGAGAGTTTGAGAATGTGTGTTGATTACCGCCCTCTCAATGCGGTGACTATCAAGAACAAATACCCATTGCCCCGCATTGATGTTTTGTTCGATCAGTTGGTGGGAGCCAAAGTGTTCTCCAAGATAGATCTTCGTTCGGGTTACCATCAGATCAAGATCCGTGCCAGTGATATTCCCAAGACGGCCTTCTCAACCAGATATGGGCTTTATGAGTTTTTGGTGATGTCTTTTGGGCTGACCAATGCCCCGGCTTATTTTATGTACCTGATGAACTCAGTATTCATGCCAGAGCTGGACAAATTCGTGGTCGTTTTCAACGATGATATTTTGGTCTATTCCAAGAATGAAGCCGAGCACACCAAACATTTGCATACTGTACTTCAGAGGCTACGTAACCATCAGTTGTATGCCAAATTGTCTAAATGCGAATTCTGGCTAAAGGAAATTAAATTCTTGGGTCACACACAGGATGGGATATCTGTTGACCCTAAGAAGGTACAAGAGGTGATGGATTGGAAGCCCCCGACTACAGTAAGGCAGATTCGGAGTTTTCTGGGATTGACAGGGTATTATCGACGATTTATTCCGGATTTCTCCAGAATTGCCAAACCAATGACTGAGCTGTTAAAGATGGGAGTCCAATATAATTGGAGCCAAAAGTGTGAAGATGCCTTTCATACATTAAGGCAGCATTTGACAACAGCCCAGTGCTGGCTCAACCTGATAACACCAAGCCCTTTGAAGTTTATTGTGATGCTTCTGGTACTGGATTGGGATGTGTCTTAATGCAAGATAACAGAGTAATTGCTTATGCTTCCCGAGCACTCATACCCCATGAGCAGAACTACCCTACACATGATCTGGAGTTAGCAGCCGTGGTTCATGCTCTCAAGATATGGAGACACTACTTGATGGGAGCTCACTGTAACATTTACACTGATCACAAGAGTCTCAAATACTTTTTCACTCAGGCAGATCTGAACATGAGGCAGAGGAGATGGTTAGAATTAATCAAGGACTATGATTTGGAGGTGCATTACCATCCTGGCAAGGCCAATGTTGTGGCAGATGCCTTGAGCAGAAAGGCCCAATGCAATTGTATGAGCATGGATGCAAGAGTTACCACCCTGTGCGATGAGTTGTGCAAGCTGAACCTGGAAGTTGTTTCTTCAGGTGATCTAAATTATATCTCGGTGGAGCCCACATTACAAGAGCAAATAGTCCGGGCACAGATTGAAGACAAAGGTGTTCAGGTTATCAAATAAATGATCAAGCAGAAGGCGGAGAAATACAAGTGCTTCCGTCAGGACAACAAGGGAATTCTATGGTTTGGAGATCGATTGGTTGTTCCAAGGACCCTGAGCTCAGAAAGAAGATACTGGATGAAGCTCACCTTTCAAAATTCTCCATGCACCCGGGCAGCAACAAGATGTACCATGATCTCAGATCCTTATACTGGTGGACCAGAATGAAGAGGGAAATTGCCAAGTACATATCCGAGTGTGACACCTACCAGAGGATCAAAGCCAGTCATTTGAAGGTAGCAGGCCCTTTGCAACCCCTCCCCATACCATCTTGGAAATGGGAGGACATTTGCATGGACTTTATCGTTGGATTGCCCAATACCTCCAGGCACCATGATTCAATTTGGGTTATTGTGGACAGATTGACCAAGACCGCTCATTTCTTACCAGTGCATACCACCCACAAGACCGAGAGGTATGCAGAAATTTATGTTGATCAAATAGTGCGGTTGCATGATATTCCAAGGACCATTGTATCTGACAGAGGAGCACTGTTTGTGGCACGCTTTTGGGAGCAACTACAAGAATCACTTGGGACCCAGGTAATACGAAGCTCAACATACCATCCTCAAACAGATGGCCAGACAGAAAGAGTAAATCAAATCCTCGAAGACATGTTGAGGGCATGTGTGCTACACTATGGAAGGGATTGGGACAAGTGTCTTCCTTTGGCAGAATTTTCTTATAATAACAGCTACCAGTCCAGTTTGAAGATGGCACCTTTTGAAGCCTTATATGGGAGGAGATGTAGGACCTCGCTGAATTGGTCGCAAGCTGGAGAGAGAGAAATATTTGGGCCAGACTTGGTACTTGAAGCAGAGGAAAATGTCAGAGTCATTAAGAAGAACTTAGAAGCTGCTCAGGCCAGGCAAAAGAGCTATCATGATAAGAGGTGGAAACCTCTGCAGTTTGAAGTGGGGGAGCATGTTTATCTCAAGGTGTCACCCAGCAAGGGTGTCTAGAGATTTGGGATCAAGGGCAAGTTAGCTCCTCGCTACATTGGACCCTATGAGATCAAAGCAAGTTGTGGACTCGTAGCCTATCAATTGGAGTTGACACCTCACATGTCAGCAGTTCACAATGTGTTTCATGTATCTCAGCTGCGGAAATGTGTCCGCCTGCCCACTGAAGTGCTACCTGAACCAGACATTGAGATAGAACCAGATTTGTCCTATCAAGAGTACCCCGTCAAGGTATTGGATCAGAAAGAGAGGTCAACACGGGCAAAGTCGATCAGAATGTATAAGGTTCAGTGGAGTCACCATTCAGTAGAAGAAGCTACATGGGAGACTGAGGATTTTCTACGCTCTCGCTTCCCCGACTTCCTGCCCGAAGGAGTTGGTACGTAACCCCAAAACCCCACCCCCACCTGCCCTTTGAATACAATTATAAGAAAAACTTAGATAACAAGGGTAGTCTAAGTTGTGGATTTAACTTAAAAAGGACTTCCTTCTGAAGTTGCAAAGAGAATGACATTCGAAGAGCAGTTAACAAGAGAAACTTGGGTAAAAGAAAGGGTAGTACACCAACACCCCTTCACGCACCCCTCCAAGGGACTCTACCTAAATCTCGGGACGAGATTCCTTTAAGGGGGGAGGGCTGTAACACCCCAGGTGTTACTCAGGGTGTCCACCCAGGGCTACACCATTTAAACCTACTATCACATGTGGGTTAGTTTGAGCAAAGTACACCAAACTTAGAATTCAAGGTCCTAAGCAAGTGCAACCCATCTTGGATATCATACCCTAACTTATCATGCACATCTAAAGGGGAAAATTGCCCAAACCCTAAAGCAAACCCCTTTGGACAATGGGAACCCTAGATGTAAGTATGACCAAAAGGTCATGAAAACCTTATGATCATGGCTTGGGCCAAATATAGAAGTTGTAGTACACTTAATAACCTACAAATAATAGTAAGAAAGTAACCCCAAAAAAATTTCAGAAAAGCCCCAAAAGGTTCACCAAAGGTTTGAGCACAAAAGAAAAATCAGAAATTGCCTAAGTCCAAAACTAACCTTTGGCCAAAGATCACACTTGTGCACCCTCATTCAAACTTCAAAACACTTCGACCCAATTGACAAAGTGGCGCCAAATTAACCCAAGAATGCCCTGGAAAAAGTTGACACCTACCCTAAGACGTTTGACATGACTTGGCACCATTTTTGTCTCAGTTTGGACATCTCTGACATAGCCGACTTCCCACCCCCATATCTCTCTAACCCGACCACATCTACCCTTGGAACTCACATGTACTAGGTAGCTCTAGGTGCAGGGAAGAGATCTCTCACAGGCTCTAGGGCAAGATTCGTATGTTTTGGCCACTCAGCAGAGGCAAGAACACGGGCAGAAGCAAAGAGCCACGTGTTCGACGCGCTCTAAGCTCGCCAGAGCACGCCCGCGCGCGCCCCCGCGTGCCCCGCGTTGCGCCAAAGCCAAGCCGGCGCCATGGCCCGCGCCCGCGCCTATAAATCCCCCAGGGACTTCGACCGTACCCCTCCTCACGTGCTCGACCTCACCTGAGCCCAAACCCACCGGCGTTTGCCCGTGCACGGCGTGTCCGCGGCCGCCCGATCCCCCTACCACCGTAGACCGGCCAACAGAACCCTTCCCAACCCCGTTCGACCCTCGGAGAAGACTAAGCACACCTCGGTGAAGCTCCCCGACCAAGGAATCGGAGTTTGCTTCGCCGGAGAGGCCAGTCCACGGTCGCCGGACTCCACCCAACCGCCGGCGAGCGTAGACCGGGTAATCCTCTGCTCCATTCTTCGATTCCTTGTGCACCTAGCCTCTACGTCACCCCGTGAAGCTCACCGTGCCATTGGATTGAACTAGGTCGCCGTGGTTTGACCGGAACACCCGCCGCCGACGAGAGCACCCGCCTGCGCACGTGGACCGGATGATTCCGGCCACCCCCGCCGTCGAGCCGTACACCGTTGTGACCGCCAGAACCTCCCGGAGCCAACCCCGCCCCTCGCCGGACCTCTCTCACCGCCGGTAAGCCGTGTCGCCCTTTTCTTTCTCGCGGGTACTGTTTAAACCTAGGGAGGGACCGCGGGGGAGAATAAGAGAAAGCTAGGGGGTTTTGCGCATTGTCAGTGACTCAGATGAATAGTAGCGCGAGGGTATAACTGAGAGAGTTAGGTTGGAAAGAACCCGAGGACTTCGGTGCAAAGTGGTTTTTCAGGAAACCTTTTATTAAATTTGATTTAAAATTTAAACAGAACTTGAATAATTCATATCTTCTGTTTTATTCATCCAAATTGAGTCAAACCAATTTTGCCAGATCTTAAATAATATAAACTACTTAAGAAAAATATAAAACCCCTAAGTGCTACAAAAACTTTAGGGTTCTGATTTAATTATTGTTTTGGCCAAAAGCTAAATAATAGGAAGAAAAATAGTTGCACTATTTAACTGAGGTTAAGAAAATTTGGAGAAGTGCATGACCACCTACTGATCTATTTAAAAATGATAAACCCCTCTGTACACCCCATTAAAGTAGAGTTTGCCATTTATTTCACATTGTGCTTAAAGTTAAAGAAAATAAGAAAGGTGATTTAATTAAGGAACCAGGAGGCACCCCTATTTTTGTTAGGGTACTTATTCAATGTAGTTTACTAGAAAAATTTATTATACCCTGGTTTAGTATAAAATAAATAGGATACCTTTTATTTTAAGAAAACAAGGAAAACTTAGAAAAACCCTACAAAAATAACCCCAAGGTGAAAACACCCCAACCCTTGGGATAGTTAATGTTTTGTTATAAAGAACATAGGAAAAATATGAAATCTGTTGTTTGACATTTTTCAAATAACAAAGTAGTGGAAAGTGCCTTTTTGGCATTAAACATTGGAAAATCACAACTAAATAACCATCCCTTAGCTTTCTGTGATTTTTGGCACAGAAGCTTGTTATTATTATTAAATGCCAACAAAAATAACCCTTAGGACAGAACCCACCCCTAGTTAAGAGTTGTAGTGCAAAGTGGCCCATTTACACAACTTTTGTTATTTTTGTCTAAAGCATAGCCTTTTTATTTTGAACCTCAAATTCTTAGAACAGGCTATATTGACCAATGGCAAGCCACTGTAATTTTTACAGAATTTTTGGAAAAAGTTAATTCACTGTTGTAGTTCAAACCTACACTAGAATTCCTAAATAGAAAATAAAGAACGGGAAAATGAATAATGGAAATTAGTGTCATCCTAAAACCCTTTGTAAATTGTCCACTGAAATATATAAGGGAAATGCCAATCCACTATGCTTACCCTTAACAAAACCTAAACTTAGAATGATAAGCGTAAACTGCTAAAAGCCACGTATGACCAAGAAACCCTAAGTTGCTAACTAACTTAGCTCTTCTTCCTTTAACATAATGTTGTTAAATCTTGCATAATCATGACATACATATTCATTGCATTTCAATAGACTGCAACCTCACTGACGGAGAGTATGTCCTCGTGCCGGAGCAAGGAGCTGCTCAGGAGGTAGCCCCGGATCCAGCACCAGAGCCTGCACCAGAGGATCTGTCTGCCACTGCTTTAGAAGGCAAGCCCCGGTTTTATGCATAACCTGTTATTTATGCTATTTTACTACACTTAATGATTGTAGGATTGAATGTGCACTTAGGTGTAGGAGTTGTTTGAAACCCTAGTTGCATGATCTCAGGAATCCTATTGAGATGAGTACTAGTGTGCTAGGTCGAGTAGTTGCTTTATTAATTAGGATCTCGGTAGAAGTCGAGTGATTTTTCTAGCACTCGCGCGAGGTCAGGAATTGGTTGTACCCACTTCCATATCATAATGATGCTAGTCTGTGGACAACAATCCATGGGGATTGGTTGTCTACGAGATGGAAAATTGGAATAAGGATTAACGTGCGGATACCTGTGTCAAGCGTTTGAACGTACTAAACACATACCGAGAAATATGGTAAATCGGTAAGCCTAGTACCTGAGTGAACCTGCCCGCAGACTTTACCCCTCACGCGACCTGAGACGTGGTCTCCCATTCCGGTTATGGTGGGTACAAGTGTGGTCACTGCACGACGGCAGTCGGGGTCAGTGAGGCATTGTACGCCAAGGTGGTGAGCCCTGTTCTGTTGCCAGGGAATCGATGGAGACGGTTGATGTGTGTGGGAACGGAGTGCCCCTACATGTCGTGTGTTTAGGTTTACCTTGCAAGGATAAAAACTCGATTCGAATCGTCTGCTTCTCGGAGCTAATGAGACTGCTTGATCTATTGTACTGCATTGAGTAACAAGTGGAAGTGTGATGAGTTGATACAAGATGTTGATTGCTAAAAATGTTTGCTACTATGTATGAGTAGATAGTACATATTTAGCCTTAAGAGAGTCACACTTAAATTTGACAAAGTTAAAACTTGATTTAGAAACTCAGCTAGTGCTTTTGGCAACCAAACCCCACAGCCAAACAGCTACATGTCTAGATGTAGAGGAGTAGACTCCTCACACCGGGTAAGTCTAGCTGAGTATTAGTATACTCAGCCTTGCTTGTGGCACAATTTTACAGGTTCTTTGGAGGACATGGTTGCTGGAGTGACTTGGCCGTCCATCTTGCCACCGGGTTGGACAGTCGAGTGGGATCCTGTCTCGGCTGAGGAGGAGCATGAGGAGTGATGGGACAGGCTTCCCCATCTCTCTGTTTATTTATCGTTAGTTTTATTCCGCTGCACTTCGAACAATGATGACTACTTTTGCAAAAACTCCGATGGTGATGTAATAATTTAATACCCCTTAATGTATGGTTTTACGTTTTATTGTATTTGCTCTATGACTCACCATCGAGTGAGATTGTGGTACTTGATCCTGTCAGTGGCCTCGTCGGACTAGATCCGAGGGATTGACGGGTTATTCCCATTTAAGTGTGGTCTAGCCTCTAAGGCAGGACCTAGGCACTTAAATCGGAATAATTCGGGCAGTTCTGCCACACTCCATGCGCTTCCTGTAACAACAAAAGACGAACCGAGCTAGCTGGAACACACAACTTGTTAGCGCGAAACAGGAACCCATCCTGTATGTGAAATTTGCCCCATGGTTTCCCATTAATACAATGGCCGAAAGCATCTTTAAAATCAGCATCGTCAACATATTGATCTTTCATAGTGTGCAAACCAAAGATTTTAAAATCTAACTGTGACAGCATGGTATAGCGACGAGACAAAGCATCAACAATAACATTGTCCTTCACGTTCTTGTGTTTAATAATGTAAGGAAAAGACTCAATGAATTCTACCCATTTAGCATGACGACGGTTCAGATTTGTTTGGGTACGAATATGTTTTAAAGCCTCATGATCAGGATGAATTATGAACTCACGATGCCAAAGATAGTGCTGCCATGTATGCAAAGTGCGCACTAAAGCGTAAAGCTCGTTATCATAAGTAGAATATTTCAGACTAGCATCGCTTAATTTTTCACTAAAATAAGCAACTGGTTTTCCTTCTTGTAACAAAACAGCACCTAGCCCAATACCGCTAGCATCGCATTCAAGCTCAAACACTTTATTAAAATCAGGCAATTGCAATAGGGGAGCTTGGGTTAACTTATCTTGCAAAGTGCTGAACGCTTCCTCTTGCGAATCACTCCAAGCAAACGACACATCTTTCTTTGTAAGCTCATGTAGAGGCGCTGCAATGGAGCTAAAATCACGAACAAATCTGCGGTAGAAACCGGCAAGTCCAAGAAAGCTCCGAATTTGTGTGACCGTCATCGGTGTAGGCCACTCCCGAATGGCAGCAATCTTGCTGCTATCCACCTCAATTCCCTATGGAGTAACAACATAACCAAGAAACGAGACACATCGTGTGCAAAAGATGCATTTTTCCATGTTAGCAAATAACTGGGCAGCACGCAATGCATCAAAAACAGCACTTAAATGTTCCAAATGCTCTTTCTTAGATTTGCTGTAAATAAGGATATCATCAAAATAAACAACCACAAACAATCCTATGAAGGGCCTCAGAACTTCATTCATCACTCGCATAAAAGTGCTGGGAGCATTAGTCAATCCAAACGACATAACCAACCATTCATATAAACCAAATTTCGTTTTAAAAGCCGTTTTCCATTCATCACCCAGTTTCATTCTAATCTGGTGGTAACCACTACGCAAATCAATCTTAGTGAAAATAATGGCACCACTAAGCTCATCTAGCATATCATCAAGGCATGGTATAGGATATCGATAACGAATAGTGATGTTATTAATAGCACGATAGTCTACACACATACGCCATGACCCATATTTCTTGGGAACAAGTAACACAGGAACAGAGCAAGGGCTAAGAGACTCACAAATGTATCCCTTGTCAAGCAACACCTGTACCTGGCGCTGAATCTCCTTCGTCTCATCCGGATTTGTACGGTACGGTGCGCGGTTTGGAAGCTGTGCGCCGGGGATGAGGTCGATCTGATGCTCAATGCCACGAAGTGGTGGGAGACCCGGTGGTAAGTCTTTGGGAAAGACATCAGCGTACTCCTGCAAAAGGTTAGCAACCATAGGGGGAATAGCCAAAGATGGTGCATCATCAAGTGAAATGAGGACACTAGAGCATACAAGTGCATAGCATGGCAAATGAGCACCGTGTAGATCATCAAAATCAGCACGTGTAGCAAGTAAAACAGGAGCCTTCAACTTGATTTCAGAAGGAATAGAGGGCGATGGATCAAGTTGTTTAGCAGTTATAGCAGCTCGGGCAAGATCATCTTTAACAATTTGTTTAGGTGTCATTGGATGTATAATTATTTTTTGACCCTTAAAAATGAAAGAATAATGATTCGAGTGACCATGATGCAAGCTATTAGTATCATATTGCCAAGGTCGACCAAGTAACAAAGAGCATGCTTCCATGGGAATAACATCACAATCAACAAAATCAGAATAAGCACCCATGGAGAAAGGAACACGCACGGAACACGTGATTTTTATTTTACCACCATCATTAAGCCATTGAATGTGATTTGGGTTTGGATGCTTACGAGTGGGTAACGACAACTTTTCGACCAACATGGTACTCGCCAAATTGTTGCAACTGCCGCTGTCGATAATGATGCGAATTGACCGCTCCTGCACAACACCCTTTGTATGGAACAGAGTGTGTCGTTGATTCTTCTCGGGCAAAGCGACCTATGTACTAAGAACACGCTGCACAACAAGACTTTCATAACTATCAGCGTCGCCCGGGTTGACATGTACCTCCGCCTGAGCTGCATGGTTAGTGGCAAGTAGTGCATGTTCAATTTCTTCAGAATCACTAGCGGAAGAGTACTCACCATCGTCACGAATGAGCAAAGTGCGCTTGTTTGGGCAGTCTCGAATCACATGGCCAAATCCTCTACAGCGATGACACTGAATATCCCGTGTACGACCTGTGGGTGGGGCAGTGCTGGCTGGTTTCGTCGTCTTCTCGCGTGGAGTAGTGGTGGACGTGGATGGCGCAGGGGGAACTGGTGCTGAGGTGGATGTCGAGCTTCGTCCTGCAAAAGGGTTAGAATATGTCTTCGAGCGGCGTCCCTGCACTTCATGTTCAGCTTTGCAAGCATATTCAAATAAAGTAGTCATATCATAATATTCCTTATAATCAAGTATATCCTGGATTTCGCGGTTTAAACCACCACGAAAACGTGCCATAGCAGCGTCGTTGTCCTCCAATATCCCACAACGAATCATACCTTTTTGTAACTCCTGGAAATAGTCCTCAACAGATTGAGAACCTTGCTGAAAACGCTGCATTTTATTAAGCAAATCACGAGCATAATATGAAGGCACAAATCGATGTCACATCGCAGCTTTCAACTGATCCCAAGTGGTTGGAATGGCAGTGGGATGTTTCATTTTATACTCACGCCACCAAATTAAAGCAAAATCAGTAAATTCACTAATAGCAGCTTTAACCTGAGAATGTGCAGCAATATCATGGCATAAAAATTTTTGTTCAACCTCTAACTCCCAATCAAGATATGCAGCAGGATCATATTTGCCATTAAAAGGTGGAATTTTAAATTTAATCTTAGAAAATAAGTCATTAGGGGGATGACGAACCACACGGTGTGCACGACCACAGCGATCTCCATCGTCCTGCTCAGTGTCACCGCCGTAGTCCTGCTCCATCTTTGTGGTCAACGCATCAAGGCGTGCCAGGATGGTGTCGAGTGTGGTGCGAGTCGCCGTTTGAGCAAGGTCAAGCTGGTTGAAACGCTCGGTCGTCGAAGTGACCGTTGAATCAAGCCGTTCATGCATCGTCCTAATGTCAGCAGCAAGTCCATCAACTTGTCCCCTTACTTCCAGCAACTGGGCATCCACCGTGTCGTGTGCTCCTGCCATAGTTAGCGCAAACACCAAAACACCAAAAGGAGAAAAACCGACGACAACAGGGAAATGGTGGTGACAACTCGCTCAATGAAATGCTGTTATCAAATTCTTATCCGTTCTTACTAAGCCACAGTGGTGAACTGCAACCAACAGGTGGAACCGGTGAAAGATTGGATGAGCGATTGCCTGGAGAAACAGAAACCTTCTCATCGTAGAAATATGTGGAGTTTTGGGTAGGCTGCACTCAAGTCAAGGATTAGCACGATCAAACAATAATGCAAAGTTGAATTATAGTGCAAAACACGAAACTATATTGCTGGCCACAAGTGCTAAGGATGGATGGAACCAGCAGAATGGCAGTACCGTAAATATTGTACTAGCGAGGCCAAAAAGGCACTAGTAGGAATCCCAGGTGATTTTTTTCTTTTTTGTATGATTTTTTTGATATTTTTCTCAGCACAAGTAGCAACAAACTAGGAGCTACACGAAATTTCACCTAAAATAGATGTGGTCTACAGAAAATCAGGAAGTTCTCTGAAAAGCGTGCGAGAACTTTGACGAATTTTTTTCTTTATTTTCCTGAATTTTTTGACAATTTTGTCGAAACCAAACAGACCGAAGGTGAGTTTGGCCGGCCTCAGAATGGTGTCAACAAGCTCCTGTAAAAATTTCAGATTTTTTGAACAACCGAGCGAAAAGTTATGCCCGGTTTAAAGAAGGTATGTTTAAAACGACCGAGATGAGACAACCGCTTTGTATCCGTTCTCCTTCGTTTTCTTTTTTTTCTGTTTTTTTTTGATGTAACCGAAGGAGAAAAACAAGGAAGCGGTGTTGACTCGGTTTGTTTTTTTTCTGTTTTTTTGACGTAACCGAAGGAGAAAAATAAGGAAGCGGTGTTGACTCGGTTTGTGGCGTTGACTCGGTTTGATGTAACCGAAGGAGAGAAACAAGGAAGATGGTTGCAGCGCGCTAGGGTTTGATGTAACTGAAGGAGAAAAACAAGGAAGATGGTTGCGGTGTGCTAGGGTTTGATGTAACCGAAGGAGAAAAACAAGGAAGAAAGAAGGATGGTGAGAAAAAACACAATGCGACCAACAACAAATGACGCGAAAGCACACAAATTCAACAATGCAGATTATTGAAAGAAGGTGCGAGGCTCAAAAGGGTGCTGGTATAAGGTCTAACTTGAATTTTTATGTGGTTTTGTGGACTGTAGGAGAAAAAAAAAACACTCGATAAACTCACCGATCAACCTAGAAATCTGATACCACTTGATAGAGCTGGAGTGCCCGATCTTTCGGTGAGTGGAGATAATTCCGATTTGGTGGAAGTAAACCCTCACGATCCGACTACGACGAGCGATCCCGAAGCGCCAATGCAATCGCTGAACCAACTTCCAATGGTTACCGACCTTGCTGATGCGAGATCGGCCTGATCACGAAGATCGTTTCATGTGCACAATCGAAGAATGAACAAGAAAAAGATGCGAGCAATCTTAATATCACTCGAGGTGGAGTTCTGAATCACAGAGGACAGCACATATTTGTGCGTGTTCTAGGCTAGCTAAAGCTAGATGTAAAACAAAACTCGAAGAACAAAGGAGGCGCAGCTCCTATATAAATAGAGAGAGGGGGCGCAGCCCCTAGGGGCGGCCAACCCTAGGTCGTCCACTATGGGCCGCAGTTGGGCTGGTCGTCTATTCTTTTGGGCCCTCATTCTTCAGTAGCATGACGAAGTTAAGATCTCTGGCACGGGCCCGAGTGATTGGCCCAGCTAATGAAGGAAGTGGCGCTTGATGTGGAGGTGCTTTTGGTGTAGTCGTACTCATAGTGATGTCCTCATCAGGTAGACATTCAAAATTTGCTCCCACCAAGGCAGTAGAAGGTTTCTTGCTAGGATATGACTCAAATACAAAGGCATATAGGGTCTTCAACAAATCATCGGGATTAGTTGAAGTCTCTAGCGACATTGTATTTGACGAGACTAATGGCTCTCCAAGAGAGAAAGTTGATCTTGATGATATAGATGAAGATGAAGTTCCGACGGCCGCAATGCGCACGATGGCGATAGGTGATGTGCGACCACAGGAACTGCAGGAACAAGATCAACCTTCTTCCTCAACTTTGGTGCATTCCCCAACTCAAGACGATGTACAGGTACCTCAAGAAGAGGGGCAGGATCAAGGGGGAGCACAGGAAGAACAGGTTATGGAGGAAGAAGCACCACAGGCCCCTCCAACTCAAGTCCGGGCGTCAATCCAAAGACATCACCCCGTCGACCAGATTTTGGGTGACATCAGCAAGGGAGTAACCACTCGCTCACGATTAGCTACTTTTTGTGAGCATTACTCATTTGTCTCTTTTATTGAGCCTTTCAGGGTAGAAGAGGCCTTGCAGGATTCGGACTGGGTGTTGGCCATGCAGGAAGAGCTCAACAACTTCAAAAGAACGTTGTGGGAACCATGTGGGTGTTCCGCAACAAGCAAGATGAGCACGGGGTGGTGACAAGAAACAAGGCTCGACTTGAGGCCAAAGGTTATGCCCAAGTCACAGATTTGGATTTCGAGGAGACTTTTGCTCCTGTGGCTAGGCTAGAGTCAATTCGGATATTATTAGCCTATGCTGCTCACCATTCCTTTAGGCTGTTCCAAATGGACGTGAAGAGCGCTTTCCTCAATGGGCCAATCAAGGAGGAGGTATACGTGGAACAACCCCTTGGCTTTGAGGATGATAGGTATCCCGATCATGTATATAAGCTCTGTAAGGCGCTCTATGGACTTAAGTAAGCCCTAAGAGCATGGTATGAATGCCTTAGAGAATTCTTAATTGCTAATGCTTTCAAGGTTGGGAAAGCTGATCCCACTCTTTTTACAAAGACTTGTGATGGTGACCTTTTTGTTTGCCAAATTTATGTCGATGACATAATATTTGGTTCTACTAACCAAAAGTCTTGTGAGGAGTTTAGTAGGGTGATGATGCAAAAGTTCAAGATGTCAATGATGGGCGAGTTGACCTACTTCCTTGGATTCCAAGTGAAGCAACTCAAGGACGGCACCGTCATCTCCCAAACGAAGTACACTCAAGATCTTCTCAAGAGGTTTGGGATGAAGGACGCTAAGCCCGCGAAAACACTGATGGGAACTGACGGACATCTCTACCTCAACAAAGGAGGTAAGTCTATTGATCAAAAGGCATACCATTCAATGATATGTTCATTACTTTATCTTTGTGCTAGTAGACCGGACATTATGCTTAGTGTATGCATGTGTGCTAGATTTCAATCCGACCGTAAGGAATGTCACCTTATGGCCGTTAAGCGAATTCTTAGGTATTTAGTTTCTATGCCTTGCTTCAGGATCTGGTATCCAAAGGGGTCTACCTTTGAATTGATTGGATACTCAGACTCCGACTATGCCGAGTGCAAGGTTGATAGGAAGAGCACATCAGGGACGTGCCAATTTCTAGGAAGGTCCCTGGTGTCCTAGAGTTCCAAGAAACAAACATCTGTTGCCCTATCCACCGCTGAGGCCGAGTACGTTGCCGCAGGACAGTGTTGCGCGCAACTGCTTTGGATGAGGCAAACCCTCTGGGACTTTGGCTACAATCTTAGCAAAGTCCCACTCCTATGTGATAATGAGAGTGCAATCCGCTTGGCGGATAATCCTGTTGAACACAGCCGCACTAAGCACATAGACATCCGACATCACTTCCTGAGAGACCACCAGCAAAAGGGAGATATCGATGTGTACCACATTAGCACCGAGAACTAGCTAGCCGATATCTTCACTAAGCCTTTAGATGAGAAAAGTTTTTGTAGGTTGCATTGTGAGCTAAATGTCTTAGATTCGAGTAACTTGGATTGATCTATAGCATACATGTGTTCTATGCCTTTGATCATGTTACTTTGAGCATTTAAATCAATTATTGTTTGTTTGTGGTGCTTGAAGCGTCCCCAATCCTCTGGGACTCAAATGTGATACAATTACTAGTCCCAGGAGGCTAGTAAACATATTTATACATCAGACAGTTCCAGATCTGCTTAAACGAGACAAACCTATAAAGGTGGCGATCAACTTTAAGAGTTGGTCCACAACTCGTGACATATCATCAGAGTGGGGCTGAAGCAGCCCGATATACGCAGCGAAGCAAATCAGCGGTCCAACAGCCACAGGCAAGGTTGGGAACAGTCGCAACTCTTACCTGATCTCCTTTTTCTGAAAAACAACAAATAAGTAAGGGTGAGTACAAACGTACTCAGCAGCCCACCTTCACCAGCGGAATGGGGAAATCAGATATAATGCATGGAATATGTGGAGCTCAGGATATTTTGCAGAAACAACAATATTTTATGCAGGGTTGTTTTGTAAAACATTTTGTATTTTTCAAAGCGCATCCTCTCCCAAAGGAGCAGGAAGTTTTTTTTCAATATAGAACAAAATCCCCTGAACTAAACCATCTAGGTATCTCAGCAGTTCCCACTGGTTTTCATTTTCAAAAACAGCTACTGGACTTCCCGTCCACCATAGCTCACGGCTCAACCACCGGACCTTTTAAAAACCACTTTTCTCAAACGCACCTCTTTTTTTTGAAAACAAAACACTAATTGCCATACCACACCAGACTCGTCCATTCCTGTGGACACAGACTATTCGAATAGGTTTTCAAACTCTGTGCAGAGGTGTACACTTTACCCACTAGTCCGGCTCTACGATCTTACTGCCATGAGATCCGACACCGAATCTCTTTCTTTCCTCGCACGTCCTAACCTTAACGGTTATACCAGAAGGAGTTAGGCCACCGCCATGTCCAAACCAGACAAAACATTCCCCCTCCTTATCCTCCTGTTGCTCCCCAGCCTTCTTAACCCTGGGGTTGGACCGTACGAGTTCAGATTGAGTGACTGCCCACACAGTCTCGAGTGGTTGTACTTATCATGAGTACATGTAGTGAAGGATGACAAACCGGTCCTTATATGAGGGGACAATCCTTCTGCTCACGCCTAAACCAGCTGAGCCATCACCTTAAGCCCTCCCCTAAACCAGGGAGTCCCTGATCATCCCTACTCAAAGGTGATAAGGGTGAAAACCCTTCATCATACACATTTTGAAAAGCATTTTCTTTAGAAAAACTCACACCTTTTCTCAAATCATTTGTAACAAATATATTAAGGATTGATTGCGGCAAGCGGCTTGGGTGGCCATAATAACTTGTCTCAAAATCATATCATGCATAAAATAACAGGCTGAGGGTTGTGGTTGAAAAATCATAGGTAATTTATGCATCAAAGGGATCCAGTGAGCTTGCCGTGCTTATCCGGCGAAGGGGGAAAGAGAGCTCGCGGAACTGGCTTCTGGCTCCACCGACTGGCGTAGACTTGCAGATCTGGCCTCCGCGAGACGGCACGAACACTCCGATAACTATGCAACATGAGCAAGCAAACATACAAACAAGCAAGTATACCAACAAATATTTAGTATAGTGGTCAGAATAGCGATATATGGATGGGTAGAGTCTTGAGTAGAATCTGTGTCATGTGGTGTTGTGATATTACTGGTGGTGGAGCGGAGGTGCTTACCAGGAGGGTGGACTGGAGGCGAAGCGACACTATGCGTGTAGCCGGAAGAGCGGAGTAACTGAGTGGGTAGGGTGTTTTCCTTGACTGAGGGTGTTGAGTGTGCATGGAGAGGGAGATGGTAGCTTGGTGTATTTATAGCTGGGTGTATGTGGTGTAGCACAGTGAAGTTCACTGTTGGTGAGAATAGTGACGAATGAATCGTCTGACTTAGTATGAACAGGAGAGTTATAGGCAGAATATGGGATAAGAGTATTTTGGGAGTTTTCTAGAATATGGACCATGCTTAAGGGATGACATGGTTGGATAGGGAATAATTCGATAAGAATTTAGAAACAAGAATTATTGGAATCGGAGTTTGGAAGCCTGGTTCGAAGGAATCTCAAAGTTAAGTGTGCTCAACTTGGAGAAACCTGGGATGGGTGACCAGATGGGAAGTTCCCACTGGAAGGAAAATCACAGTCACCGGAGTTTGTATGACTGAAATATTGGTCTGGCTGGTCTTAGGTGGACTGGACAGCATGACGGATGAGTAGTTGAAATTTGGGGTGATCGGATGATCGATGAATAGTAGTGATGAATAGCGACGACGAAAAGGTTGCCACAGATATCATTGATGAGTTGTAACGATGAATAGTAACGATGAATAGTAACGATGTTGAATAGTAACGATGAATAGTAATGGTGAATAGTGATGGTGAATAGTCCGTATGAACGAACGATGAATGATGAATAGTGACGATGAACGAACGATGAACGATGAATAGGAACTATGAACGAACGGACGAACAATCGAATGATCGGACGAACTGTGGCGGAACTGCCCGAATTATTCCAACTTAAGTGCCTAAGTCCCGCCTCAGAGGCTAGACCACACTTAAATGGGAATAACCCATCAATCCCTCTGATCTAGTCCGACACGGCCACTGACAGGATCAAGTACCACAATCTCACTCGATGGTGAGTCACAGAGCAAATACAATAAAGCATAAAACCATGCATGAAAGAGTATTAAATTATTACATCATCATCGGAGTTTTGCAAAAGTAGTCTTCATTGTTCGAAGTGCAGCGGAATAAAACTAACGGTAATTAAACGGAGAGATGGGGAAGCCTGTCCCATCACTCCTCATGCTCCTCCTCAGCCGAGGTAGGGTCCCACTCGACAGTCCAACCCGGTGGCAAGATGGATGGCCAAGTCACTCCAACAACCATTTCCTCCAGAGAACCTGTAAAAATTATGCCACAAGCAAGGCTGAGTATGCTAATACTCAGCTAGACTTACCCGGTGTGAGGAGTCTACTCCTCTACCTCTAGACATGCAGCTGTTTGGCTGTGGGGTTTGGTTGCCAAAAGCACTAGCTGAGTTTCTAAGTCAAGTTTTAACTTTGTCAATTTAAGTGTGACTCTCTTAAGGCTAAAAGTGTACTATCTACTCATACATAGTAGCAAGCATTATTAGCAATCAACAGCTTATATCAACTCATCACATTTCCACTTGTTACTCAATGTAGCAGCATGGATCAAGCAGTCTCATTAGCTGCGAGAAGCAGACGATTCGAATCGAGTTTTTATCCTTGCAAGGTAAACCTAAACACACGACATGCAGGGGCACTCCGTCCCCACACACATCAACCGTCCCCATCGATTCCCTGGCAACAGATCAGGGCTCACCGCCTTGACGTACAATGCCTCACTGACCCCGACTGCCGTCGTGCAGTGACCGCACTTGTACCCACCATAACCGGAATGGGAGACCACGTCTCAGGTCGCGTGAGGGGTAAAGTCTGCGGGCAGGTTCACTCCGATACTAGGCTTACCGATTTACCATATTTCTCGGTATGTGTTTAGTACGTTCAAACGCTTGACACACGGTACCACACCTCAATCCTTATTCCAATTTTTATCCCGTGAACAACCAATCCCCATGGATTGTTGTTCACCAACCAACCTCATTATGATAAGAAAGTGGATACAACCAATTTCCTGACCTCGCGCAAGTGCTAGAAAAATCACTCGTCTTCTACCAGATCCTAATTAATAAAGCAGCTACTCGACCTAGCATACTAGTATTCATCTCAACAGGATTCCTGAGATCATGCAACTAGGGTTTCAAACAATTCCTACACCTAAGTGCACAATCAAACCTACAATCATTAAGTGAAGTAAAATAGCATAAATAACAGGTTATGCATAAAACCGGGGCTTGCCTTCCAAAGCAGTGGCAGGCAGGTCCTCTGGTGCAGGCTCTGGTGCTGGGTCCGGGGCTACCTCCTGAGCAGCTCCTTGCTCCGGCACGAGGACGTACTCTCCGTCAGCAAGGTTACAGTCTATCAGATGCAATGAACATGTATGTCATGATTATGCAGGATTTAATAACATTATGCTAAAAAGAAGCTAAGTCAAGAAGTAACTTAGGGTTTCTTAGTCATGCGGGGCTTCCAGTGGGTTATGCTTATTACTTTTTAGGCTTAGGTTTTCATTGAGGATAACATAGTGGATTTGTATTGTCTTTATACATTTCAGTGGACAAATTTCAAGGGTTACTAGGATGACACTAATTACCATTATTCATTTTTCCTTTCTTTAATTTCTCCTTATGGTTTCTAGTGTAGGTTTGAACTACGACAATGGTTTAATATTTTCCAAAAATTCTGAAAAAATTACAGTGGGTTGCCATTTGCTATTCTAGCCTGTTTTAAGAATTTGAGGCTCAACATATAAAGGCTATGCTTAAGACAAAAAGAATAAAAATTGGGTAAATGAGCCACTTTGTACTACAACTCTTAATTAGAGGTGGGGTCTGCCCTAAGGGTTATTTTTGTTGGCATCTAACAGTAATAATAGGCTTCTGTGCCAAAAACCACAGAAAGCCAAGGGGTGGTTATTTAGTTATGAGTTTCTAAAGTTTAATGTCAAAAAGGCACTTTCTACTACATTGTCATTTGAAATATGTCAAACAGCAGATTTCATATTTTTCCTAAGTCCTTAATAACAAAACATTAACTATCCCAAGAGTGGGGGTGTTTTCACCTTGGGGTTATTTTTGTAGGATTTTTCTAAGTTTTCCTTGTTTTATTTAAATAAAAGGTATCCCACTTATTTTATACTAAACCAGGGTATGATAGATTTTTCCAGTGAACTACATTGAATAAGTATGTTAACAAAAATAGGGGTGTCGTCTGGTTCATTATTTAAATTACATTTTCTATTTTTCTTAACCTTAAGCATATTATAGAATAAGGGGTAAAAACTAACTTAATGGAGTGGACAGAGAGGTTTAACATTTTTAAACAGGTCAGTAGGTAGATATAAACTTCTCCAAATTTTTCTAACCCTAGTCAAATAGCACAACTATTTTTCTTTCTATTATTGAGCTTTTGGTCAAAACTATAATTAAATCAGAACCTTAAAGTTTTCTATAGTATCTAGGGGGTTTTATATTTTTCTTAAGTAGGTCACATTAATTAGAGTCTGGCAAAATTGGTTTGACCAAATTTGGATGAACTAAACAGAAGTTACGAGTTTTTAAAGTTTCTGTTCAAATTAAAAATAGATTTAAAAAGAGTTTCCTGGAAAAACTGTTTACACCGAGGTCCCTCGGTTAAAGCTAAATCAATCTTCGCAGTTCTACCCTTGCGCCACTATTCCCCTGAGTCGCTGACAGTTCAAAAAGCCCCCTGACCTTCTCTTCCTCTCACCCGCAGTCCTTCCCCCAATGTAAATAGTACCCGCGGGAAAGAAAAGGGTGGCGCGGCTTACCGGCGGCGAGATAGGTTCGACGAAGGGCAGGGTTGGCTCGGGGAGGCTCTGGCGGTCACAGTGATGTACGGCTCGATGGCGGGGATGGCCGGAATCGCTCGGTCCTCGTGCGCAGGCGGGTGTTCTCGTCGGCGGCGAGTGTACCGGCCAAACCACGGCGACCTAGTCCAATCCAACGACACGATGAGCTTCCTGTGGTGATGTAGAGGCTATCTGTGCAGTGAATCGAGAAATGGCTCAGTGATTTACCCGGTCCACGCACTCCGGCGGGGTTGTGAACTCCGGCGACCGTGGACTGGCCTCTCCGGCGAAGTAGGCTTCGATTCCTCGCTCGGGGAGCTTCACTGGGGCGTGTACACTCGTCTCCGAGGGTCGGACGGGGTTGGGAAAGGCTGGGCTGGCCGGTCTACGGCGGCGGTGGCTCGGGTGGCCGCGGGCACGTCGCGCACGGGGCAAACGGCGGTGAACTGAGCTCCGGTGAGGTTTGAGGGTGCGCGGAAGAGTGCAGTCGACGCTCGAGCGGGCTTTATAGGCGCGGGCGTGGGACAGGGCGTCGGCTGGCCGTCGGCGCGACGCGGGGCGCGCGCGGGCGTGCTCTGGCGCACACAGAGCGCGTCGAACACGTGGAGCTTTCATTCTGCCCTTGTTCCACAGCTCACCCAAGTCGCAAACGTGCGAATCTTGGCAAAAATCCGGCGCGAGTCTTTTCCTGGCACCTAGGGCTGTCTCTCATCCGTGAGCTGCCATGGCAGATATGGCCTAGATAGGGAGATCTCTGGTCGCCAAATTGGGTGTGCCACACTGCCCACTTCGCGACAAAAACCATGCCAAGGCATGTCAAACGTCCAAGTCTCGGGCTCAGCTTTTTCCAGTGGGTGCCTTGGGTGGTATGCCACATTTTTGGTATAGGACATATGTGGATTTGGTGCTAGCTTCGAGGTGAACACCACTGATCTTTAGTGTAGGTGTAGTTTTTAACTTAGAGAGAAATAGAGAGCTCTAGCTCTCTCTCCACTTGGAGATTTGATTTGGGGTTTCTCCAGGGGTCTTTTTGCAATATTTCCCTCCCCTAATTGCTGGTTATAAGTTTGCTCAAGGTTTGGGTAAAGATTACTCATGTTTTGCACATTTGCTCACTCTCTTTCCCTTCTTACCCATAGTTTTGGGAGATAGGGCTTAAGAGAGGTCTAGGGTTTTTCTCCCCTCTTATCCAAGGTAGTAAGTGTGCAAGGATTAGAGTAATGCTTCTTAGGTCATTGACAACTTTGATTAACACATGATCTCCAAAGTTCTTATGTGTTGCCTTAAGCCTCTACCACATATGATCACAGTCCTTAGTGCCAAGGTGTGCTCTAGCCATGGTAACACCTGGGGTGTTACAGCCCTCCCCCCTTAAAGGAATCTCGTCCCGAGATTTTAGGTAGAGTCCCTTGGAGGGTGCTTGAAGGTGTGTTGGTGCTACTCTTTCTTTTTACTCAAGTTTCTCTTGTTAACTGCTCTTCGAATGTCATTCTCTTTGCAACTTCAGAAGGATGCCCTTCTTAAGTTAAATCCACAACTTAGACTATCCTTGTTATCTAAGTTTTTCTTATAATTGAATTCAAAGGGCAGGTGGGGGTGGGGTTTTGGGGTTACGTACCGACTCCATTGGGTAGAAAGTCGGGGAAACGAGAGCGCAGAAAATCCTCAGTCTCCCATGTAGCTTCTTCTGCTGAATGGTGACTCCACTGAACCTTGTACATTCTGACTGATTTTGCTCGAGTTGATCTCTCCTTTTGATCTAATACCTTGACGGGGTACTCTTGGTAGGACAAGTCTGGTTCTATCTCAATATTTGGTTCTGGCAGCACTTCAGTGGGTAGGCGAACACATTTCCGCAGCTGAGATACATGGAACACATTGTGAACTGCTGACATGTGAGGTGGCAATTCCAGTTGATAGGCTACGGGTCCACAAGCTTCCCTGATCTCGTAGGGTCCAATGTAGCGAGGAGCTAACTTGCCCTTGATCCCAAATCTCTGGACACTCCGGGTGGGTGATACCTTAAGATAAACATGATCTCCCACCTCAAACTGTAGAGGCTTCCGCCTCTTGTCATGATAGCTCTTTTGCCTGGCCTGAGCAGCTTCTAGGTTCTTCTTGATGATCCTGACTTTTGCCTCTGCTTCAAGTACCAATTTTGGCCCAAAAATTTCCCTCTCTCCCGCTTGAGACCAATTCAGTGGGGTCCTACACCTTCTCCCATATAATGCCTTGAAGGGTGCCATCTTCAGACTGGACTGATAGCTGTTATTGTAAGAAAATTCTGCCAAGGAAAGACACTTGTCCCAATCCTTTCCGTAGTGTAGTGCACATGCCCGCAACATGTCTTCCAAAATCTGATTCACCCTTTCTGTCTGGCCATCGGTTTGGGGATGATAGGCTGAGCTTCGTATGACCTAGGTCCCAAGTGATTCCTGCAATTGCTCCCAAAATCGTGCCACAAATGGTGCTCCTCTGTCCGAGACTATAGTCCTTGGTATCCCATGCAGACGAACTATTTGGTCAATGTAGATCTCTGCATACTTCTCTGTCCTATGGGTGGTGTGCACTGGTAAGAAATGAGCAGTCTTAGTCAATCTGTCCATAATAACCCAAATAGAATCATGGTGCCTGGATGTATTGGGCAATCCCACTATAAAGTCCATGCAAATGTCCTCCCATTTCCAAGATGGTATGGGAAGGGGTTGCAAAGGGCCTGCTGCCTTCAAATGACTGGCTTTGATTCTTTGGCAGGTGTCACATTCTGATATGTACTTGGCAATTTCCCTCTTCATTCTGGTCCACCAATACAAAGATCTGAGATCATGGTACATCTTGTTGCTACCAGGGTGCATGGAGAATTTGGAAAGGTGAGCTTCATCCAATATCTTCTTTCTGAGCTCCGGGTCCTTGGGAACAACTAATCGATCTCCAAACCATAGAATTCCCTTGCTGTCCTGCCGGAAACACTTGTACTTTTCTGTCTTTTGCTTGATCAGGTCTTTGATAACCTGAACACCCTTATCCTCAACCTGTGCCTTAACTATTTGCTCTTGCAATGTGGGTTCCACCGAGATATAATTTAATTCACCGGAAGGAATAACTTCCAGGTTCAGCTTGCACAGTTCATCACACAGGGTGGTAACCCTTGCATCCATGCTCATACAATTGCACTGGGCCTTTCTGCTCAAGGCATCTGCCACAACATTGGCTTTGCCCGGATGGTAATGCACCTCTAAATCATAATCCTTGATTAACTCCAACCATCTCCTCTGCCTCATGTTCAAATCTGCCTGAGTGAAGATGTATTTGAGACTCTTGTGATAAGTGTAGATGTTACAGTGAGCTCCCATCAAATAGTGTCTCCATATCTTAAGAGCATGAACCACAGCTGCCAATTCCAGATCATGTGTAGGGTAGTTCTGCTCATGGGGTCTGAGTGCTCGGGAAGCATAAGCAATGACTCTGTTCTCTTACATCAAGACACATCCCAATCCAGTACCAGAAGCATCACAATAAACTTCAAATGGCTTGGTGTTGTCAGGTTGAGCCAGCACTGGGGCTGTTGTCAAATGCTGCCTCAAAGTGTGAAAGGCATCCTCGCACTTTTGGCTCCAATCATATTTGACTCCCTTCTTCAACAGTTCAGTCATTGGTTTGGCAATTCTGGAGAAATCCGGAATAAATCGTCGATAATACCCTGCCAATCCCAGAAAACTCCGAATTTGCTTCACTGTAGTCGGGGGTTTCCAATCCATCACCTCTTGTACCTTCTCAGGATCAACTGATATCCCATCCTGAGAAATTGTGTGACCCAAGAATTTAATCTCCTTCAGCCAGAATTCGCATTTAGACAACTTGGCATACAACTGTTGGTCACGCAGTCTCTGAAGTACAGTATGCAAATGTTTGGTGTGCTCGGCTTCATTCTTGGAATAGACCAGAATATCATCAATGAAAACGACCACGAACTTGTCTAACTCCGGCATAAATATTGAGTTCATTAGGTACATAAAATAAGCCGGGGCATTGGTCAGCCCAAAAGACATCACCAAAAACTCATACAACCCATATCTGGTTGAGAAAGCCGTTTTGGGAATATCACTGGTACGGATCTTGATTTGATGGTAACCCGAACGAAGATCTATTTTGGAGAACACTTTGGCTCCTACTAACTGATCAAACAGAACATCAATACGGGGCAGTGGGTATTTGTTCTTGATGGTCACCGCATTGAGAGGGCGGTAATCAACACACATTCTCAAACTCTCATCCTTTTTCTTCACAAATAATGCTGGACATCCCCATGGTGAAGTACTTGGGCGAATAAACCCCTTGTCTAACAACTCTTGCAGTTGCTTTTTTAGTTCTGCCAATTCTGCGGGAGGCATCCTATAGGGTCTCTTAGAGATAGGAGCAGTCCCGGGTTGCAATTCGATGGCGAACTCAATATCTCGGTCAGGTGGCATCCCTGGCAATTCATCTGGAAACACATCCGGGTAGTCACAGACCACGGGGATCTGTTCCACTAGAGACTCTATCATAACGAAGGCACAGGAACGGGTACATCCCTGGTCGGGCAAATATAACGTAGTTTCACCACAGGTTGGTGAGTGCACCTCAATGGCCCTGGCTGCAATATCAATAACTGCTTGATGCCTGGTTAACCAGTCAGTTCCCAATATAATATCCACGCTATCCAAACCCAAAATGAGGAGGGTGGTTTTAATTATTAGACTACCAAACTTTATGGGCACATGTCTGTTGATTTGATAGGTGGCAACCCTGCCTCCCGGTGTTGAAATTGTAATGCCCCCATCGGTGTGGTGAAAGGGCAACTGGAACTTGGCACTAAACTTGGCACTGATAAAACTATGGGATGCACCAGAATCAAAAAGAACAATAGCGGGATAATTTAAAACTATAAAGATACCAGTCATGACGGGTGCTCCCTCTGGAATATCAGCCATGGTGGTGAAGTTTAGCCTGCCCTGCCTCACTTGCACCTTCTGTCTCTTGCCTTGACTCTGATTAACATTCTGCCCCTGCCTCTGCTGGTTCCTGGGGCAATTCTTGGCATAGTGTCCGGTGTTGCCACATGTGAAACACCTGTTGTCATTTGCCTGGCGGTACTGCTGCTGCTGCTGGTTGCTCCTCTGAGCTGGAAACTGGGTACGGTTGGGTGCCTGCTGCTGCGGTTGTGGTCGGATCACCCATCTCCCTTGTTGCTGCTGGGGTCCCCTGCTCTGAGTGTCGGACACAATCCTGAAGCGCTGTGGCTGAGCTGAGGGTCCTGCCATAGGGGTCTTCCTCTTCTTTTCTGCCTGTCGAGCGGTGATGCAGTCCTCCTAGGAGATAACCATGTTGACCAACTCATTGTAGCTGTTGGCCCTGACGGTGTTGAGACGATCACGAAGCTTAGTGCTGAGCCCCCTCCGGAACCTGTCTCTCTTCTTCTCATCTGTATCTGCATGATACCCAGCATACTGGCACAAGTCATTAAAAGCCTGGGCATACTGCAACACTGTCATGTTGCCCTGAGTAAGTGCCAAAAACTCATTGAGCTTCCGGTCCATAATCCCGGCTGGTATATGGTGTCCCCTGAAAGCTGCCTTGAACTCTCTCCACTCCACCTCTCGATCCTCTGGCTGCATGGCAAGAAAATGGTCCCACCAAGTCCTTGCGGGTCCGCGAAGCTGCTGGGTGGCGAACCTGACTTTAGTGACTTCTGAGCAAGCTCCATGGAGTAGTGGGAATTTGGATTCCACCACTCGCAACCACACATCTGCATCAAGTGGGTCCTCTGCCCTTGTGAACAATGGGGGCTGGGTACTGAGGAACTCCTAGTAGGTAGCTGCCGCGGGGTGACGCTGATGGTCTCCACCACCATAATGCTGAGGTGGTGGCTGACGCTGAGCTAGCTGTCTCAAGATCTCATTCTGCTGAGCCATTAGCTCCTGCAGAGTGGGAGGCGGTGGCGGTGGTGGAGGAACGCGCTCATTCTGGCCACGACGCTGCCTCCCGGCCATCTGAAAAACCACATACATACTTAACACCATATCTCCAAGTTCAAGCTTTAATCGCGGCGAAAAAGAGTCAAAAGCAAAATGATAGACTCCAACTTCAACAAAAGGATTTAAAAAGGCATAAATTTTTCCTTCCAAATTTAAACTGATAACAGCATCCATCAAACATGCTTCCAAGAGAGTTTATCATGATTACATCAATTGTCCCAAAATGACTCAACTCTATCTAGCCTAGTACCCCAAGGGTGCAAAAGCTAAGCTAGCTGCGAGGAGTCCTACCATCCGACTTCTAACTCTGTCCTGAACACTAGTGAGCGAACGAGGCAACACTCGACTCGGGGGAAGGTGGTCTCCCTGAGCCAGAAGTGTCCACACTAGAGGCAGGCTCCTCTCCTCCCTCGATGTCGACGTCCTCGTTGGCCTCCATGTCCTGGATCTCCTGGTGATGCATATCCAGGTGCTCATTAGCCTCGGCAAGCTGCTGCTGGGTGTTAATGAGCTGATCCTCGAGAACCTCGATGGTGTTCTCCCTGGTGCCCACTAATTCCTCCAATTCCTGGATATCAGTGGATAGCTGCTCCACCTGCAAATCCTTCTCCACCATCTCAGTGGACAAATCAACCACGAGCTCCTCTCTGTTGTCCAGGGTGATCTTTGTGGCCTCCAACAATGCCATCAGATGGGACATCGCCTCACCGCGCATCACTTGCAGACGGTACAGGGCATTCATTCACCGTACGGTCAAGTGCGCAGTTTGTCCTGGGTAGATGGCCCAGATATCCTTGGCATGCTCCACCCTATCCTTCCACATTGGGTTGTCCTCCCTTTCGGTGGGGAACAAGCCAATGGGGTGGGTAGCCAGCTCCAAAGGATGGAATCCGCAGAAAGTGGTCAACCTGTGAAGAGCGATCGCCTCGATCGTGTCCTCAGCTCGGTATCCAAAGGACTCAGAGTCCAAAGAGCGCCAGCCTGGCTGCAGGGGATGAGGCTCCAAGGTCATCCTCACCCTACAACGGGGCACTCAGTGCTTCTCGAACTGCTGCACCGCGTACTGAGGGGGTGTCGCGTATCCGGCCCCCTGAAGTACCTCCCACAAAATGCGGGGAAAGCCCTCTCGTGCAAGCCCGTCAGTGTGGGACAGTGCATTTCCATCCTCTGAGGATCCGTGGGAAGTCATCTGTGTACGGTTAAGCGTAAGTAAAAGAAAAAGAATTATAAAAAGAACAAGAAAAATAAAACTCAGCCTTTCTCTAGTTAAATAAAAAGGCACTGGGGACCTAGTTGATTATTATCTTGTCTTTAAGTCCTTACTCAGTTATCCATTTGCTTAATTAAGAGTGCATGCATGCTCGTCCTGAACGACCTCACCAATATAAGGGGATAGGGAAAAACTCCCATCCCTTAAGGTGGCCTATAGGGCCTAATTACGTAGCCACCTAGCTACCCTTCTATCACCCTAAGGCTTCACGTCCTAGGTCTATCCTGCTCGTTCTACTATCTATCCAACATTGTTTCTATCAAATTTTATTTTGGAAAAATGATGGTATTTATATTTTATTGATTCCTCTGTGGTGGTACAAGCTCCGATACCAGCTGTGGCGGAACTACCCGAATTATTCCAACTTAAGTGCCTAAGTCCCGCCTCAGAGGCTAGACCACACTTAAATGGGAATAACCCGTCAATCCCTCGGATCTAGTCCGACACGGCCACTGACATGATCAAGTACCACAATCTCACTCGATGGTGAGTCACAGAGCAAATACAATAAAGCATAAAACCATGCATGAAAGAGTATTAAATTATTACATCATCATCGGAGTTTTGCAAAAGTAGTCTTCATTGTTCGAAGTGCAGCGGAATAAAACTAACGGTAATTAAACGGAGAGATGGGGAAGCCTGTCCCATCACTCCTCATGCTCCTCCTCAGCCGAGGTAGGGTCCCACTCGACAGTCCAACCCGGTGGCAAGATGGACGGCCAAGTCACTCCAGCAACCATTTCCTCCAGAGAACCTGTAAAAATTATGCCACAAGCAAGGTTGAGTATGCTAATACTCAGCTAGACTTACCCGGTGTGAGGAGTCTACTCCTCTACCTCTAGACATGCAGCTGTTTAGCTGTGGGGTTTGGTTGCCAAAAGCACTAGCTGAGTTTCTAAGTCAAGTTTTAACTTTGTCAATTTAAGTGTGACTCCCTTAAGGCTAAAAGTGTACTATCTGCTCATACATAGTAGCAAGCATTATTAGCAATCAACAGCTTATATCAACTCATCACATTTCCACTTGTTACTCAATGTAGCAGCATGGATCAAGCAGTCTCATTAGCTGCGAGAAACCTAAACACACGACATGCAGGGGCACTCCGTCCCCACACACATCAACCGTCCCCATCGATTCCCTAGCAACAGATCAGGGCTCACCGCCTTGACGTACAATGTCTCACTGACCCCGACTGCCGTCGTGCAGTGACCACACTTGTACCCACCATAACCGGAATGGGAGACCACGTCTCAGGTCGCGTGAGGGGTAAAGTCTGCGGGCAGGTTCACTCAGGTACTAGGCTTACAGATTTACCATATTTCTCGGTATGTGTTTAGTACGTTCAAACGCTTGACACACGGTACCACACCTTAATCCTTATTCCAATTTTTATCCCGTGAACAACCAATCCCCATGGATTGTTGTTCACCAACCAACCTCATTATGGTAAGAAAGTGGATACAACCAATTTCCTGACCTCGCGCGAGTGCTAGAAAAATCACTCGTCTTCTACCAGATCCTAATTAATAAAGCAGCTACTCGACCTAGCATACTAGTATTCATCTCAACAGGATTCCTGAGATCATGCAACTAGGGTTTCAAACAATTCCTACACCTAAGTGCACAATCAAACCTACAATCATTAAGTGAAGTAAAATAGCATAAATAACAGGTTATGCATAAAACCGGGGCTTGCCTTCCAAAGCAGTGGCAGGCAGGTCCTCTGGTGCAGGCTCTGGTGCTGAGTCCGGGGCTACCTCCTGAGCAGCTCCTTGCTCCGGCATGAGGACGTACTCTCCGTCAGCAAGGTTACAGTCTATCGAATGCAATGAACATGTATGTCATGATTATGCAGGATTTAATAACATTATGCTAAAAAGAAGCTAAGTCAAGAAGTAACTTAGGGTTTCTTAGTCATGCGGGGCTTCCAGTGGGTTATGCTTATTACTTTTTAGGCTTAGGTTTTCATTGAGGATAACATAGTGGATTTGTATTGTCTTTATACATTTTAGTGGACAAATTTCAAGGGTTACTAGGATGACACTAATTACCATTATTCATTTTTCCTTTCTTTAATTTCTCCTTATGGTTTCTAGTGTAGGTTTGAACTACGACAGTGGTTTAATATTTTCCAAAAATTCTGAAAAAATTACAGTGGGTTGCCATTTGCTATTCTAGCCTGTTTTAAGAATTTGAGGCTCAACATATAAAGGCTATGCTTAAGACACAAAGAATAAAAATTGGGTAAATGAGCCACTTTGTACTACAACTCTTAATTAGAGGTGGGGTCTGCCCTAAGGGTTATTTTTGTTGGCATCTAACAGTAATAATAGGCTTCTGTGCCAAAAACCACAGAAAGCCAAGGGGTGGTTATTTAGTTATGAGTTTCTAAAGTTTAATGTCAAAAAGGCACTTTCTACTACATTGTCATTTGAAAAATGTCAAACAACAGATTTCATATTTTTCGTAAGTTCTTAATAACAAAACATTAACTATCCCAAGAGTGGGGGTGTTTTCACCTTGGGGTTATTTTTGTAGGGTTTTTCTAAGTTTTCCTTGATTTATTTAAATAAAAGGTATCCCACTTATTTTATACTAAACCAGGGTATGATAGATTTTTCCAGTGAACTACATTGAATAAGTACCTTAACAAAAATAAAGGTGCCCTCTGGTTCATTATTTAAATCACATTTTCTATTTTTCTTAACCTTAAGCATATTGTAGAATAAGGGGTAAAAACTAACTTAATGGAGTGGACAGAGAGGTTTAACATTTTTAAACAGGTCAGTAGGTAGATATAAACTTCTCCAAATTTTTCTAACCCTAGTCAAATAGCACAACTATTTTTCTTTCTATTATTGAGCTTTTGGTCAAAACTATAATTAAATCAGAACCTTAAAGTTTTCTATAGTACCTAGGGGGTTTTATATTTTTCTTAAGTAGGTCACATTAATTAGAGTCTGGCAAAATTGGTTTGACCAAATTTGGATGAACTAAACAGAAGTTATGAGTTTTTAAAGTTTCTGTTCAAATTAAAAACAGATTTAAAAAGAGTTTCCTGGAAAAACTGTTTACACCGAGGTCCCTCGGTTAAAGCTAAATCAATCTTCGCAGTTCTACCCTTGCGCCACTATTCCCCTGAGTCGCTGACAGTTCAAAAAGCCCCCTGACCTTCTCTTCCTCTCACCCGCAGTCCTTCCCCCAATGTAAACAGTACCCACGGGAAAGAAAAGGGTGGCGCGGCTTACCGGCAGCGAGATAGGTCCGGCGAAGGACAGGGTTGGCTCGGGGAGGCTCTGGCGGTCACAGCGATGTACGGCTCGACGGCGGGGATGGCTAGAATCGCTCGGTCCTCGTGCGCAGGCGGGTGTTCTCGTCGGCGGCGAGTGTACCGGCCAAACCACGGCGACCTAGTCCAATCCAACGGCACGGTGAGCTTCCTGGGGTGATGTAGAGGCTATTTGTGCAGTGAATCGAGAAATGGCTCAGTGATTTACCCGGTCCACGCACTCCGGCGGGGTTGTGAACTCCGGCGACCGTGGACTGGCCTCTCCGGCGAAGTAGGCTTCGATTCCTCGCTCGGGGAGCTTCACTGGGGCGTGTACACTCGTCTCCGAGGGTCGGACGGGGTTGGGAAAGGCTGGGCTGGCCGGTCTACGGCGGCGGTGGCTCGGGTGGCCGCGGGCACGTCGCGCACGGGGCAATCGGCGGTGAACTGAGCTCCGGTGAGGTTTGAGGGTGCGCGGAAGAGTGCAGTCGACGCTCGAGCGGGCTTTATAGGCGCGGGCGCGGGACAGGGCGCCGGCTGGCCGTTGGCGCAACGCGGGGCACGCGCGGGCGTGCTCTGGCGCACACAGAGCGCGTCGAACACGTGGAGCTTTCATTCTGCCCGTGTTCCACAGCTCACCCAAGTCGCAAACGTGCGAATCTTGGCAAAAATCCGGCGCGAGTCTTTTCCTGGCACCTAGGGTTGTCTCTCATCCGTGAGCAGCCATGGCAGATATGGCCTAGATAGGGAGATCTCTGGTCACCAAATCGGGTGTGCCACACTGCCCACTTCGCGACAAAAACCATGCCAAGGCATGTCAAACGTCCAAGTCTCGGGCTCAGCTTTTTCCAGTGGGTGCCTTGGGTGGTATGCCACATTTTTGGTATAGGACATAGGTGGATTTGGTGCCAGCTTCGAGGCGAACACCACTGATCTTTAGTGTAGGTGTAGTTTTTAACTTAGAGAGAAATAGAGAGCTCTAGCTCTCTCTCCACTTGGAGATTTGATTTGGGGTTTCTCCAGGGGTCTTTTTGCAATATTTCCCTCCCCTAATTGCTGGTTATAAGGTTGCTCAAGGTTTGGGTAAAGATTACTCATGTTTTGCACATTTGCTCACTCTCTTTCCCTTCTTACCCATAGTTTTGGGAGATAGGGTTTAAGAGAGGTCTAGGGTTTTTCTCCCCTCTTATCCAAGGTAGTAAGTGTGCAAGGATTAGAGTAATGCTTCTTAGGTCATTGACAACTTTGATTAACACATGATCTCCAAAGTTCTTATGTGTTGCCTTAAGCCTCTACCACATATGATCACAGTCCTTAGTGCCAAGGTGTGCTCTAGCCATGGTAACACCTGGGGTGTTACACGAACGAACGATCGGAATTTCGACAGCATAACGGCAGGACAAAGATTATCTGGAAGAACGATGAATAGGGACTATGAACGAACGATGAACGATGAATAGGAACTATGAACGAATGATGAACGATCGAATGATCGAATGAACGAACGATCGGAATTTCGGCAGCATAACGTCAGGGAAAAGATTATTTGGACGAACGAACGGACGAACGATCGAACGATCGGACGAACGGACGAACGAACCATGAACGATCGAACGAACGAACGAACGAACAAACTAAGAACAGGGGGACGAACGATCGAACGATCCTTGTGCTAGTGTGTGCTTGTGTGGAACATGGAGTGGGTGTGTGTGGGGGGAGGAAGAGAGTTGCCATGAAATGGCTTGGGGTGGGATGAGAGGAGGCCCTTGCCCCTCTATAAAGTTATGAAGAAAATATTTGTGGGGACTTGAAAAATGATTCTAAAGGTATTTCTCAGGAGGAAAATATCTAGAGATATATCGGTGGAATATTTGGGCAGTATTTCTGGAAAGAACTTGAAGGGGATCACTAGGGAAATATCTGGGCAATATTTCTGGAATCAATTTGAGGGGGATCACTGGGGAAATATTTGTAGGATATTTGAGGAGGATTTTGGAGAGAATATAGACCACTATACTTTATTTGTTGATATCAACTCGCAAACAAACATTTTGAAATGAAACTTGAAATTCATTTTGAATTTAGAGCGAGTTTGAGAAAATTTTAGGATTTGAATTTTTAGGATGCTACAGTGCTCAAGTTGTACAAGTCAACCCCAAACCTCACAAGTCCATATGCAAATGATGCACGTATTTAAGGGGAGATGTGCTACAACTTGACCCCTTTGAGACTAACTTGTTTGCTTGAGTACACTTGATGTAGTCTCGAAGGTACATTGGAAGGGAAAATGAACTTGGATGACAAAAAGACTTCCACTGCACTCCGGTATTAGTGTATTTATTTCCAAGTTCATACTTGTGCTCTCATTGCCTTTCTGCTCTTAATTGACATTTTGGTGAGGCAATGGGGTTAAAGGGCCAAGAATGATCATGTTTTGGTGCTTAATGCCAAAGGGGGAGAAATTAAGGCCAAAGCAAAATGGATCAACCAACCACTTGTGAATATTGAAAATAGAGGAGTTAGAATTTCTTGTGATTTTTGAAAATAGAGGAGTTAGAATTTGGTTTTTGTCAAAATACTCTTATTGCAAAATTTGGTCTCTTATGGGGGAGAATTTTGATTATGGGAAAAGGGGGAGTTTTTGGCACTTGATCAATTTTACTCTTGGAATATCTCTCGATTTGCCCAAACAAGGGTGTTTGACATAGAGATAGGAAAAAAGAATTTGATTTGCAAAAACAAACCAAGTGCTGGCAAAGAGTGATCCAAATATGCCAAATCTTAAGTAAAAAGGGAATTGGTCTTCATTTGCATTGATGTTGCACTTCTTTTGTTGCTTTTTGATGTGTTGGCATAAATCACCAAAAAGGGGGAGATTGAAAGGGAAATGTGCCCTTGGGCCATTTCTATATGTATTTTGGTGATTACATGTCCAACACATATTAATTAAGTTCTTATGTGCTAAATGAATGAGAAGTGCAAATCAAAGAACAAGGTATGTTTCTAGACTTAGTGAATTGTGTTTGAATACTAACATGTTTAACTAAGTGCTAGAAACAGTGCCAAGAAAAGAAGATTTGAATTGGAGAAGAGTTGGCAAACTACAGCCAACACCAGCTCAGGCCTACCACATCGCACTATCCGGTGGTGCACCGGGCAGTGTCCGGTGCCCAGGCTGGTCAACGGTGAACCGACTGCTCTCAGGAAAAGAAAAAGGCGACGTGGCTATAATTCACCGGACTGTCCGGTGGTGCACCGGACTGTTTGGTGAGTCAACGGTGCCTGTGGCCAACGGTCGTCCACGCGATCAATGTGTGACACGTGGTCCACGCCAACGGTCGGTTGGGCACACCGGACTGTCCGGTGTGCCAACTGGTCCCGAGGACCAACGGTCGGCTGTGCCCGGTATGGAAAGAAATCGAGCACCGGACTGCTGCAGTGGCTGTCCGGTGGACTGTCCGGTGCACCACTCGACAGAAGGCAAGAATTGCCTACCAAATTGATGTCCAACGGCTCCTAGCTGCCTTGGGGCTATAAAAGGGACCCCTAGGCGCATGGAGCAGAACACCAAGCTTACAAGAAATATCCTAAGACACCTAGACTCTGCATTCACGCAATCGGATCATCGTTCTTGAGATTTGAGCACTGTTCGAGTTGTAAACTCCTTGAGCTGTGTTTGTGTGCTCACTTCTTCACTTGTGTGTGTGTGCGCGCTGCGGATTTGGGTCTTGCGTGTGTTGCTCTCCCATCCTTACTCTTGTGCTTTCTTTGTGATCATAACTTCGTAAGGGCGAGAGGCTCCAACTTGTGGAGATTCCTCGCAAATGGGAAGAATACTCAAGATAAAAGACCGTGGTATTCAAGTCGATCATTGGATCACTTGAAAGGGGTTGAGTGCAACCCTCGTCCATCGGGACGCCTCAACGTGGAAGTAGGCAAGTGTTACTTGGCCGAACCACAGGATAAAAATCGCGTGTCTCGTGTGTTGTTTTTTTGTGATTATTTTGTTCGCACGAGCTCGCTCCATAACCACTTCGCACACTAACACTTTAATAATCAAGTTTGTGGCTATTTAGTGTTTGATTTTACAGGATCACCTATTCACCCCCCTCTAGGTGCTCTCAGTAAGAACCGGGTCTTGACGAAGATACTACCAGAAAAGGACCTTCCCACTTCAGCTGTAACTTGCCCACTGTATCTGGGTTGGCCACTCTCCAAAGCACCAAATGACCTAGCTTGATGTTTTTCAATCAAACTTTCCTATCACGCCATTTTATTGTTTTAGCCTGATACTTATTGATGTGTTCTATGGCCTGAAGTATGGTCCCTTCTATAGTGTCTTTTGTTATTTGATAATCAGCTTCATCCATCGCTGAAGCTGTTGTTCTTATTGATCCTATTTTTGCTTCTTCTGGTGTTATTGCTTCATCACCGAACAGGAGCTTGAAAGGTGTAAAACCTGTTGGCCTTGATACAGTTGTGTTGTGGCTGCACACCACTTTATAAGGTGTTTGGTTTGATGAATCACTCTATCCAAAGTGAAGTGGTGCATCATGGGTCCATTCCTCAAATTTGATGAAGACATCCACACTACTGATGCATCTATACCAATACAAGTACCAATTTCTGGTCCCATTACTCGCGCTCGTGCTCGTCAACTCAACCATCAGGTGATTACACTCTTGAGTTCATGTCCATCATATTTAGACCATGGAGACCCGTGCACTCTTGTTTTGCTTAGGAATCAGGGAGAAGACCGAAAGGGAAAAGGATTTGAACATGCTGGATTCGGACTGCAGAAGAACACCAACTTGTGACGGTCACCACGGTCAGATGCGGGCTCGGATTGGAATGTTCAAGCACAACATGGAAAGCTTATCAAGTCTACTTTCATATGGATCCGGAATTATAGTCATATCTGTTCTGAGGCCGCCGTAATCATTGTTTTCTTACCGAGACATTTCCTGCCTTTTCTGCCCATGGTGCTGCGTCACCCTATTTTGGCCCAATGGGTCGTGTATCAAGTTAGGTCCATTAGGGACGCATCCTAGGGTTGCAGCACGACCCCAATACCCTTGTGGTCGTCCTCCCATGTTTATAAACCCCCTAGCCGCCACCAAGAACAGCGGGTTTTGTTTAGATCAAGTTTAGCTCTCGCTACTTGCTTGCAAGCGCGCGTGCTAGTTCAGCCGCCCGTCTTCTTGTCTTCGGAACCCCACCATATTGGAGTTTGATCTTTAAACCTACATTTAGATCTGGTAATTCAGTACTTGTTCTACTTGTTCTTGCTAGTTCTTCGATTGCTTGCAGGACGAGTGCCCTAGTGGCCAGGGTGTCACGCTCCACAAGATCGTGACAGCCATAGGAGGTGGTGTATCGGTTGCTAAGGCGCAGCGTCTTTGGAAGGCTGTAGTCGGGCCGTGAACGTCGTCTCCTCCCCCAATCGAGTTATTCCACACCCTCTCATCGAAAGATCGGGCAATCACCCAACGGGTGCACATCAGTTGGTATCAGAGCAAGGTTTATCGGTGAGAGATTTACTTTTCTTCGCTGTTTTCTTATCTCCTATAGTCCAGAA
This sequence comes from Zea mays, assembly GCF_902167145.1. Lineage (NCBI taxonomy): Eukaryota > Viridiplantae > Streptophyta > Magnoliopsida > Poales > Poaceae > Zea > Zea mays. Next base: position 97,933,809 of record NC_050097.1, read on the forward strand.
AAAGCCAAAAAATAGTAGATTAGTTTTACCGCAATCCTATAAACCATTGAGCATTTACTAGTACTACTTAGTTAGGGCTTGTTGAGTTTTTGGTTGCATCGGTTGTGTCGAGTTGCTGGTCTTAGTTTATTCCTTTAGAGTTTTGAGTTCTACCACGTTTTGGTCACCACGAAATCCACCATCACCAAAAACATCTCTGGTTCGTTTTTGCCACCACAGATACATATCATATCCGATTTGGAAGTTTAAATACAATCTGGAAAGCTTATCTTATCTTCTTTCCAACGGATCTGACCTTATCTCAAAATTCGTTCTGAGCGCTCCGCAATCATCGTAGAGATTTCTGGACTTCCTATATTAACAAGATTTGTTAAATCTGATTTAAAGGGGTTGTTAGCAATATCTTTATTGTTTGGGTTGTCATAGTGAAAAAAAGGGTTTAGGCCCCTGCAAAAAAAAACAGAAGAAGAAGAAAAAAAAAAGAATAGAAAAGAAAAAAAAAGGAAAAGAAGAAGAAGGGGGCTGAATCTCTAAATCTGTTGTTTCTCTTTGTGCTGTGCTAGTTGTTCTTTTTCAGTGACTACCTTTGTGCCTAGGCTCACGTCTCTAGCCTGGTTTAGCCTAGGACCAGCACAGTACCACCGTTGAACGATTATTCAGCTTGCTTTTGTAACTAACGTGGTACTAGTGTATTCCTTGCTTCAGCCCACCTACAACTCTACATATTTCGACTACAGTTTGACAGGTCGTGTTGCTGCGGCACCGATACACTTATTCCACGGTTGCAGACTTGTTGGTTGCTGACCCCTCCTGTTGTGCAAGGTAAGAATTGGTAAGAGCTTGTGTGGCAGGTTGAGAGTGAGCGCCTTGCAGTAGCTACATCCTAATAGTTGTAGAGTTTTCATTCCTTCACGTTTTTTTTCTTGTTGCCTCTGTTCGTCTAACCATGGCAGGATTGGAGGTTGATGATGCTTCTCGTAATATGCCACACTCTCCTCGCACCAAGGGTATCATACAACACTTTGTAAGGCTAGTGAAGACGCACACGGAAGGTCTTGATAATGACATGCAGGTGACGAATGAAAAGATGGGGCAATTGGAGGCCACACAGATCGACACGAACACCAAACTTGCAAATGTGGAAATGACAGTTGCTCATATTGACAAGAGCCTTGTCGCACTCTTGAGGCGGTTTGATGAGATGCATGCTAATATCAATGGTGGGCGTGATGAGGGCGCCGAAGGTAACTGGGATGACTATGTTGCTGATACTGAACAAGATGACCAAGAAGCACCTAATCGCCGGCGACTACGTACTAACCGTAGAGGTATGGGTGGTTTTCACCGACGTGAGGTACATGGTAATGATGATGCTTTTAGTAAGGTTAAATTTAAAATACCTCCTTTTGATGGTAAATATGACCCTGATGCTTACATTACTTGGGAGATTGCGGTTGATCAAAAGTTTGCATGCCATGAATTTCCTGAGAATGTGCGGGTTAGAGCTGCTACTAGTGAGTTTACTGAATTTGCTTCTGTTTGGTGGATAGAACATGGTAAGAAGAATCCTAATAACATGCCACAAACTTGGGATGCGTTGAAACGGGTCATGCGGGCTAGATTTGTTCCTTCTTATTATGCACGTGATATGTTAAACAAGTTGCAACAATTGAGACAGGGTACTAAAAGTGTAGAAGAATATTATCAGGAATTACAAATGGGTATGCTGCGTTGTAACATAGAGGAGGGTGAGGAATCTGCTATGGCTAGATTTTTGGGCGGGTTAAATAGGGAAATTCAGGACATCCTTGCTTATAAAGATTATGCTAATGTAACCCGATTGTTTCATCTTGCTTGCAAAGCTGAAAGGGAAGTGCAGGGACGACGTGCTAGTGCAAGGTCTAATGTTTCTGCAGGAAAATCTACACCATGGCAACAGCGCACGACTACATCCATGACCGGCCGTACACTAGCACCAACTCCCTCGCCAAGTCGACCAGCACCCCCGCCTTCCTCCAGCGACAAACCACGTGCATCTTCCACAAATTCAGCAACCAAATCTGCCCAGAAACCCGCAGGTAGTGCCTCTTCAGTAGCTTCCACAGGTAGAACAAGAGATGTTCTGTGTTATCGATGCAAGGGCTATGGACACGTGCAGCGTGATTGTCCTAATCAGCGTGTTTTGGTGGTAAAAGACGATGGTGGGTATTCCTCTGCTAGTGATTTGGATGAAGCTACACTTGCTTTGCTTGCGGCTGATGATGTAGGCACTAAGGAACCACCCGAAGAACAGATTGGTGCAGATGATGCAGAGCATTATGAGAGCCTCATTGTACAGCGTGTGCTTAGTGCACAAATGGAGAAGGCAGAGCAGAATCAGCGACATACGTTGTTTCAAACAAAGTGTGTCATTAAGGAGCGTTCATGTCGTTTGATCATTGATGGAGGTAGCTGCAACAACTTGGCTAGCAGCGACATGGTGGAGAAGCTTGCACTTACGACCAAACCGCACCCGCATCCATATCACATTCAATGGCTCAACAATAGTGGTAAGGTCAAGGTAACCAAGCTGGTACGAATTAATTTTGCTATTGGTTCATATCGTGATGTTGTTGACTGTGATGTTGTGCCTATGGATGCTTGTAATATTCTGCTAGGTAGACCATGGCAATTTGATTCAGATTGTATGCATCATGGTAGATCAAATCAATATTCTCTCATACACCATGATAAGAAAATTATTTTGCTTCCCATGTCCCCTGAGGCTATTGTGCGTGATGATGTTGCTAAAGCTACCAAAGCTAAAACTGAGAACAACAAGAATATTAAAGTTGTTGGTAATAACAAAGATGGGATAAAATTGAAAGGACATTGCTTGCTTGCAACAAAAACTGATGTTAATGAATTATTTGCTTCCACTACTGTTGCCTACGCCTTGGTATGCAAGGATGCTTTGATTTCAATTCAAGATATGCAGCATTCTTTGCCTCCTGTTATTACTAACATTTTGCAGGAGTATTCTGATGTATTTCAAAGTGAGATACCAGAGGGGCTGCCACCTATACGAGGGATTGAGCACCAAATTGATCTTATTCCTGGTGCATCTTTGCCGAATCGTGCGCCATATAGGACAAATCCAGAGGAAACAAAAGAAATTCAGCGACAAGTGCAAGAACTACTCGAGAAAGGTTACATGCGTGAGTCTCTTAGTCCGTGTGCTGTTCCGGTTATTTTAGTGCCTAAAAAAGATGGAACATGGCGTATGTGTGTTGATTGTAGGGCTATTAATAATATCACGATACGTTATCGACACCCTATTCCACGTTTAGATGATATGCTTGATGAATTGAGTGGTGCCATTGTCTTTTCTAAAGTTGATTTGCGTAGTGGGTACCACCAGATTCGTATGAAATTGGGAGATGAATGGAAAACTGCTTTCAAAACTAAGTTCGGATTGTATGAGTGGTTAGTCATGCCTTTTGGGTTAACTAATGCACCTAGCACTTTCATGAGATTAATGAACGAGGTTTTGCGTGCCTTCATTGGAAAATTTGTGGTAGTATACTTTGATGACATATTGATCTACAGCAAATCTATGGATGAACATGTTGATCACATGCGTGCTGTTTTTAATGCTTTACGAGATGCACGTTTATTTGGTAACCTTGAGAAGTGCACATTTTGCACCGATCGAGTTTCGTTTCTTGGTTATGTTGTGACTCCACAGGGAATTGAGGTTGATCAAGCCAAGGTAGAAGCGATACATGGATGGCCTATGCCAAAGACTATCACACAGGTGCGGAGTTTCCTAGGACTTGCTGGCTTCTATCGCCGTTTTGTGAAGGACTTTAGCACCATTGCTGCACCTTTGAATGAGCTTACGAAGAAGGGAGTGCATTTTAGTTGGGGCAAAGTACAAGAGCACGCTTTCAACGTGCTGAAAGATAAGTTGACACATGCACCTCTCCTCCAACTTCCTGATTTTAATAAGACTTTTGAGCTTGAATGTGATGCTAGTGGAATTGGATTGGGTGGTGTTTTGTTACAAGAAGGCAAACCTGTTGCATATTTTAGTGAAAAATTGAGTGGGTCTGTTCTAAATTATTCTACTTATGATAAGGAATTATATGCTCTTGTGCGAACATTAGAAACATGGCAGCATTATTTGTGGCCCAAAGAGTTTGTTATTCATTCTGATCATGAATCTTTGAAACATATTCGTAGTCAAGGAAAACTGAACCGTAGACATGCTAAGTGGGTTGAATTTATCGAATCGTTTCCTTATGTTATTAAGCACAAGAAAGGAAAAGAGAATATCATTGCTGACGCTTTGTCTAGGAGATATACTTTGCTGAATCAACTTGACTACAAAATCTTTGGATTAGAGACGATTAAAGACCAATATGTTCATGATGCTGATTTTAAAGATGTGTTGCTGCATTGTAAAGATGGGAAAGGATGGAACAAATATATCGTTAGTGATGGGTTTGTGTTTAGAGCTAACAAGCTATGCATTCCAGCTAGCTCCGTTCGTTTGTTGTTGTTACAGGAAGCACATGGAGGTGGCTTAATGGGACATTTTGGAGCAAAGAAAACGGAGGACATACTTGCTGGTCATTTCTTTTGGCCCAAGATGAGAAGAGATGTGGTGAGATTGGTTGCTCGTTGCACGACATGCCAAAAGGCGAAGTCACGGTTAAATCCACACGGTTTGTATTTGCCTCTACCCGTTCCTAGTGCTCCTTGGGAAGATATTTCTATGGATTTTGTGCTGGGATTGCCTAGGACTAGGAAGGGACGTGATAGTGTGTTTGTGGTTGTTGATAGATTTTCTAAGATGGCACATTTCATACCATGTCATAAAACTGACGATGCTACTCATATTGCTGATTTGTTCTTTCGTGAAATTGTTCGCTTGCATGGTGTGCCCAACACAATCGTTTCTGATCGTGATGCTAAATTTCTTAGTCATTTTTGGAGGACTTTGTGGGCAAAATTGGGGACTAAGCTTTTATTTTCTACTACATGTCATCCTCAAACTGATGGTCAAACTAAAGTTGTGAATAGAACTTTGTCTACTATGTTAAGGGCAGTTCTAAAGAAGAATATTAAGATGTGGGAGGACTGTTTGCCTCATATTGAATTTGCTTATAATCGATCATTGCATTCTACTACAAAGATGTGCCCATTTCAGATTGTATATGGTTTGTTACCTCGTGCTCCTATTGATTTAATGCCTTTGCCATCTTCTGAAAAACTAAATTTTGATGCTACTAGGCGTGCTGAATTGATGTTAAAACTGCACGAAACTACTAAAGAAAACATAGAGCGTATGAATGCTAGATATAAGTTTGCTAGTGATAAAGGTAGAAAGGAAATAAATTTTGAACCTGGAGATTTAGTTTGGTTGCATTTGAGAAAGGAAAGGTTTCCTGAATTACGAAAATCTAAATTGTTGCCTCGAGCCGATGGACCGTTTAAAGTGCTAGAGAAAATTAACGACAATGCATATAGGCTAGATCTACCTGCAGACTTTGGGGTTAGCCCCACATTTAACATTGCAGATTTAAAGCCCTACTTGGGAGAGGAAGTTGAGCTTGAGTCGAGGACGACTCAAATGCAAGAAGGGGAGAATGATGAAGACATCCACACTACTGATGCATCTATACCAATACAAGTACCAATTTCTGGTCCCATTACTCGCGCTCGTGCTCGTCAACTCAACCATCAGGTGATTACACTCTTGAGTTCATGTCCATCATATTTAGACCATGGAGACCCGTGCACTCTTGTTTTGCTTAGGAATCAGGGAGAAGACCGAAAGGGAAAAGGATTTGAACATGCTGGATTCGGACTGCAGAAGAACACCAACTTGTGACGGTCACCACGGTCAGATGCGGGCTCGGATTGGAATGTTCAAGCACAACATGGAAAGCTTATCAAGTCTACTTTCATATGGATCCGGAATTATAGTCATATCTGTTCTGAGGCCGCCGTAATCATTGTTTTCTTACCGAGACATTTCCTGCCTTTTCTGCCCATGGTGCTGCGTCACCCTATTTTGGCCCAATGGGTCGTGTATCAAGTTAGGTCCATTAGGGACGCATCCTAGGGTTGCAGCACGACCCCAATACCCTTGTGGTCGTCCTCCCATGTTTATAAACCCCCTAGCCGCCACCAAGAACAGCGGGTTTTGTTTAGATCAAGTTTAGCTCTCGCTACTTGCTTGCAAGCGCGCGTGCTAGTTCAGCCGCCCGTCTTCTTGTCTTCGGAACCCCACCATATTGGAGTTTGATCTTTAAACCTACATTTAGATCTGGTAATTCAGTACTTGTTCTACTTGTTCTTGCTAGTTCTTCGATTGCTTGCAGGACGAGTGCCCTAGTGGCCAGGGTGTCACGCTCCACAAGATCGTGACAGCCATAGGAGGTGGTGTATCGGTTGCTAAGGCGCAGCGTCTTTGGAAGGCTGTAGTCGGGCCGTGAACGTCGTCTCCTCCCCCAATCGAGTTATTCCACACCCTCTCATCGAAAGATCGGGCAATCACCCAACGGGTGCACATCAAAATTTGGTGGGATGACTTCATTCCACATATTAGTACTAAACAACTAACTATGAGGAATGAGGTGGTGATGGATTAACTCACTCCATTCTACAAACCAAACAAAAAAGTGAGGAGTGAGAAGATGATGGACTATATCATTCCTCAAACCAAACACTCCATTAATCAACTCATCTGGCCACTTTCCTCTGGGCTGGTTGAAGATTAACTTCATTATTCCTGTCATTATAATTCCATTTTCTCTTTCTACCAACCCATTCAATTCTGGATGCCTTACTGATGCAAAATGAATTTTTGTACAAATTCGGTCACAGAAATCTTTGAATGTTTCAGCATCAAATTGAGTTCCATTATCCACAGTTATTGCCTTTGGCACGCCAAAGCGACAAACAATGTTTTGCCAAAAGAATTTCTGTACTGTGGCCGAAGTTATTGTGGCTAAGGGCTTTGCTTCGATCCACTTAGAGAAATATTACACTATTACGACGACATATTTCAAATTTCCTTGTGCTGCTGGAAGTGGACCTAACAAATCCAAACCCCACCTTTGCAGTGGCCAAGTTGGCTATATTAACTGTGTTAGAGACGAAGGTTGTTTCTGGTATTTTGCACATCTTTGGCAATTTTCACATTTTTGAACCAGATGTGCTGCATCCGAAGCTGCCTTCGGCCAGTAAAATCCTTGTCTGAAAACCTTCCCCATCAAAGGCCTAGACCCGATATGAGACCCACATAAACCTGCATGTATTTCCTTCATCAGTTCTTGACCTTCGGTTCTTGATAAACACTTGAATAGTGGAGAGCAGACTCCATGTTTATATAGCTCCCCTTCTATTATCACATATGGTCTTGTTCTTGCTTCCATCCTTTTATTATAAACTTCGTCATCCGAAAGACAGTTACCTTGGAGGAAAGATATAATCTGAGTCCTCCAATCTTCACTATGCACAGGTGATATTGCAAGCACTGCTCTCTCCATAAGTTCGACTCAAGGTGCTTTTACTGTCTCAAAGAACACTTCCGAAGGCAAAGGGAGCCCATGTGCTGCTGATTTAGCTAGCAAGTCTGCATGCTCATTTTCCCCCCTTGAAATATTTTTTATAGAAAATCCTTCAAAAGAAGCCTCCAATCTTCGGACTGCATCCAAATATTTTTCAAGCTTCGGGTCCCTTGCCTTGCTGCTTTTGTCTACATGGCCAGAAATAACTTGGGAATCAGTTTTAAGGATTGCCCTTCTTATTCCCATTGCCTTTAGCTTCCGAGGCCCTAACAGAAGAGGTTCGTATTCGGTAATATTATTTGTATAACTAAAGTCCAGCTTTACTGCGTAGCATGTCCTGACTTTAGAGGGCGCTACTAGAACACCAGCCGCTCCTGCGCTGAAGGTTCCCCAAGAACCGTCACAGAATACCGTCCAGGCTTCGGCATCTTTTGTTGCTTCTTCTCCTTGAGCCCCTGGCGTCCAATCAGCAATGAAATCTGGTAACGCCTGAGACTGAATTGAGGATCTATGTACATAATCAATGATGAATTCATTGAGTTCCATGGCCCATTTTCTAATTCTTCATGTAGCTTCTCTGTTTCTCATTATATCCTTCAGAGGTTGTGATGAAGGGACTATTATATGATATGCTTGAAAGTAATGCTGAAGCTTTCTGGAGGCCATTAACACAGCATACAACACCTTCTCCAATTCTGTGTAATTTTTCTTTGATAAACTAAGTACTTCGGAGACAAAGTATACTGGTGCTTGACTTTTTACTTGGTCATCTTGCTTATCCTATACAAGCGCCGCACTGACTGCAGAATGGGAGGCAGCCACATACAGGAGTAACGGAGTCCCTGATGAAGGTGGAGTTAGAGTTGTCAAGTCTATCAGGTATTGCTTTAACTCTTCAAAAGCCTTATGTTGAGTCGGACCCCATTGAAAAACTTCGGCTGACTTTAGTATTTCAAAGAATGGTAGATTCCTCTCTGCTGATCTTGATATAAATCTATTCAACGATGCCAGCCTTCCTGCCAATCGTTGAGCCCCCTTCTTTGAATTTGGTGGCTCCATATGAAAGATAGCTTCGATCTTGTAACACCCCGTCCAATCCCTGGACCGGCGGTACTTACTCCTGGCAGCTCTCTAGGATCATATATCGTCCCCACAGACCAACACGGGTCTTTTGTGCACACTTTGTCCTCAGTCATGCGCACCCGAGAAAACTTCCCGGTCGATCACCCATCCCAAATTACTCCAAGCCAAGCACACTTAACTTAGAGGTTCTTTCGAGATAGGCTTCCGAAAAGAAGATGCACCTTGTTGATATGATTACTCTATTAATTCTATTAAGCCTTGGGCCAGGATATCCTATCCTAGGTCAACCCCAATCCAGGAACCTCCCCTCTTAGCCACGTCTGTGTGTCTAGTGTCGTCATATGCCATGCCATGTGACCACTCTGGGCCCACATGCGCCATGCGCCATATACCCGAACCCCCTAACCCACACACGCCCGTGAAACCGCGAGGGTCGGCTCTAATACCACTTGTAACACCCCGTCCAATCCCTAGACCGGTGGTACTTACTCCTGGCAGCTCTCTAGGATCATATATCGTCCCCACAGACCAACACGGGTCTTTTGTGCGCACTTTGTCCTCACTCATGCGCACCCGAGAAAACTTCCGGGTCGGTCACCCATCCCAAATTGCTCCAAGCCAAGCACGCTTAACTTGGAGGTTCTTTCGAGATAGGCTTCCGAAAAAGAAGATGCACCTTGTTGATATGATTACTCTATTAATTCTATTAAGCCTTGGGCCAGGATATCCCGTCCTAGAAGCTAGGATATCACAGATCTTACTTGGGTTAGCTTCGATACCCTTTGTTGATACCAGACAGCCAAGGAACTTTCCCTTCTTTACTCTGAAAACACACTTTTCTGGATTTAACTTGAGACCAGCTTGCCTGAAATTGGCAAACGTCTCTTGCAAATTGGCAATATGATTTTCTTGTTTCATGCTTTTTACTATGATGTCATCAATATAAGTTAGCACATTCCTTCCTATTTGAGAGTGAAGAACTTTAGCTGTCATTCTGCTGAAGCTTCCTCCAACATTCTTGAGCCCCTCGGGCATCCTAAGGTAACAATAAGTACCACTGGGAGTTATGAAGCTTGTCTTTGGCTCATCCTCTTTCTTCATCCAAATTTGGTGATAGCCCGAGTAGCATTCCATTAAGCTCATGAGTTCCAAAGAAGCTGCTGCATCTACAAGGGAGTCTATTCTTGGTAAAGGGAACACGTCCTTCGGACATGCCTTGTTGAGATCTGTGAAATCAATACACATTCTCCATTTCCCATTAGCCTTCTTCACCATAACAGAGTTAGCTAGCCACTATGGATATGTTACTTCTCTGATGACACCAGCAGTGAGAAGTCTCTTTACTTCATTCCGAGCACCTTCGGTTTTATCCTCAGACATTTTCCGAAGTCTTTGCTTTCTTGGCCTGAAAGATGGATCCACATTGAGTGAATGCTCAATGACATCTCTGTTAACACCACAGAGATCGTTAGCTGTCCAAGCGAAGACATCTTTGTTGTTGAACAAAAATCTTAGCAGGGTCTTTTCTTGTTCACCAGATAACTGAGATCCCAGCAGTACCTTTTGGTCTGCTATATCTTCACATAGGAGCATAGGCTTTGGTTGATCTGCCGAAGCAGCCTTCTCTCTTTTGTGCTTATATTGCTGACAAGCTTCGGCTCCATCTATGTTATGGATCGCCTTTGAATCCGTCCAACTCCCTTCAGCCGACTTCCTTAATTCTGGATCTTCGGCTATTTTCTCCATAGCTTCAACACTTCGGCAGTCTCAGATTTCTCCTCTTATGCTATCACCATCGGTTTTGGCACTTCGGTCGATTCTCCCTTGGCTTCAGCAAGAGCGGGGTAGTCTGGCTCAACAGCAGAAGAAGGCCCTTCAGCAAGCTTCAGCACTTTGGCTATTTCAATATACCTGGGCCGGTGCGTTAAAACTTTAACCTTTTTTGCCTTTGGTGTGGTAGAGATAGCCAAAGCAGGAGCCTTTCTTTTCTTTCCCTGCTTGTGGGAAGGATAGAAATAGTCTAGGTACATAAAACCAATAACATCAAAAACCATGTTCAATCTCTTCTTGCCTCGCCCTCCAAAGGCCACTATCATGGCATCATCCTCGGCCCTCGTGTAGGCACCAAGCAATTCATCGCTAGTCGCCTCAATGCAATCCAGCCAGTCATCGTTCGGCTCATCGAATTGATTTATGTACTTGAAGGTGTACTTCAGGTAGACTAAACCATCCTGGCTGGACCTAGAAGCAACTTCAATCGGCATCTCCCAGCCGCTTGCGATAGGCCACACTCTGTAAGCAATGTGCTCCTGGACTAAGTCCCTGGTGCCAATATAAGTACAAAATGTGTTATACGCAGCTTGGCACGCTTCTATGTCATTCCCAAGGGCAAGAGACGACCTTCTGATGCCGAAGCGAGACCAGATAGGGCATTGAATGATACCCTTAATATCTTCTCTTTTGACCAGGTCATTTTTACATAAAACCACCTTGCATCCAGGCCCCTGGCCACCACTTCCGAAACATTGGAACTGGATAGCTCACACCAGAGCGAGGCACAAAGCTATAGCAACCAAAATTATTGTGATATTGTTATTTGCCAGTAGCCTTCGTCTCGTACGATAGTTCGTGAATATTGCAAAAGCATCTTGCATTTGGTTCTAACCCTTGGCTCCTCATGGCCCAAATAAAAATCCCCATTTTGACGATAGCCTCAGGGGTGAGCTGATGAAGGAATATTTCAAAAGTCTTCAAGACTTCAGCTAGCAATTTATCTAAAGGGAACCGAAGTCCCGCTTTCATGAAGCTTCTGTAAACAACTACTTCGTCAGCTTCGGGCAAAGGGGTACTGCTATCTCCCCCAGCCCTCACAATAGAAATATTGGGGAAGTACCTTCCCTTCATTGCATCAATTTGACTTTATTTGATGGTTGATTTCCCGAAGATAGTATGACTCAGTCACCAGGGCCGATCTTTGGCACATTCATTCCCACTCTCTATGTCAAAATCTTCATCGTCGCTGGAACTTTCAGATATTCCAGCAAGTGTCTCACGAGCAATATTTTTTGCATTGGTCTCTTCCATAGCTTCGTAAAACCTGAAAAGAGCTGGGTCGTCAGACTTCTTCTCGCCAGCCATCGTCTTGTTGGAATGCCGAAGCTCACAATTCAATCAAAACTCAGAAGAGCAAGAAAATTTAGAACGATGAACACAACGTACGCAGCTAAAATGGTGCACCAAATGCTATCAATGCGAGTCCCTATTTATATGCCTAGCACCTCACAATTTGGTGGGTCCTACATGTCAGTGTCTTTCGCTATTCTAGCGAAGGGAAGGTGTTTTTTAGGACCTTCAGCTAAAGGCCTTCGTTCGCGTCGCAGTCTAAATTTGTTACAAAGAAACAAATTAATCCTGTGAGGGGCTACTGTTGGGGGCCTTCCTCTTTCGAAGGTCCTCAAAAACGTGACTAGAAATATGTTTTCAGTATGACATAAACTATTACAAGAGGCTTCGGCTTTGGGATGAAAGCTCTCTCATGATAAAGGCGTGTGTGATATGAAGATACAACTCGAAGGTGACATGGATGATAGCAAGATTGTGGCAGCCCTCCCAAGTTATAAGGCCCACATACACCAATCCTTGCCTTGATGGCCTTAGATGGCTATGCACGTGTACCAGGTAACTTAACAAGGCTATCATGAGTTCAACCACTTGAACTCATCATCCCAAGGATCTCCCACCATACATGCATATTACAGTAATCACATTCGATACACACACTTCGGAGATAAGAGCGGAAGACTTTACAAACATTCTTTACCTTTTCAAAACTCAAGTTTTACATGTTTCGAAAGAGTAATATTTATTACAAGTCCTGATATACTCAAAGTGCATAACTTATTACATTAGCAGGAAGGTAGGAACCCTCCAAAGCTTATACACAAGCCTAACTAATCCTCCTCCAGAACTGGAAACGCCCTCCAGCCACAGGAACACTTAGAGTACTCCTCATCACCTACAACAACATGGGTTCGAAAACCCTGAGTACGAAGTGTACTTTCGCAAGTCTTACCCGACTAAGGAAAAATGACTCTCAAGGATATGCTAGTTAAGTAGGAATCAAGGAAAAGGCTTTAGCAAGAATCAACTTAGATACTTTTGCAGAAATAGCTTACTAAAGTGAGTCCTTACTTTCAATATTTTAACGCCAGAATAAATATTAATAGGCTCTGGTTGCATCTAGTCTAATTTCACCATCTCATCAATTCAACATCATTTTTATTCATAATGTTTACATCCTGACTTGGGTTGCAGGGCAGCGATCAAGTCTCCACTCTCCGGGGATATAACGGCGATCCGAATCGATTTACTCAGCTGAGGATCTCTAACCACACGACATATGTAGCACTTAACCCTTGCATATGTCAACCATTCCCACGGATCCTCCACTGCATGAACAGGTCCGCGCCACCCGAGAGCACACCACCCCTTTTAGGCGGTCCTTTGCCAGGAGGGTACGTGCCACTCTCGCCATCTCTCCACTCCCAGTGCGCGATTGTCTTTTCATGTATGGAATAGCCGGGTTCAAGCTTACCCTGTCCCATATCCAGGGCATGTGGCTAGTTAAGATAGTCCTTGATCATACAGGCCTACATACGCATCCAATCCTTAATTAACGTGGGTGGAGCATCACCTGTTCCTAACCCAAGTCTCGAGTTAAGTACTTCCACCCTTAGGATTGTTTGTGTTCCTTAGGATGAAAAGAGCATTATAGGGAACTTTGTAGTAAGATCCCACCATGCTCCCAATGAAAATATTCTTGCAGGTAGAAGCTATCCTTCCTCAGGATAACCCCTGAGCTAGGCAGTATTGCAAAAGACAACCTCTATCCACAAGATCTAAGCAGAGCTAAGCATTTTTGTAAATCATATTTTGATACTTCATCAGAAGTATCTATAAAGGTATGGATATCAAGGTAGGCAATGCATCAAATAGTTTCCAAGCAATTCCTATAAACTTAATGCACATTTCACTAGACTTAAGTGTATAAAAGTCTTTTTAAAAATACAAGGAAGGGGTAAATGCACCAGGGCTTGCCTTTGTTGCAGTGAAGAGGCTCAAGACCTTTCTACCCAATAACCAGTTAGATAGCTCCATCCACTTGCTGAATAGGCACTGGAGCAAACCCCTCTTGCACAACCACTTCATCTTGAATTTACACTCCTTCTGCTCGGAGCTCTACATGAAATGATATGAACATGAATGCATATACTTGTGCAACTACAAAGAAGATACTCTAAAGCAGTACAAACTACACCTTACTAAAGGTGCACACAAAACTAACCAAACAACAGGGGAGCTAAACATTCTAATATCATCACTAAGCTCTCAAGCCACACTAGGGAACTCTGCCTCCATAACCAAGAACTCTATGCTTGACTTAAGTAAGGACTTACTTTTCTGACTTGAATCCTACAACTTGAACTTCTAGAGAATTAGAACAATCTTCAAACTACACCAAAAATCCAGATCCCACTAGGCACTCTTGCTTCTTTATCCAAAGATCAGGTTTCACTTGTTAAACTTGTTCCTTTTTCCAAATTCTAATCCACATGTGATTATGTTCTTCTTATTATTTCAATTAGGGACTCTACAAGGATTTATGAACAAATGGCTTACAAACAGCACCAAACTTTTACCAAGTGATTAGCTTGTGATAACAAATTTCTCCAAAATTTTCCATGATTTTTGGTGCTCAATTCTTATTTCTAGAATTCTAATAGTCCTTTAAGAGCACCCTTAATTCACTTAATATTTACTGACAGTTCTAAAAATCCTACAACCAACTTCACTTAGAGAGATCTTGATTTAACACATCCAACCCGGCTTCACAACCAACTTCAGAAGAACTCGAACTAGATGCCCGTGGCACTACTCCGGCGACCTGGCGCCCACGACCGCGGTGGAGATGACCCTCGGCGCTTACCGACCACTACTACATGTGCCCATAGCTAGCAGTAATAGACTACAACCTTTTGCTGCTCGAACCAAACACCTGCCCACGCTGGGCAAGACGCCGACGACCCTCTTGGTTCGGCAACTTGATCCCGAGGCATCTCCTACGGTAGAGCTCTAATAAAAAATACAGGGAGTACCAGTGACTCACCACGCCTTCAGTGCTCGTGCAAGATCAGTCGGGATCAACATGGATTGGATGGCCAGCGGTAGAGCTATCCACGGCTGCGTTCTGCGGTGACATGGCCCTGTTCCGATCAGCAGACCCTGGTAAAATTAGGGAACTCACCTCGGTGAGCATCACTGCCACGCGAGGACCTCACAACAAGCCTTACTTGGGTGTGCAACTGCTCCAGCTGCCCTGGCGACAGTGAGGTGGGAATTTGGTGGCTGTGGTAGCCACTGGCAGAAAGATGACGCGCTATGCAGAAAACTGACCGAGTTGGTGGCTGGGAAGAGGACTGCACAAGCTTGAAGACTCGAGGATTACCCTACACATGCAGGGAACCCAAGACCAGAGCCCAAGGACAGGAAGAAGGCTCGTCTGAACCAAGCCTTGCAGCAATCTAAATAAGAAGATATGGTGGGGCGGTTACTGGGCTCGTCCAGTCCATGGGGAGAAGATCTCTGGAGATGCCAGCACTGCATGAAGTAATCTACGTGGCCCCCAAGTACTACTACCACGCAGGCTCACAACCTTAGCCAGAGACACTGAACTCGGCTGAATTCACCAGCCAAAAATATCCTCTTTGTCTAGTTATTCAAATAGGAGGTAGAGTAGATAAGGTTCACTGCCCACAAATATCCCTTGTTCAGTAATACAGACAGATGAAGGACATATAAAAACTCCACTGCGGCAGGCTCAAACACATCCAAAAGTTTGATATTTTCTGTAGGGGAAAAAAGATCTTCTTCAGATATTTAGGAATCACTAAATTACTTTAGCTGGTCTAATCCTCCCTGTTCAGCCCCTTAATTTCTTCCAGTTTCTAGCAACAACAGGGAATCAACCTTAATGAAATTTGTTCACCAACTAACCCTCTAACAATGTTCCATGGGGACCTTAGTCTTGTACCCCTTGGATGGGACACAAAACAGCTCCGAAAATCCAAGGAAAAACTCTAAACCAAGCCAACAGTGAACTGAATCAACACAACATTGGTCCCTTGCAGACCTCCGTGTTCAGACCCTGGTTTCTCACAATTCCATATGCCAACAGGTCAATCTTCCTTGACAAAAATTATTCTTCACTTATAGCCCTTCCTACTTGGTATAACACTCCATGGCTGAAAATGCTCAGAACAAGAGTTGTGGTGCACTGAAGTTGAGTAAAAATAATAACATATCCTGTCTCAGCTAACTGAACAGCCCCATACTAACTCTGTCAGGGAGTTTTGTAGCACCATTTTCTCTCACATTTGTGTAGTATCAAGCCAATCTTCCCTGAGTAAAGTTGTTCACTAATATTTGGTCTCCAAGTTTACTATAGAAACTATAGTCTAAAGTCTCTCAGATTAATCACCAAACAGCTCCAAACTGAGCACCATATGCTGCAATACAGATTTCAGGAACTGAACTGAGCCACACACCTCCCCCATCCTTCATTCTCACTGACAGAGGAACTTTGGAGGTATTTTACTCCCTTTTTCATGTAGCACCAGACCACTCTCACCATACAAAACTTATACACCAACATAAGGTCTTCCACTTTATATATAGAGTATAGCTCACAACCCCATGGATCAATTCCTAGAGAGCTCCAAAGTTAGTTAAACACAACCTTGAAACAAATTTTCAGTTTTGAACAGAATCCAGCCACCAACACAATGACCATCCATTTTTAGGAGCATGTTACTCCACTTTTTGTGTAGCACCAAGTCTGTCTCACTCTAGAAAACTTGTTTACCTTACTGTGGTCTCCAACGTTGCTATGGAAACTATAGTGTGAAACCACACAGATTAACCACAAAACAGCCCCAAACAAGGCACCCTAACCTGAAATTTAGATTTCAGAGTCTGAACAAAAATTCAGTCCAACCAATCTGATAGTTCAACTTTGAGACACCTTTTCTCCAATTTTAGTGTAAAACCAAGTCAAACTAACTTAAACAAAGTTGTTCAAAATCATATGGTATTTACTTCCTCCATAAACATCACAGCCCAAAGCTCTTTAGATTTGCCATAAAGATGCTCGAAGGTCAGTCACAAAATACTGAATTTCAGACTTAGCTATTATTTACAATCTGAAAACTCAGGAATCTGCCAATCCATCTTTGGAGTACCTTTTCTACTAGTATCATATAGGTTTAGGGGTAAGTTACTTACTAAAATTTATACTCCTGTAGTTCCTATACAAGTCTTGTATAGTGGCCATTAACCAAAACCTCGTGGATTCCAAACCACACTAGCCCAAAGTTTACATCAAACACAGAAATTCAGAATCTGAATTTACTCCAAGTCTGAATTTGACAATCTCTGATAGCTCTATTTTGGACCAGTTTTACTACAAGTTCCAAATAGCTTTAGGGCTATAACCATTAACCAAACTTATACATCAACACGTGGTCTTTCACTTTGGTACAGAAACTTTAACCAATCACTGTATAGATCAGCCACCAACAGGCTCCAAGGTTTCTTCAGAATACAAAAACTGCAGTGCTGAATTGTGCACTAAATCTGAAATTCAGATTCTAATATTCCCAATTTGGACCAGTTTTACACCTAGTTCCATATGGCTTTAAGGTTAAGTAACTTAAACAAGTTTGTTCACCTAGGATAGCTCTACAACTTAGCTACAGCGACCATCTCCAAACTGCTTATAAATCAAAAGTTACAATGGTCCAAAGTTGGCTAGTTGATATTATTTTCAGAAATTCCAATCTAAACTCAAAACTGAATTTTTTTTGTACTTAACTCCAAATTCTTCCACACAACTTGGGAATCTCCAAATAAGAAAGTTATTTACTTTTGCAAGCTCTACAACTTTGGTATATGAACTTTTAACGAGTCCTTTCTAGATTTTAAATTCCACTTTTGGGCTAGTTTAGGGTTTCAAATGTGATTCCTTCTCATCTAGTGATTTACCAACTCAATCCATACTCCTAAAAGACGAGTGACTCCTTAATCTCAAATCCAACTCTAGTATATGAAGCTCATGTTTAAAGTGTCCCTAGTTTAGGAGTTGTTTTGTTTATCCACAGTTCCAAGCAAGGTTTTCAAATCTCACTTAAGGTTTTTAAGGTTAATCCAGTTCCGCAATTAATTCTTCCACCTTTGAAAGCAAAGTTGTTCTAGGTCCTAAGTCTTACCTTTAATACATTAAATTCCAAGCCAACTTATTACTTGCTCAAGAGACGACTTCACTTCTCATCTCTTAAGCAAAGTTCTTAATCTGAGCCCTATACTCTTAAACACAACACCACATTCATTAATTTTTTTTGACATAGTGAATGCATTCTAGGTGTATCAAGCAGTTAATGCAAGTGCAGATGATGACATGACGAGGTTTTAATTATTGTAACACCAGGGGTGTTACAGCCTTCCCCCCTAAAAAGAAATCTCGTCCCGAGATTTAAAACTCTAGGCTAGGTAATGGAAAAGGAAATGTGTCACTGGCTTATTTCCCCATTACTCCTACAAGGCAGGGTGTGTACCCTTGTTGGTTCACATAAAAAAACAACTACATAAAACCTGATGAAGACATCCACACTACTGATGCATCTATACCAATACAAGTACCAATTTCTGGTCCCATTACTCGCGCTCGTGCTCGTCAACTCAACCATCAGGTGATTACACTCTTGAGTTCATGTCCATCATATTTAGACCATGGAGACCCGTGCACTCTTGTTTTGCTTAGGAATCAGGGAGAAGACCGAAAGGGAAAAGGATTTGAACATGCTGGATTCGGACTGCAGAAGAACACCAACTTGTGACGGTCACCACGGTCAGATGCGGGCTCGGATTGGAATGTTCAAGCACAACATGGAAAGCTTATCAAGTCTACTTTCATATGGATCCGGAATTATAGTCATATCTGTTCTGAGGCCGCCGTAATCATTGTTTTCTTACCGAGACATTTCCTGCCTTTTCTGCCCATGGTGCTGCGTCACCCTATTTTGGCCCAATGGGTCGTGTATCAAGTTAGGTCCATTAGGGACGCATCCTAGGGTTGCAGCACGACCCCAATACCCTTGTGGTCGTCCTCCCATGTTTATAAACCCCCTAGCCGCCACCAAGAACAGCGGGTTTTGTTTAGATCAAGTTTAGCTCTCGCTACTTGCTTGCAAGCGCGCGTGCTAGTTCAGCCGCCCGTCTTCTTGTCTTCGGAACCCCACCATATTGTAGTTTGATCTTTAAACCTACATTTAGATCTGGTAATTCAGTACTTGTTCTACTTGTTCTTGCTAGTTCTTCGATTGCTTGCAGGACGAGTGCCCTAGTGGCCAGGGTGTCACGCTCCACAAGATCGTGACAGCCATAGGAGGTGGTGTATCGGTTGCTAAGGCGCAGCGTCTTTGGAAGGCTGTAGTCGGGCCGTGAACGTCGTCTCCTCCCCCAATCGAGTTATTCCACACCCTCTCATCGAAAGATCGGGCAATCACCCAACGGGTGCACATCAGTTGGTAATCAGAGCAAGGTTTATCGGTGAGAGATTTACTTTTCTTCGCTGTTTTCTTATCTCCTATAGTCCAGAAAAAGCCAAAAAATAGTAGATTAGTTTTACCACAATCCTATAAACCATTGAGCATTTACTAGTACTACTTAGTTAGGGCTTGTTGAGTTTTTGGTTGCATCGGTTGTGTCGAGTTGCTGGTCTTAGTTTATTCCTTTAGAGTTTTGAGTTCTACCACGTTTTGGTCACCACGAGATCCACCATCACCAAAAACATCTCTGGTTCGTTTTTGCCACCACGGATACATATCATATCCGATTTGGAAGTTTAAATACAATCTGGAAAGCTTATCTTATCTTCTTTCCAACGGATCTGACCTTATCTCAAAATTCGTTCTGAGCGCTCCGCAATCATCGTAGAGATTTCTGGACTTTCTATATTAACAAGATTTGTTAAATCTGATTTAAAGGGGCTGTTAGCAATATCTTTATTGTTTGGGTTGTCATAGTGAAAAAAAAGGTTTAGGCCCCTGCAAAAAAAAAACAGAAGAAGAAAAAAAAAAGAATAGAAAAGAAAAAAAAAGGAAAAGAAGAAGAAGGGGGCTGAATCTCTAAATCTGTTGTTTCTCTTTGTGCTGTGCTAGTTGTTCTTTTTCAGTGACTACCTTTGTGCCTAGGCTCACGTCTCTAGCCTGGTTTAGCCTAGGACCAGCACAGTACCACCGTTGAACGATTATTCAGCTTGGTTTTGTAACTAACGTGGTACTAGTGTATTCCTTGCTTCAGCCCACCTACAACTCTACATATTTCGACTACAGTTTGACAGGTCGTGTTGCTGCGGCACCGATACACTTATTCCACGGTTGCAGACTTGTTGGTTGCTGACCCCTCCTGTTGTGCAAGGTAAGAATTGGTAAGAGCTTGTGTGGCAGGTTGAGAGTGAGCGCCTTGCAGTAGCTACATCCTAATAGTTGTAGAGTTTTTATTCCTTCACGTTTTTTTTTTTCTTGTTGCCTCTGTTCGTCTAACCATGGCAGGATTGGAGGTTGATGATGCTTCTCGTAATATGCCACACTCTCCTCGCACCAAGGGTATCATACAACACTTTGTAAGGCTAGTGAAGACGCACACGGAAGGTCTTGATAATGACATGCAGGTGACGAATGAAAAGATGGGGCAATTGGAGGCCACACAGATCGACACGAACACCAAACTTGCAAATGTGGAAATGACAGTTGCTCATATTGACAAGAGCCTTGTCGCACTCTTGAGGCGGTTTGATGAGATGCATGCTAATATCAATGGTGGGCGTGATGAGGGCGCCGAAGGTAACTGGGATGACTATGTTGCTGATACTGAACAAGATGACCAAGAAGCACCTAATCGCCGGCGACTACGTACTAACCGTAGAGGTATGGGTGGTTTTCACCGACGTGAGGTACATGGTAATGATGATGCTTTTAGTAAGGTTAAATTTAAAATACCTCCTTTTGATGGTAAATATGACCCTGATGCTTACATTACTTGGGAGATTGCGGTTGATCAAAAGTTTGCATGCCATGAATTTCCTGAGAATGTGCGGGTTAGAGCTGCTACTAGTGAGTTTACTGAATTTGCTTCTGTTTGGTGGATAGAACATGGTAAGAAGAATCCTAATAACATGCCACAAACTTGGGATGCGTTGAAACGGGTCATGCGGGCTAGATTTGTTCCTTCTTATTATGCACGTGATATGTTAAACAAGTTGCAACAATTGAGACAGGGTACTAAAAGTGTAGAAGAATATTATCAGGAATTACAAATGGGTATGCTGCGTTGTAACATAGAGGAGGGTGAGGAATCTGCTATGGCTAGATTTTTGGGCGGGTTAAATAGGGAAATTCAGGACATCCTTGCTTATAAAGATTATGCTAATGTAACCCGATTGTTTCATCTTGCTTGCAAAGCTGAAAGGGAAGTGCAGGGACGACGTGCTAGTGCAAGGTCTAATGTTTCTGCAGGAAAATCTACACCATGGCAACAGCGCACGACTACATCCATGACCGGCCGTACACTAGCACCAACTCCCTCGCCAAGTCGACCAGCACCCCCGCCTTCCTCCAGCGACAAACCACGTGCATCTTCCACAAATTCAGCAACCAAATCTGCCCAGAAACCCGCAGGTAGTGCCTCTTCAGTAGCTTCCACAGGTAGAACAAGAGATGTTCTGTGTTATCGATGCAAGGGCTATGGACACGTGCAGCGTGATTGTCCTAATCAGCGTGTTTTGGTGGTAAAAGACGATGGTGGGTATTCCTCTGCTAGTGATTTGGATGAAGCTACACTTGCTTTGCTTGCGGCTGATGATGTAGGCACTAAGGAACCACCCGAAGAACAGATTGGTGCAGATGATGCAGAGCATTATGAGAGCCTCATTGTACAGCGTGTGCTTAGTGCACAAATGGAGAAGGCAGAGCAGAATCAGCGACATACGTTGTTTCAAACAAAGTGTGTCATTAAGGAGCGTTCATGTCGTTTGATCATTGATGGAGGTAGCTGCAACAACTTGGCTAGCAGCGACATGGTGGAGAAGCTTGCACTTACGACCAAACCGCACCCGCATCCATATCACATTCAATGGCTCAACAATAGTGGTAAGGTCAAGGTAACCAAGCTGGTACGAATTAATTTTGCTATTGGTTCATATCGTGATGTTGTTGACTGTGATGTTGTGCCTATGGATGCTTGTAATATTCTGCTAGGTAGACCATGGCAATTTGATTCAGATTGTATGCATCATGGTAGATCAAATCAATATTCTCTCATATACCATGATAAGAAAATTATTTTGCTTCCCATGTCCCCTGAGGCTATTGTGCGTGATGATGTTGCTAAAGCTACCAAAGCTAAAACTGAGAACAACAAGAATATTAAAGTTGTTGGTAATAACAAAGATGGGATAAAATTGAAAGGACATTGCTTGCTTGCAACAAAAACTGATGTTAATGAATTATTTGCTTCCACTACTGTTGCCTACGCCTTGGTATGCAAGGATGCTTTGATTTCAATTCAAGATATGCAGCATTCTTTGCCTCCTGTTATTACTAACATTTTGCAGGAGTATTCTGATGTATTTCCAAGTGAGATACCAGAGGGGCTGCCACCTATACGAGGGATTGAGCACCAAATTGATCTTATTCCTGGTGCATCTTTGCCGAATCGTGCGCCATATAGGACAAATCCAGAGGAAACAAAAGAAATTCAGCGACAAGTGCAAGAACTACTCGACAAAGGTTACGTGCGTGAGTCTCTTAGTCCGTGTGCTGTTCCGGTTATTTTAGTGCCTAAAAAAGATGGAACATGGCGTATGTGTGTTGATTGTAGGGCTATTAATAATATCACGATACGTTATCGACACCCTATTCCACGTTTAGATGATATGCTTGATGAATTGAGTGGTGCCATTGTCTTTTCTAAAGTTGATTTGCGTAGTGGGTACCACCAGATTCGTATGAAATTGGGAGATGAATGGAAAACTGCTTTCAAAACTAAGTTCGGATTGTATGAGTGGTTAGTCATGCCTTTTGGGTTAACTAATGCACCTAGCACTTTCATGAGATTAATGAACGAGGTTTTGCGTGCCTTCATTGGAAAATTTGTGGTAGTATACTTTGATGACATATTAATCTACAGCAAATCTATGGATGAACATGTTGATCACATGCGTGCTGTTTTTAATGCTTTACGAGATGCACGTTTATTTGGTAACCTTGAGAAGTGCACATTTTGCACCGATCGAGTTTCGTTTCTTGGTTATGTTGTGACTCCACAGGGAATTGAGGTTGATCAAGCCAAGGTAGAAGCGATACATGGATGGCCTATGCCAAAGACTATCACACAGGTGCGGAGTTTCCTAGGACTTGCTGGCTTCTATCGCCGTTTTGTGAAGGACTTTAGCACCATTGCTGCACCTTTGAATGAGCTTACGAAGAAGGGAGTGCATTTTAGTTGGGGCAAAGTACAAGAGCACGCTTTCAACGTGCTGAAAGATAAGTTGACACATGCACCTCTCCTCCAACTTCCTGATTTTAATAAGACTTTTGAGCTTGAATGTGATGCTAGTGGAATTGGATTGGGTGGTGTTTTGTTACAAGAAGGCAAACCTGTTGCATATTTTAGTGAAAAATTGAGTGGGTCTGTTCTAAATTATTCTACTTATGATAAGGAATTATATGCTCTTGTGCGAACATTAGAAACATGGCAGCATTATTTGTGGCCCAAAGAGTTTGTTATTCATTCTGATCATGAATCTTTGAAACATATTCGTAGTCAAGGAAAACTGAACCGTAGACATGCTAAGTGGGTTGAATTTATCGAATCGTTTCCTTATGTTATTAAGCACAAGAAAGGAAAAGAGAATATCATTGCTGACGCTTTGTCTAGGAGATATACTTTGCTGAATCAACTTGACTACAAAATCTTTGGATTAGAGACGATTAAAGACCAATATGTTCATGATGCTGATTTTAAAGATGTGTTGCTGCATTGTAAAGATGGGAAAGGATGGAACAAATATATCGTTAGTGATGGGTTTGTGTTTAGAGCTAACAAGCTATGCATTCCAGCTAGCTCCGTTCGTTTGTTGTTGTTACAGGAAGCACATGGAGGTGGCTTAATGGGACATTTTGGAGCAAAGAAAACGGAGGACATACTTGCTGGTCATTTCTTTTGGCCCAAGATGAGAAGAGATGTGGTGAGATTGGTTGCTCGTTGCACGACATGCCAAAAGGTGAAGTCACGGTTAAATCCACACGGTTTGTATTTGCCTCTACCCGTTCCTAGTGCTCCTTGGGAAGATATTTCTATGGATTTTGTGCTGGGATTGCCTAGGACTAGGAAGGGACGTGATAGTGTGTTTGTGGTTGTTGATAGATTTTCTAAGATGGCACATTTCATACCATGTCATAAAACTGACGATGCTACTCATATTGCTGATTTGTTCTTTCGTGAAATTGTTCGCTTGCATGGTGTGCCCAACACAATCGTTTCTGATCGTGATGCTAAATTTCTTAGTCATTTTTGGAGGACTTTGTGGGCAAAATTGGGGACTAAGCTTTTATTTTCTACTACATGTCATCCTCAAACTGATGGTCAAACTGAAGTTGTGAATAGAACTTTGTCTACTATGTTAAGGGCAGTTCTAAAGAAGAATATTAAGATGTGGGAGGACTGTTTGCCTCATATTGAATTTGCTTATAATCGATCATTGCATTCTACTACAAAGATGTGCCCATTTCAGATTGTATATGGTTTGTTACCTCGTGCTCCTATTGATTTAATGCCTTTGCCATCTTCTGAAAAACTAAATTTTGATGCTACTAGGCGTGCTGAATTGATGTTAAAACTGCACGAAACTACTAAAGAAAACATAGAGCGTATGAATGCTAGATATAAGTTTGCTAGTGATAAAGGTAGAAAGGAAATAAATTTTGAACCTGGAGATTTAGTTTGGTTGCATTTGAGAAAGGAAAGGTTTCCTGAATTACGAAAATCTAAATTGTTGCCTCGAGCCGATGGACCGTTTAAAGTGCTAGAGAAAATTAACGACAATGCATATAGGCTAGATCTGCCTGCAGACTTTGGGGTTAGCCCCACATTTAACATTGCAGATTTAAAGCCCTACTTGGGAGAGGAAGTTGAGCTTGAGTCGAGGACGACTCAAATGCAAGAAGGGGAGAATGATGAAGACATCCACACTACTGATGCATCTATACCAATACAAGTACCAATTTCTGGTCCCATTACTCGCGCTCGTGCTCGTCAACTCAACCATCAGGTGATTACACTCTTGAGTTCATGTCCATCATATTTAGACCATGGAGACCCGTGCACTCTTGTTTTGCTTAGGAATCAGGGAGAAGACCGAAAGGGAAAAGGATTTGAACATGCTGGATTCGGACTGCAGAAGAACACCAACTTGTGACGGTCACCACGGTCAGATGCGGGCTCGGATTGGAATGTTCAAGCACAACATGGAAAGCTTATCAAGTCTACTTTCATATGGATCCGGAATTATAGTCATATCTGTTCTGAGGCCGCCGTAATCATTGTTTTCTTACCGAGACATTTCCTGCCTTTTCTGCCCATGGTGCTGCGTCACCCTATTTTGGCCCAATGGGTCGTGTATCAAGTTAGGTCCATTAGGGACGCATCCTAGGGTTGCAGCACGACCCCAATACCCTTGTGGTCGTCCTCCCATGTTTATAAACCCCCTAGCCGCCACCAAGAACAGCGGGTTTTGTTTAGATCAAGTTTAGCTCTCGCTACTTGCTTGCAAGCGCGCGTGCTAGTTCAGCCGCCCGTCTTCTTGTCTTCGGAACCCCACCATATTGTAGTTTGATCTTTAAACCTACATTTAGATCTGGTAATTCAGTACTTGTTCTACTTGTTCTTGCTAGTTCTTCGATTGCTTGCAGGACGAGTGCCCTAGTGGCCAGGGTGTCACGCTCCACAAGATCGTGACAGCCATAGGAGGTGGTGTATCGGTTGCTAAGGCGCAGCGTCTTTGGAAGGCTGTAGTCGGGCCGTGAACGTCGTCTCCTCCCCCAATCGAGTTATTCCACACCCTCTCATCGAAAGATCGGGCAATCACCCAACGGGTGCACATCAAAACCTAGGGCTTAGAAGAAACTAAGAACTCAGGAAAATGTTTTTCTAAATACTCCTCTGATTCCAATATGGTTTATCTTCCGGGTGTTGGTTCCACTGTATCTAGTGAAACTTGATAGCTTTTCTTCGAGTGACATGATCCTTTAGATCCAACACCTTTATGTGATATTCCAAGTAGGTTAAATCTGGTCCAAGGTTAACATCTGAAATTTCAATAACATGCTTGGGGATTCGAAGACATTTCTTTAACTGGGACACGTAGAACATGTTGTGCACTGTTGACAAATTCTTTGGCAACTGTACCTTATAAACTACTAGTCCACCAAATGAACTGAGCTCCAAGGCTTCACGAATAGGAAAAGGTAGTATAGAAAAGCAAAGATAGGTACCATGAATAGGGTCGATGAAACACATACTATAATAGCTACACAAGGGGTTTAACTTAAAATTGTATGTCATGATGCATGCTCGTCCTATACGTCCTCACAATTTTTGCCAACATATAGTGGCGTTCATGCTCTATGGCGGTGGCATACCTACACTCCGTCATTGAATACTAGTCGCACTTTTCTAGGGTTTAGTTAGTGTACCTGCAGAAAATTACATTATAGTTGTGGGTTAGTGGTTAGCATCCTAAACTAAGCCACCTTATAGTCCTTAACTTAACCATATACTATTTGCACTTCGATTATCAGGATTTGCTCATATTCTTAAGTTTTTCCAAAATAGTTTGGACTCAAAATCCTTTTGAAGTATATCAAAGGATTACTTTAATATCCATGATAATGGGGGATCGCTCTGATACCAATCTGTGGCAGCCCTCCCAAGTTATAAGGCCCACATGCACCAATCCTTGCCTTGATGGCCTTAGATGGCTATGCACGTGTACCAGGTAACTTAACAAGGCTATCACGAGTTCAACCACTTGAACTCATCATCCCAAGGATCTCCCACCATACATGCATATTACAGTAATCACATTCGATACACACACTTCGGAGATAAGAGCGGAAGACTTTACAAACATTCTTTACCTTTTCAAAACTCAAGTTTTACATGTTTCGAAAGAGTAATATTTATTACAAGTCCTGATATACTCAAAGTGCATAACTTATTACATTAGCAGGAAGGTAGGAACCCTCCAAAGCTTATACACAAGCCTAACTAATCCTCCTCCAGAACTGGAAACGCCCTCCAGCCACAGGAACACTTAGAGTACTCCTCATCACCTACAACAACATGGGTTCGAAAACCCTGAGTACAAAGTGTACTTTCGCAAGTCTTACCCGACTAAGGAAAAATGACTCTCAAGGATATGTTGGTTAAGTAGGAATCAAGGAAAAAGCTTTAGCAAGAATCAACTTAGATACTTTTGCAGAAATAGCTTACTAAAGTGAGTCCTTACTTTCAATATTTTAATGCCAGAATAAACATTAATAGACTCTGGTTGCATCTAGTCTAATTTCACCATCTCATCAATTCAACATCATTTTTATTCATAATGTTTACATCCTGACTTAGGTTGCAGGGCAGCGATCAAGTCTCCACTCTCCAGGGATATAATGGCGATCCGAATCGATTTACTCAGCTCAGGATCTCTAACCACACGACATCTGTAGCACTTAACCCTTGCATATGTCAACCATTCCCACGGATCCTCCACTGCATGAACAGGTCCGCGCCACCCGAGAGCACACCACCCCTTTTAGGCGGTCCTTTGCCAGGAGGGTACGTGCCACTCTCGCCATCTCTCCACTCCCAGTGCGCGATTGTCTTTTCATGTATGGAATAGCCGGGTTCAAGCTTACCCTGTCCCATATCCAGGGCATGTGGCTAGTTAAGATAGTCCTTGATCATACAGGCCTACATACGCATCCAATCCTTAATTAACCTGGGTGGAGCATCACCTGTTCCTAACCCAAGTCTCGAGTTAAGTACTTCCACCCTTAGGATTGTTTGTGTTCCTTAGGATGAAAAGAGCATTATAGGGAACTTTGTAGTAAGATCCCACCATGCTCCCAATGAAAATATTCTTGCAGGTAGAAGCCATCCTTCCTCAGGATAA
The DNA here is from genome assembly GCF_902167145.1 of Zea mays. Taxonomy (NCBI): domain Eukaryota; kingdom Viridiplantae; phylum Streptophyta; class Magnoliopsida; order Poales; family Poaceae; genus Zea; species Zea mays. The sequence continues at coordinate 97,961,796 of NC_050097.1, forward strand.
CCCCTGAGCTAGGCAGTATTGCAAAAGACAACCTCTATCCACAAGATCTAAGCAGAGCTAAGCATTTTTGTAAATCATATTTTGATACTTCATCAGAAGTATTTATAAAGGTATGGATATCAAGGTAGGCAATGCATCAAATAGTTTCCAAGCAATTCCTATAAACTTAATGCACATTTCACTAGACTTAAGTGTATAAAAGTCTTTTTAAAAATACAAGGAAGGGGTAAATGCACCGGGGCTTGCCTTTGTTGTAGTGAAGAGGCTCAAGACCTTTCTACCCAATAACCAGTTAGATAGCTCCATCCACTTGCTGAATAGGCACTGGAGCAAACTCCTCTTCCACAACCACTTCGTCTTGAATTTACACTCCTTCTGCTCGGAGCTCTACATGAAATGATATGAACATGAATGCATATACTTGTGCAACTACAAAGAAGATACTCTAAAGCAGTACAAACTACACCTTACTAAAGGTGCACACAAAACTAACCAAACAACAGGGGAGCTAAACATTCTAATATCATCACTAAGCTCTCAAGCCACACTAGGGAACTCTGCCTCCATAACCAAGAACTCTATGCTTGACTTAAGTAAGGACTTACTTTTCTGACTTGAATCCTACAACTTGAACTTCTAGAGAATTAGAACAATCTTCAAACTACACCAAAAATCCAGATCCCACTAGGCACTCTTGCTTCTTTATCCAAAGATCAGGTTTCACTTGTTAAACTTGTTCCTTTTTCCAAATTCTAATCCACATGTGATTATGTTCTTCTTATCATTTCAATTAGGGACTCTACAAGGATTTATGAACAAATGGCTTACAAACAGCACCAAACTTTTACCAAGTGATCAGCTTGTGATAACAAATTTCTCCAAAATTTTCCATGATTTTTGGTGCTCAATTCTTATTTCTAGAATTCTAATAGTCCTTTAAGAGCACCCTTAATTCACTTAATATTTACTGACAGTTCTAAAAATCCTACAACCAACTTCACTTAGAGAGATCTTGATTTAACACATCCAACCCGGCTTCACAACCAACTTTAGAAGAACTCGAACTAGATGCCCGTGGCACTACTCCGGCGACCTGGCGCCCACGACCGCGGTGGAGCTGACCCTCGGCGCTTACCGACCACTACTACATGTGCCCATAGCTAGCAGTAATAGACTACAACCTTTTGCTGCTCGAGCCAAACACCTACCCACGCTGGGCAAGACGCCGACGACCCTCTTGGTTCGGCAACTTGATCCCGAGGCATCTCCTACGGTAGAGCTCTAATAAAAAATACAGGGAGTACCAGTGACTCACCACGCCTTCAGTGCTCGTGCAAGATCAGTCGGGATCAACATGGATTGGATGGCCAGCGGTAGAGCTATCCACGACTGCGTTCTGCGGTGACATGGCCCTGTTCCGATCAGCAGACCCCTGGTAAAATTAGGGAACTCACCTCGGTGAGCATCACTGCCACGCGAGGACCTCACAACAAGCCTTACTTGGGTGTGCAACTGCTCCAGCTGCCCTGGCGACAGTGAGGTGGGAATTTGGTGGCTGTGGTAGCCACTGGCAGAAAGATGACGCGCTATGCAGAAAACTGACCGAGTTGGTGGCTGGGAAGAGGACTGCACAAGCTTGAAGACTCAAGGATTACCCTACACATGCAGGGAACCCAAGACCAGAGCCCAAGGACAGGAAGAAGGCTCGTCTGAACCAAGCCTTGCAGCAATCTAAATAAGAAGATATGGTGGGGCGGTTACTGGGCTCGTCCAGTCCATGGGGAGAAGATCTCTGGAGATGCCAGCACTGCATGAAGTAATCTACGTGGCCCCCAAGTACTACTACCACGCAGGCTCACAACCTTAGCCAGAGACACTGAACTCGGCTGAATTTACCAGCCAAAAATATCCTCTTTGTCTAGTTATTCAAATAGGAGGTAGAGTAGATAAGGTTCACTGCCCACAAATATCCCTTGTTCAGTAATACAGACAGATGAAGGACATATAAAAACTCCACTGCGGCAGGCTCAAACACATCCAAAAGTTTGATATTTTCTGTAGGGGAAAAAAGATCTTCTTCAGATATTTAGGAATCACTAAATTACTTTAGCTGGTCTAATCCTCCCTGTTCAGCCCCTTAATTTCTTCCAGTTTCTAGCAACAACAGGGAATCAACCTTAATGAAATTTGTTCACCAACTAACCCTCTAACAATGTTCCATGGGGACCTTAGTCTTGTACCCCTTGGATGGGACACAAAACAGCTCCGAAAATCCAAGGAAAAACTCTAAACCAAGCCAACAGTGAACTGAATCAACACAACATTGGTCCCTTGCAGACCTCCGTGTTCAGACCCTGGTTTCTCACAATTCCATATGCCAACAGGTCAATCTTCCTTGACAAAAATTATTCTTCACTTATAGCCCTTCCTACTTGGTATAACACTCCATGGCTGAAAATGCTCAGAACAAGAGTTGTGGTGCACTGAAGTTGAGTAAAAATAATAACATATCCTGTCTCAGCTAACTGAACAGCCCCATACTAACTCTGTCAGGGAGTTTTGTAGCACCATTTTCTCTCACATTTGTGTAGTATCAAGCCAATCTTCCCTGAGTAAAGTTGTTCACTAATATTTGGTCTCCAAGTTTACTATAGAAACTATAGTCTAAAGTCTCTCAGATTAATCACCAAACAGCTCCAAACTGAGCACCATATGCTGCAATACAGATTTCAGGAACTGAACTGAGCCACACACCTCCCGCATCCTTCATTCTCACTGACAGAGGAACTTTGGAGGTATTTTACTCCCTTTTTCATGTAGCACCAGACCACTCTCACCACACAAAACTTATACACCAACATAAGGTCTTCCACTTTATATATAGAGTATAGCTCACAACCCCATGGATCAATTCCTAGAGAGCTCCAAAGTTAGTTAAACACAACCTTGAAACAAATTTTCAGTTTTGAACAGAATCCAGCCACCAACACAATGACCATCCATTTTTAGGAGCCTGTTACTCCACTTTTTGTGTAGCACCAAGTCTGTCTCACTCTAGAAAACTTGTTTACCTTACTGTGGTCTCCAACGTTGCTATGGAAACTATAGTGTGAAACCACACAGATTAACCACAAAACAGCCCCAAACAAGGCACCCTAACCTGAAATTTAGATTTCAGAGTCTGAACAAAAATTCAGTCCAACCAATCTGATAGTTCAACTTTGAGACACCTTTTCTCCAATTTTAGTGTAAAACCAAGTCAAACTAACTTAAACAAAGTTGTTCAAAATCATATGGTATTTACTTCCTCCATAAACATCACAGCCCAAAGCTCTTTAGATTTGCCATAAAGATGCTCGAAGGTCAGTCACAAAATACTGAATTTCAGACTTAGCTATTATTTGCAATCTGAAAACTCAGGAATCTGCCAATCCATCTTTGGAGTACCTTTTCTACTAGTATCATATAGGTTTAGGGGTAAGTTACTTACTAAAATTTATACTCCTGTAGTTCCTATACAAGTCTTGTATAGTGGCCATTAGCCAAAACCTCGTGGATTCCAAACCACACTAGCCCAAAGTTTACATCAAACACAGAAATTCAGAATCTAAATTTACTCCAAGTCTGAATTTGACAATCTCTGATAGCTCTATTTTGGACCAGTTTTACTACAAGTTCCAAATAGCTTTAGGGCTATAACCATTAACCAAACTTATACATCAACACGTGGTCTTTCACTTTGGTACAGAAACTTTAACCAATCACTGTATAGATCAGCCACCAACTGGCTCCAAGGTTTCTTCAGAATACAAAAACTGCAGTGCTGAATTGTGCACTAAATCTGAAATTCAGATTCTAATATTCCCAATTTGGACCAGTTTTACACCTAGTTCCATATGGCTTTAAGGTTAAGTAACTTAAACAAGTTTGTTCACCTAGGATAGCTCTACAACTTAGCTACAGCGACCATCTCCAAACTGCTTATAAATCAAAAGTTACAATGGTCCAAAGTTGGCTAGTTGATATTATTTTCAGAAATTCCAATCTAAACTCAAAACTGAATTTTTTTTGTACTTAACTCCAAATTCTTCCACACAACTTGGGAATCTCCAAATAAGAAAGTTATTTACTTTTGCAAGCTCTACAACTTTGGTATATGAACTTTTAACGAGTCCTTTCTAGATTTTAAATTCCACTTTTGGGCTAGTTTAGGGTTTCAAATGTGATTCCTTCTCATCTAGTGATTTACCAACTCAATCCATACTCCTAAAAGACGAGTGACTCCTTAATCTCAAATCCAACTCTAGTATATGAAGCTCATGTTTAAAGTGTCCCTAGTTTAGGAGTTGTTTTGTTTATCCACAGTTCCAAGCAAGGTTTTCAAATCTCACTTAAGGTTTTTAAGGTTAATCCAGTTCCGCAATTAATTCTTCCACCTTTGAAAGCAAAGTTGTTCTAGGTCCTAAGTCTTACCTTTAATACATTAAATTCCAAGCCAACTTATTACTTGCTCAAGAGACGACTTCACTTCTCATCTCTTAAGCAAAGTTCTTAATCTGAGCCCTATACTCTTAAACACAACACCACATTCATTAATTTTTTTTGACATAGTGAATGCATTCTAGGTGTATCAAGCAGTTAATGCAAGTGCAGATGATGACATGACGAGGTTTTAATTATCGTAACACCAGGGGTGTTACAAAGATGAAGGACGAAACCAACCTAAGGGGGAAAAGACTACTTAGTCCTTGATAACTCATATTATAATTAAGAGTAAATGTTAGGGGCATGGATGTAATCTTATCCGGGCTACATCCCGTGCCTATAAATAGATAAACAGTAGCACCGTACTGTTCACGCTGGATGTAATCTCTCTCTCGCGTCATATTTGTATTCTCACCTTTTGGCAAACCAAAGGTGTAACACCTCAGGTGTTACTAAGACACTGGCTTCATACTTGCACTGATGACTTGTTATCACATGTGGTTAATTGGAGGAGAAGGAGCACCTAAAACCTTGGAAACATGGGTTAGCTAAGAAATGTTAATGACAAAACCGTTACCCAAACATTTTGAACAATTGTCATCTTGAGCCAAAGAGGTTAAACCCTAGACCCCTAAAGGCACTAGACTTCCAAGCAAGGGATCAGTGGATAAGTTAATCAAGTGGCCAAATCTTGATTCTAATCTTTAACCAAAGTTTAAGTACACACTAAAACCTATAAAATGCAGAAGGGAAACATTACAAAAAGGCCCCTCAAAGACCCCAAATCCACTCCTTAAGTAGAGAGCACACTAGAGCTCTCTAATCTTCTCTAAGTCAAAATTTAACCCTAATATAAAGATCAGACGTGTTCACTTAGTAAATGGCGCCAAAACCACTTGGTCTGAATACCAAAAAGGTGCCAAACTACCTAAGGAAACCACTGGAAAAATTTGAACCCGAGCCAAAACAATTTGACATGATTTGACATCACTTTCGTCTCGGAGTGGACAGTGAGACAACCCAGATTTGGCGTCCGCAAATCTTCTGACCTAGGGCTTATCTCCCCTTGGAACTCACATACAAGAGATAGCCATAGGTGCCAGGAAGAGGTCTGCGCCGGATCTTTGCCAAGATTTGCACGTTTGCGATCTCAGCAGGCGTTTGAACAAGGGCAGAAACACACCTCCACGTGTTTGACGCGCCCTGAGCCCCTGACCTTGCCAGAGCACGCCCGGTGCCCGAACCCGCGCGCCCCGCGTCGCGCCAAGCCACTCCCGTGTCCCCTGCCCGCGCCCGCGCCTATAAAGCCAGCCAAGGCTTCAGCCGTACGCACCCACGCTCTCTCGACCTCACCGGAGCACGAGATCGTCGGAGTTTGCCCTGCACACGGCGTGCCAGTGACCGCCCGAGCACCCACCACCGTAGACCGGCCAACTGAGCCATTCCCAGCCCCGTCCAACCCTCGAGAGAGACTCTGCGTGCCTCGGTGAAGGTCCCAGAGCGAGGAATCGAGCTCTGCCTCGCCGGAGACGCCGGATCAAGGTCACCGGACTTCACCCGACCACCGACGAACGTAGACCGAGCTCCACGGTGAGTTATTCTTCGATTCCTTGCACGGGTCGACTCATTAGCACCCAGTGAAGCTCCCCGTGCCCTTGAATTGACCTATATCGCCGTGGAAGGTCGGAGCACACGCCACCGACGAGCTCACCCGCCTACGCTCGTGGATCGACCGATTCCGGCCATCACCGACGGCAAGCCGCACCTCGTCGTGACCGCAAGAACTTCCCAAAGCCCACCCCACCCTTCACCGGACCTCCCTCGCCGCCCTATTTCCTTCCGCGGGTACTGTTCAAATGGGGAGGGACCTCGGTGAAGAAGGAATAGAAGTCAGGGGGGTTTTTGAATTGTCAGCGACTCAGGTGAATAGTTGCGCAGGGGTATAAGTTAAAGGATTGTTTTAGGAAAAACCCAGGGTCCTTGGTGTAAACTGGTTTTCCATAAAACCTTTTAAGCATTTCTCTTTTAAATACAAACAGAGCTTGTAAAATTCATAACTTCAGTTTTATTTAGCCAAAATTAGTCAAACCAATTTTGTTAGGTTCTAAATAATATGAACTACTTAGGAAAAATACAAAACACCCTAAGTATTACAGAAGATTTTAAAGTTTTGAATTAAATAGTATTCTGACCAAAAGCTAAATAAAATAGGGAAAAATAGCTACACTGTTAGACTAGGGTTAAGAAAAATTAGAGAAGTACTTAACCACTCCCTAAGCTGTTTAAAAATAGTACATCCCTCAGTACACCAAATTAAGGAAGGGTTTACCAATTAAACTTATTTTGGCTCAAAGTTAAGAAAAATAGAAAAGAGGATTTAAAATAAAAACCAGCGGGCAACCACCTTTTTGAAAGCTCACTTAATGAACCTAGTTCACTGGAAAATTTTAATAGACCCTCTGTTAGTACAAAATAAATGCACTACCTTCTATTTCATGAAAACAAGGAAAACTTAGAAAAACCCTAGAAAAATAACCCTGAGGAGAAAACACCCCAAACCTTGGGATAACTAATAATATATTATTATGAATCTAGGAAAGATGTAAGTTCTGTTGTTTGATATTTTTCAATTAACAAGTTAGTTGTAAGTACCTTTTTGGCATTAAACTTTAGAAAATCACAACTAAATATCCAATAGGTCTTTTTCTATGGTTTTTAACATAGAGGCCTATATTCACCTATGAATCTTGACAAAAATAAAATTTGGTGCAGAGACCTCACTTAAATCATAGCTATAGTGTAAAATGTTCTTTTACACTTGTTTTTGTTAATTTTGCACAAGTAGTATCTGAACTAATCTCCACCTCAAATTTTTAGGAGCACCCACAAATGTCAATATTTACCCAATGTAATTTTTATAACATTTTTGGAAAATGCTAACTAACCCTGATAGTTCAAAAATGCTTAATAAGAAGCAATAGAAAGAGAAAGGCAAACTTCAGGAGAAATAGATGAAAATACAAAACCCTTAAGTATATCTAAAAAAGAAACCCTAGGGAAACACTAAACTTAATACTGTTTTACTATGCATAACCTTTCCAAATGTTCATATCATTTTTATGCATATATCTTATGCATTGCATTCGATAGACAATAATCTCGCCGACGGGGAATACATCCTCGTTCCGGAGCACGAAGCTGCTTAGGAGGTAGCCCAGGAGCCAGCACCAGAGCCTGCCATTGAGGATCTGCCTGCCCCAGCTATGGAAGGCAAGCCCCGGTTTTATGCATAACCAGTTCTATATATTATTTTACTGCACTTAATGATTGTAGACTTGTATTGTGCACTTAAGTGTAGGAGTTGCCTCAAACCCTAGATGCATTAACTCAGGATTTCCTTTTGAGATGGATATTAGTATGCTAGGTCGAGTAGCTGCTTTACTAATTAGGGATCCCGGTAGAAGTCAAGTGATTTTTCTAGCAATCGCGCGAGGTCAGGAATTGGTTGTATCCACTTTCATATCATAATGATATTGGTCTGTGGACAACAATCCATGGGGATTGGTTGTCTACGAGATGGAAATTGGAATAAGGGTTAAGGTGTGGTACCATGTGTCAAGCGTTTGAACGTACTAAACACATGCCGAGAAATATGGTAAATCGGTAAGCCTAGTACCTGAGTTAACCTGCCCGCAGATTGCCCTCCTCACGCGACCTGAGACGTGGTCTCCCATGAGACTGCTTGATCCATGCTGCTACATTGAGTAACAAGTGGAAATGTGTGTGGCGAAAGTTGTTGATTGCTAAATGCTTGATACCATGTATGATTAGACAAGTACACCTTTAGTCTTAAGAGAGTCACACTAAAACTGGTAAGGCTAAAATTTGATTTTAGACTCAGCTAGTGCTTTTGGCAAACCAAACCCCTCAGCCAAACAGTTGCATGTCTAGAGGTAGAGGAGTAGACTCCTCACACCGGGTAAGTCTAGCTGAGTATTAGTATACTCAGCTTTGCTTGTGGCATAATTTTATAGGTTCTCTGGAGGACATGGTTGTTGGCGTGACTTGACCGTCCATCTTGCCACCGGGTTGGACAGTCGAGTGGGACCCTACCTCGGCTGAGGATGAGCATGAGGAATGATGGGATAGGCTTCCCCATCCCTCCGTTTATTATCGTTAGTTTTATTCCGCTGCATTCCGAACAATGATCACTACTTTTGCTAAAACTCCGATGATGTTGTAATAAATTTAATACTCCTTAATGTATGGTTTTATGCTTTATTGTATTTGCTCTGTGCCTCACCATCGAGTGAGTATGTGGTACTTGATCCTGTTAGTGGCCTCGTCGGACTGGATCCGAGGGACTGACGTTTTAGGACTGATTCCTATTTAAGTGTGGTCTAGTCTTTAAGGTGGGACTTAGACACTTAAGTTGGAATAATTCGGGCGGTTCCACCATAGCTGGTATTAGAGCTTGTACCACCACAGAGGAATCAATAAACTATAAATATCATCCTTTTTCAAAAGTAAAACTTGTTAGAAACAAATGTTGGATAGATCGGTAAGGCGATAGGTATGGATATAGAGCATGAAGCCTTAGGGTAATAGAAGGGTAGCTAGGTGGCTAATTGAGTGAGCCCTACAGGCTACTAGAGGGGATGAGGATTTTTCCCTATTCCCTATAAGTTGATGTGAGGTCGTTTAGGACGAGCATGCATGCATCATTTAATCAAACTACTTGGTAATTAGTTAAGAGCTTTAAAATGCTATGAGACATGACAACAAAAGATTAAGTACACTCCATGACCTCAACACAACCTTAGGAAAGCCAGACACTGATTCCCTTTTATTTTTATAATTCTTTTTCTTTTTCGCTTACGCTTACCCTTACACATATGACCTCTCACGGTTCCTCGGAAGGAGGGAACGCACATTCCCACACGGACGGACTTGCACGAGAGGGTTTTCCCCGTATCTTGTGGGAGGTACTTCAGGGAGCAGGTTATACGACGCCTCCCCAGTATACGGTGCAGCTGTTCGAGGAGCACCGGGTGCCCCGCTGTAGGGTGAGGATGACCCTGGAGCCTCATCCTTTACAGCCAGGCTGGCGTTCGTTGGACTCTGAGTCTTTCGGATACCGGGCTGAGGACACTATCGAGGCCATTGCTCTCCACGGGCTACCGACCTTCTGTGGTGAAACCCTTGGAGCTGTCGACCCATCCCATTGGCTTGTTCCCTGCTGAAAAGGAGGACGACCCGATGTGGAAAGATCGAGTGGAGCATGCCAAGGATGTGTGGGCTCTTTACCCAGGGCAGACTGCTCACTTGACGGTGCGGTGCATGAATGCCTGTATCTCCTGCAAGCGGTGCGAGGAGAGGCAATGTCCCAGCTAATGGTCGTGGTGGAGGCTACCAAGATCACCTTGGATAACAGAGAGGAACTTGTGGTAGATCTATCCACTGAGATGGTGGAAAAGGATCTGCAGGTGGAACAGTTGGCCAACCAGATCCAGGAGCTGGAGGAGTTAGTAGGGACCAGGGAGAACACCATCGAGGTTCTCGAGGATCAGCTTCTAAACACTCAGCAGCAACTTGAGGAAGCTAACCAACATTTGGATATGCACCACCAGGAGATCCAGGACATGGAGGCCAACGAGGATGTCGACATCGAGGGAGGAGAGGAGCTGGAGCCTACATCCAGCTTGGACACTGCTGGCTCAGGGAGACCACCTTCCCCCGAGTCGAGTGTTGCCTCGTTTGCTCACTAGGTTGCAGGGATAGAGTTAGAAGTGTGTGGCGGTAGGACTCCTCAAAGCTAGCTTAGCTTTTGCACCCTTGGGGTACTAGGCTAGATAAAGTTGAGTCTTTTGGGTCACTGACGTAATCGTAACAAACTCTTTTGGAAGTATAGATGATGAATGATGTCAGCTTTAATTTATGAAGAAAAGCTTTATGCCATGTAGTATCTTTTATGAATTATGCAAGAAAATATTGGTTTTACCCTTTCAAATCTTTCACCACGTATGAACCCTGACATCAGAAGTATGATATTGAGAGCATCCTTAATTTTTCAGATGGCAGGAAGAGCGCTTCGTGGACAGAATGAACGCATTCCTCCACCACCGCCACCGCCTCCTACCATGCAAGAGTTGATGGCTCAGCAGAATGAGATTCTGCGACAGTTGGCTCAGCGTTAGCCGCCACCCCAGCATTATGGTGGTGGTGATCACCATCAGCGTCCCCCAGCAGTAGCCACTTATCAGGAGTTCCTCAGCACTCAGTCGCTGTTGTTCACTCAGACAGAGGATCCGCTTGATGCTGATGTATGGCTTAGGGTAATGGAATCCAAATTTCCACTACTAAATGGAGTTTGTTCAGATGTGGCTAAGGTCAGGTTCGCCACCCAGCAGCTTCGCGGACCCGCGCGAACATGGTGGGATCATTTCCTCGCTATGCAGCCAGTTGACCACATGGTGGAATGGAGGGAGTTCAAGGCAGCCTTCAGAGGGCATCACATACCAGCAGGCATTATGGATCGCAAGCTTAATGAGTTTCTTGCACTTACTCAGAGAAATCGCACTATGTTGCAGTACGCTCAGGCCTTCAATGACCTGTGTCAGTATGCCGGATATCATGCAGACACTGATGAGAAGAAGAGGGATGGGTTCAGGAGGGGGCTCAGCACTCAGCTCCGCGACCGTCTCAATACAGTCAGGGCCAACAGTTACAATGAGTTAGTCAACATGGTCATTTCTCAGGAGGACTGCATCACAGCCCGTCAGGCAGAAAAGAAGAGGAAGACCCCTGTGGCGGGATCATCAGCTCAGCCTCAGCGCTTCAGAATTGTATCTGACACTTAGAACAGGGGACCTCAGCAGTAGCAAGAACGTTGGGTGATCCAACCATAGCAGCAGCAGGCACCCAACCGCTCTCAGCTCCCAGTTCAGAGGAACAACAATCAGCCACAGCAGCAGCAGTACCGTCAGGCCAATGACAACAGGTGTTTCACTTGTGGTAACACTGGACACTATGCCAAGAATTGCCCCAGGAACTAGCAGAGGCAGGGACAGAATTCCAACCATAACCAAGGCAAGAGGCAGAAGGTGCAAGTGAGGCAAGGCAGGCTGAACTTCACCACCATGGCTGACAGTCCAGAGGGAGCACCTGTCATGACTGGTATCTTTTCCATTTTGAATTATCCTGCAATCATTCTTTTTTATTCTGGTGCATCACACAGTTTTATTAGTGCAAAATTTAGTGCCAAATGCCAGTTACCTTTCCATTACACCAATGGGGGTATTACAATTTCAACACCAGGAGGCAGGGTTGCCACCTATCAAATCAACAGGCAGGTGCCTATAAAATTTCGTAGTCTTGTGATTAGAACCACCCTCCTCATCTTAGGTTTGGATAGTGTGGACATCATATTGGGAACTGACTGGTTATCCAGGCATCAGGCAGTACTTGATATTGCAGCAAGGGCCATTGAGATTCACTCCCCTACTTGTGGCGAGACTACATTATATTTGCCTAACCAGGGTTGTACCCGATCCTGTGCCTTCACCATGATAGAGTCACCCGTCGAAAGGATTCCAGTGGTCTGTGAATACCCAGATGTTTTTCTGGATGAATTGCTAAAGATGCCACCCGACAGAGACATCGAGTTTGCGATTGAGTTGCAACCTGGAACTGCACCTATATCCAAGAGACCGTATAGGATGCCTCTAGCAGAATTGGCGGAATTGAAAAAGCAACTACAAGAATTGTTGGACAAGGGATTCATTCGCCCAAGTACTTCTCCATGGGGATGTCCATCCTTGTTCGTAAAGAAGAAGGATGAGAGTATGAGGTTGTGTGTTGACTACCGCCCTCTCAATGTGGTGACCATCAAGAATAAGTATCCATTGCCCCGCATTGATGTATTATTTGACCAGTTGGTGGGAGCCCAGGTATTTTCAAAGATAGACCTTTGTTCCGGCTACCATCAGATTAAGATCCGGGCCAGTGATATTCCGAAGACGGCCTTCTCTACCAGATATGGGCTTTATGAGTACCTGGTGATGTCTTTCGGGGTGACCAATGCCCCGACTTATTTCATGTATTTGATGAACTCAGTATTTATGCCAGAGTTGGACAAGTTTGTGGTGGTCTTCATCGATGATATCTTGGTTTATTCCAAGAATGAAGCCGAGCACACTAAGCATTTGCATACCGTACTTCAGAGACTGTGCGACCATCAGTTGTATGCTAAATTGTCCAAATGTGAATTCTGGCTGAGGGAAATCAAGTTCTTGGGCCACACCATTTCTCAGGATGGGGTATCTGTTGATCCTGAGAAAGTCCAAGAAGTGATAGATTGGAAACCTCCTACCACTGTACGACAGATTTGGAATTTTCTGGGATTGGCAGGGTATTATCGGTGATTTATTCCGGATTTCTCCAGGATTGCCAAGCCAATGACTGAATTGTTGAAGAAAGGAGTCAAGTATGAATGGAGCCAAAAATGTGAGGATGCCTTTCATACACTAAGGCAACATTTGACAACAGCACCCGTGCTAGCTCAGCCTGACAACACCAAACCCTTTGAGGTTTATTGCGATGCTTCCGGTACTGGATTGGGATGTGTCTTGATGCAAGACAACAAAGTCATTTCTTATGCCTCCCGAGCACTCAGACCCCATGAGCAGAACTACGCCACACATGATCTGGAGTTAGCAGCCGTAGTTCATGCTCTCAAGATTTGGAGACATTATTTGATGGGAGCTCATTGTAATATCTACACTGATCATAAGAGTCTCAAATATATCTTCACTCAGGCTGATCTTAATATGAGGCAGAGAAGATGGTTGGAACTCATCAAGGACTATGATTTGGAAGTGCATTACCATCCTGGCAAAACCAATGTTGTGGCAGATGCCTTAAGTCGGAAGGCCCAGTGCAACTATGTGAGTATGGATGCAAAAATCACCACCCTGTGTGATGAGTTGTGCAAGCTGAACATAGAAGTTGTTTCCTTTGGTGCTTTAAGTTATATTTCAGTGGAGCCCACCTTACATGAGCAAATAGTCATGGCACAGATTGGTGACAAGGGTGTTCAAGTCATTAAGGAAATGATCGAACAAAAGGTGGACAAATACAAATGCTTCCGTCGGGACAGCAAAGGAATTCTATGGTTTGGAGACCGATTGGTTGTTCCCAAGAACCCCGAGCTTAGAAAGAAAATATTGGATGAAGCTCACCTTTCCAAATTCTCCATGCACCCCGACAGTAACAAGATGTATCATGATCTCAGATCTTTGTACTGGTGGACCAGAATGAAAAGGGAAATTGCTAAGTATATATCTGAGTGCGACACTTGCCAAAGAGTCAAGGCCAGTCATTTGAAGGTGGTAGGCACTTTATAGCCCCTTTCCATACCATCTTGGAAATGGGAGGATATTTGCATGGATTTCATTGTGGGATTGCCCAATACCTCCCGGCACCACGACTCTATTTGGGTCATTGTGGATAGGTTGACTAAGACAACTCATTTCTTGCTAGTACATACCACCCACAGGGCAGAGAAGTATGCAGAAATCTACATTGACCAGATAGTTCGCTTGCATGGAATACCAAGGACTATTGTATCTGACAGATGAGCATCGTTTGTAGCACGTTTCTAGGAGCAACTGCAAGAATCACTTGGGACCCATGTAATAAGAAGTTCAGCATACCATCCTCACACAGATGGTCAGACAGAAAGGGTGAATCAGATTTTGGAAGACATGTTGAGGGCATGTGTGTTGCACTATGGGAAGGATTGGGACAAGTGTCTTTCCTTGGCATAATTTTCTTATAATAACAACTACCAGTCCAGTCTACAGATGGCACCTTTTGAGGCCTTATATGGGAGAAGGTGTAGGACATCGCTAAATTGGTCACAAGCTAGAGAGAGAGAAATTTTTGGACCTGACTTGGTACTTGAAGCCGAGGAGAAGGTCAGAGTCATTAAGAAGAATTTAGAGGCTGCTCAGGCCAGGCAAAAGAGCTATCAGGACAAGAGAAGGAAACCTCTGCAGTTTGAAGTGGGAGATCATGTTTATCTTAAGGTGTCACCCACCAAATGTGTTCAGAGATTTGGAATCAAGGGCAAGTTAGCTCCTCGCTACATTGGGCCCTATGAGATCAAAGAAACTTGTGGGCCTGTAGCATATCAATTGAAGTTGCCACCCCATATGTCAGCAGTTCATGATGTGTTCCACGTATCTCAGCTACGAAAGTATGTCCGCTTACCCACAGAAGTGCTACCTGAACCAGAATTGGAGATAGAACCAGACTTGTCCAATCAAGAGCACCCTGTCAAGGTATTGGATCAAAAGGAGAGATCAACGCGGGCAAGGTCGATCAGGATGTATAAGGTTTAGTGGAGCCACCATTCAGTAGAAGAGGCTACGTGGGAGACTGAGGATTTTCTACGTTCTCGCTTCCCCGACTTTCTGCCTAAAGGAGTCGGTACGTAATCCAAAAACCCCACCCCACCTGCCCTTTGAATCTAAATATAAGAAAAACTTAGATGTTAAAGGTATAGTAAGCTTTGAAAATAACTTTAAAAGGACTTCCTTCTGAAGTTGCAAAGAGAATGACATTCGAAGAGCAATTAACTAGAGAAACTTGGCTAAAGGAAAATGCAACACACCAGCACACCTTCTTGGTACCCCCTAAACGATCCCTACCCAAAATCTCGGGGCGAGATTCCTTTAAGGGGGGAGGGCTGTAACACCTCAGGTGTTACCAAGACACTGGATTCATACTTGCACTGATGACTTGTTATCACATGTGGTTAATTGGAGGAGAAGGAGCACCTAAAACCTTGGAAACATGGGTTAGCTAAGAAATGTTAATGACAAAAGCTTTACCCAAACATTTTGAACAATTGTCATCTTGAGCCAAAGAGGTTAAACCCTAGACCCCTAAAGGCACTAGACTTCCAAGCAAGGGATCAGTGGATAAGTTAATCAAGTGGCCAAATCTTGATTCTAATCTTTAACCAAAGTTTAAGCACACACTAAAACCTATAAAATGCAGAAGGGAAACATTACAAAAAGGCCCCTCAAAGACTCCAAATCCACTCCTTAAGTAGAGAGCACACTAGAGCTCTCTAATCTTCTCTAAGTCAAAATTTAACCCTAATCTAAAGATCAGACGTGTTCACTTAGTAAATGGCGCCAAAACCACTTGGTCTGAATACCAAAAAGGTGCCAAACTACCTAAGGAAACCACTGGAAAAATTTGAACCCTAGCCAAAACCATTTGACATGATTTGACATCACTTTTGTCTTGGAGTGGACAGTGAGACAACCCAGATTTGGCGTCCGCAAATCTTCTAACCTAGGGCTTATCTCCCCTTGGAACTCACATACAAGAGATAGCCATAGGTGCCAGGAAGAGGTCTGCGCCCGATTTTTGCCAAGATTTGCACGTTTGCAATCTCAGCAGGCGTTTGAACAAGGGCAGAAACACACCTCCACATGTTCGACGCGCCCTGATCTTGTCAGAGCACCCCCGGTACCCGAACCCGCGCGCCCCGCGCCATGCCAAGCCACGCCCGTGTCCCCTGCCCACGCCCGCGCCTATAAAGCCAGCCAAGGCTTCAGCCGTACGCCCCCGCGCGCTCTCGACCTCACCGGAGCACGAGATCGCCGGAGTTTGCCCTGCACACGGCGTGCCAGCGACCGCCCGAGCACCCGCCACCATAGACCGGCCAACCGAGCCATTCCCAGCCCCATCCAACCCTCGAGAGAGACTCTACGTGCCTCGATGAAGCTCCCAGAGCGAGGAATCGAGCTCTGCCTCACCGGAGACGCCGGATCAAGGTTACCAGACTTCACCCGACCGCCGGCGAACATAGACCGAGCTCCATAGTGAGTTATTCTTTGATTCCTTGCACGGGTCGACTCATTAGCACCCCGTGAAGCTCCTCGTGCCCTTGGATTGACCTATATAGCCGTGGATAGGCACACGCCGTCGACGAGCTCACCCGCCTGCGCTCGTGGATCGATCGATTCCGGCCATCACCAACAGCAAGCCGCACCTCGTCGTGACCGCAAAAACTTCACGGAGCCCACCCCACCCTTCGCCGGACCTCCCTCGTCGTCGGTAAGCCGCGCCACCCTATTTCCTTTCGCGGGTACTGTTCAAAAGGTGGAGGGACCTCGGGGAAGAAGGAATAGAAGTCAGGGTTTTTTTTGAATTGTCAGGGACTCAGGTGAATAGTTGCGTAGGGGTATAAGTTAAAGGATTGTTTTAGGAAAAACCCAGGGTCCTCGGTGTAAACTGGTTTTCCAGAAAACCTTTTAAGCATTTCTCTTTTAAATACAAACAGAGCTTGTAAAATTCATAACTTCAGTTTTATTTAGCCAAAATTAGTCAAACGAATTTTGCTAGGTTCTAAATAATATGAACTACTTGGAACAAATACAAAACACCCTAAGTATTACAGAAGATTTTAAAGTTTTGAATTAAATAGTATTCTGACCAAAAGCTAAATAAAATAGGGAAAAATAGCTACAATGTTAGACTAGGGTTAAGAAAAATCAGGGAAGTATTTAACCACTCCCTAAGCTGTTTAAAAATAGTACACCCCTCAGTACACCAAATTAAGAAAGGGTTTACCAATTAAACTTATTTTGGCTCAAAGTTAAGAAAAATAGAAAAGGGGATTTAAAATAAAAACCAGGGGCAACCACCTTTTGGCTCAAAGTTAAGAAAAATAGAAAAGGGGATTTTTATGCATATATCTTATGCATTGCATTCGACAGACTGTAATCTCGCCGACGGAGAATACATCCTTGTTCCGGAGCACGGAGCTGCTCAGGAGGTAGCCCAGGAGCCAGCACCAGAGCCTGCCATCGAGGATCTGCCTGCCCCAGCTTTGGAAGGCAAGCCCCGGTTTTATGCATAACCAGTTCTATATATTATTTTACTGCACTTAATGATTGTAGGCTTGTATTGTGCACTTAAGTGTAGGAGTTGCCTGAAACCCTAGATGCATTAACTCAGGATTTCCTTTTGAGATGGATATTAGTATGCTAGGTCAAGTAGCTGCTTTACTAATTAGGGATCCCGGTAGAAGTCGAGTGATTTTTCTAGCACTCGCGCGAGGTCAGGAATTGGTTGTATCCACTTTCATATCATAATGATGTTGGTCTGTGGACAACAATCCATGGGGATTGGTTGTCTACGAGATGGAAACAGGAATAAGGATTAAGGTGTGGTACCGTGTGTCAAGCGTTTGAACGTACTAAGCACATGCCGAGAAATATGGTAAATTGGTAAGCCTAGTACCTGAGTGAACCTGCCCACAGATTGCCCTCCTCACGCGACCTAAGACGTGGTCTCCCATTCCGGTTATGGTGGGTACAAGTGCAGTCACTGCACGACGGCTGTCGGGGTCAGTGAGGCATTGTACGCCAAGGCGGTGAGCCCCTTTCTATTGCCAGGGAATCAATGGGGACGGTTGATGTGTGTGGGGACGGAGTGTCTCACTACGTCGTGTGTTTAGGTTTACCTTATAAGGATAAAAACTCGATTCGAATCGTCTGCTTCTCGCAGCTAATGAGACTGCTTGATCCATGATGCTACATTGAGTAACAAGTGGAAATGTGTGTGGCGAAAGTTGTTGATTGCTAAATGCTTGATACCATGTATGATTAGACAGGTACACCTTTAGTCTTAAGAGAGTCACATTAAAACTTGAAAGGCTAAAATTTGATTTTAGACTCAGCTAGTGCTTTTAGCAAACCAAACCCCTCAGCCAAACAACTGCATGTCTAGAGGTAGAGGAGTAGACTCCTCACACCGGGTAAGTCTAGCTGAGTATTAGTATACTCAGCCTTGCTTGTGGCATAATTTTACAGGTTCTCTGGAGGACATGGTTGCTGGCTTGACTTGGCCGTCCATCTTGCCACCGGGTTGGACAATCGAGTGGGACCCTACCTCGGCTGAGGAGGAGCATGAGGAGTGATGGGATAGGCCTCCCCATCCCTCCGTTTATTTATCATTAGTTTTATTCCGCTGCATTCCAAACAATTATCACTACTTTTGCTAATACTCCGATGATGTTGTAATAAATATAATACTCCTTAATGTATGGTTTTATGCTTTATTGTATTTGCTCTGTGCCTCACCATCGAGTGAGTACATGATACTTGACCCTGTTAGTGGCCTCGTTGGACTGGATCCGAGGGACTGACGTTTTATTCCTAATTAAGTGTGTTCTAGTCTTTAAGGTGGGACTTAGACACTTAAGTTGGAATAATTCAGGCGGTTCCGCCACAAAAGGTACCATTGTATTATAAATATCATTAATGTTAATTCTTATATGTGAATATATGTGGCGGAACTGCTCGAATTATTCCGACTTAAGTGCCTAAGTCCCGCCTTAGAGGCTAGACTACACTTAAACAGGAATAACCCGTCAATCCCTCGGATCTAGTCCGATAAAGCCACTTACTAGGATCGAATACCACTAGCTCACTCGAAGGTGAGGCACAGAGAAATACAATAAAACATAATACCACAAATTTAATTAGTATCATTAGTGATTACATTATTGGAGTTTCAGAAATAATAACCATAAATTTTAATGCAGCGGAAATAACTAACGGAGAAAACTGAGTAACGTGGCGAAGCCTAGCCATGCTACTCCTCCTGGTCCTCTCCTGCGGAAGCAGTAACCCACTCGACCGTCTATCCCGGTGGCAGGGATGAAGGTCAAGTCACACCATCAACAAATCATCCTAAGGAGTACCTGCAAAAATTATGCCACAAGCAAGGCTGAGTATACTAATACTCAGCTAGACTTACCCGGTGTGAGGAGTCTACTCCTCTACTTCTAGACATGCAGCTGTTTGGCTGAGGGGTTTGGTTTGCCAAAAGCACTAGCTGAGTCTAAAATCAAGTTTTAGCTTTTCAAGTTTTAGTATGATCCTTTTAACTAGATGTGTACCTAGCTAATCATACATGGTATCAAACATTATATCAATCAACATCTTTTGCTAGTCACCTCATTTCCACTTATTACTCAATGCAGTACAATGGATCAAGCAGTCTCATTAGCTGCGAGAAGCAGACGATTCGAATCGAGTTTTTATCCTTGCAAGGTAAACCTAAACACACGATGTGGCGAGGCACTCCGTCCCCACACACATCAACCGTCCCCATCGATTCCCCGTCAGCAGATCAGGGCTCACCGCCTTGGCGTACAATGCCTCACTGACCCCGACTGCCGTCGTGCAGTGACCGCACTTGTACCCACCATAACTAGAATGGGAGACCACGTCTCAGGTCGCGTGAGAGGTAAAGTCCACTGCCAGGTTCAATCAAGTACTAGGCTTACCGATTTACCATATTTCTCGGCATGTGCTTAGTACATTCAAACGCTTGACACAGGTATCCGCACGTTAATCCTTATTTCATTTTCATCTCGTAGACCATGCATCCCCATGGATCCGTGTCCACAGGCCAACATCAGTATGATATGAAAGTGGGTACAATCAATGTCCTGACCTCGCGCGAGTGCTAGAAAAATCACTCGACTTCTACCGAGATCCCTAATTAGTAAAGCAGCTACTCGACCTAGCATACTAGTATCCATCTCAACAGGAATCCTGAGTTCATGCAACTAGGGTTTTAACCAACTCCTACACTTAAGTGCACGGTACAAGCCTACAAACATTAAGTGTAGTAAAATAGCATATATAAACGGTTATGCATAAAAACAGGGCTTGCCTTTAATTTAACACTTAGACAGTGTTTGCTGGGGGAGGTACTCGCTTGGCGAGCATTTACTGGTTATGTCCATCCTTCCTTAGGTTGTCCACCATCTGCAGCTTGTGGTTGGCACCACGTTAGTTGCTCGATCATCCTCTCTCGGTCCTAAATGAGATGCAAGATGCATATGTATGAATACAATGAAAAATATCACAAGATATATAGTTACACGGTAGCGAACTAACATTTAATTGTAAGACACCGTAAACAACCACACGCTAACATTAGTTATTTGCACGTTATCGGCGTTTCAACATCAACACCATTAAAAGATGACAACATTTTATTTATTTACGCAACCCAACTACGACATCATAAGTACGCACATTTTATTTATTTGGATACGGCTTTTCATTAGTTCTTCTAGTGATCATACAAAAGCATCCCAAACACAAGTTTAACAGAGGACACAGCAAGCAAGCACATGAATCATGGAACACATGTTAACTTAAGTTTAGACATTACAAGTCTAGATCCGTTAAGTGTTAACTAAGCATTTTTAGTCAAAGGGTGAACTAAACAATTAATTGCGCACTTGCAGATTTTTGGACAGCAATACAACATTTACTTGTTTTAATCATAACTCTTCAATTATTAATCCAAAAATATTAAACTAGTACTTTCTGGAAAGCTTAAAAGGTGAACTACAACTTTGGTATTTTCACCTCAACAAGGTTCAACACTTAGCAAGGTTAAAAGTGCTCACACAACAGATCTGTCCAGGTTTTGGACAGATTCAGACTTGTGACTTTAAAAATTCTTAACTGAAGATTCAGACATCCAAACAAAGTGATCTTAGACTTTCTGGAAAGCTAATTAAATGTTCTACAAATTATTTATAAACATTTCAAAGTGATTCAATATTTAACTAAGGATAAACATCACTAAAAGACTTTGCTGTCCAGAACTGGACAGATTCAGTCTTCAGACTTTAAACATCCATAACTTAATCTTCAGACCACCAAAAATAGTGATCCAAGACTTTTTGGAAAGCTTGGCAATTGCACTACATAACTTTTATACTCACCAAGAAGTGATTCTGTGCTTAACTGAATCAAACAACGCAGTTTTCAAAATCTGTTCTGACGGTGGACAGAACACAACAACCAGTTTGCAAAATTCATAACTCCTAAACTGTCAGGCCTATGGTTATGAAATTTTAACACAAGCAAGATAAGAAAAACATCCACAACTTTCTTATAACGACCATGCACTGATTGTAACATTAAATTAGACAAACAATATAGTTTCTGAAATCTGTACAGAAAGTGGACAGATTTAGTTACTGAATTTGTAAAAAGCATAACTCCTAAACTGTCAGACCTATGACTGTCAAATTTTAACACAAGTAAGATAATAGAGTTATCTACAACTTTCTTGTGACCACCAATAACTTATTTCAACATTAACTTAAGCAACCATTGCAATTTCTGAAATCTGTTCAGAAATTCGACAGATTCAGGTGTTGGGCTTGTGAAAAGCACAACTCCTAAACGATCAGGTTTATGGCTGTCAAATTTTAGTACAAGCAAGATAATTATGTTATCTAAAACTCTTCTATATGACCTTTCTACAGAAAACATGATTTGGTTTATCAAACAAACAGCACAACAAAAACAATGCGTGCAGCCCAAAACAGCAATCAATAAATTTTAGCTTCTATAATTCAAGAATTGCCGCATTCTAGAGACTTGAATTACTCTAACGCTTTACTATTTATTCGAGTTAAGACAATCACTTAGAACCAACAAGTCGACTTGCAAATTTTTATTCAAGTCATTTAGTGCACTAAAATTACTACATCCAATTAACAACGCATTCTTCACGATAATCCCCCAACAATTTGCGTTTTAATTTAGACATCACATGAGCACTACTACTCTTTACCCGCGACCAAAACCATACACATTTAGACCCCAACAAGTAATTTACCGTGATTATGAGCTAAACCAAGTCATCTAACAAGTCGGCTAACTAGAGCAACGACACGGTCCGCTCGACAGCATACACGTCGGCTTGCCTATTACTATCGCAATCCGAGACACAACATATATATATATATATATATATATATATATATATATATATATATATATATATATATATATATATATATATATATATATATATATATATAACAAACACTTAACGAAATCGACTCCTATTTAACATGAGTTGGCTAATCACAGTAGAAGACTTAGCGAACCATTTAGACATTGCAACTCAAAACATGGGTGGGAGCAAGTTAATTAATGTTTCTTAACCTTTTCTCAACTTAAACTGGACAACACACAAGTCACTTAAAACACCATATTTTAGGAGGTCTAACATAGAGGCATTAACACCTGGCATAAAACTCTGTAAGACTTACATTGGCTACTGAGGGACCTAAAGCACTTATGTGCATATGCTATCGAATTGTTCTCCAATTTTAACCAGGACTGACTTATGAATGCTACTTGCTTCCAATAATTATTGGCCTGCGATAACGCTCATATAAGACCTCTAATCGATCAACAAGACATTTATTTATCCAAAGGGAATGGAATGCAATAATTTATAAAGCTAAGCATCGATCTGTCATACAACAAAAATCATGACAACACCGATAGCTACTATCCACTAACCGTTGAAAAACTAAACTTACTTCTCGCTTGCCACTACATCACTCCTTAATCACACAACCATCACGAGCATCCTTCACACGATTATATAATAGCTACCTAAGCGTCGTGTTACACAATACATGCATCTTTCCTCGTCGCGAGTATAACCATATTACGGCATATACCCGCACACCTCAAACAAATATCTTACGCCACCACTACTAAAATACACCACGACACACACCCACATACGTGTCCCCACATTACGCACAAGACATCAACCACACTGGTGACTCCAACTGGACTAATCATACCCTCATCTGCATTGACTATCACAATCATCGATCACATGCATAAAACAATACACTTTTCACATAGACACCTATGGATGCATTCCCCAACACATAATCCGCATTTTTAAAAATTTATCCTCACAGCAAACCACACATCAAACACATTATTACCGAAACTTAAAAGCATCCGAGTTCTTGTTCTACTTCATTTTCTTCTATATACGTGTTCATTTATACAATTATAATTTCACGCACATATTCACACACGCACATCATCGACCAAATACGTAAATAAAACAGATCGCGAATCCTTCAAGGCGAACAACCTGGCCGAAATCCGATCGGAGTTGCACATGCATGCCATCAGATGGGGCTCTTTGCCGACGAGCGACGCGCGAGGCGTGATGACGACACGGCTGCCAGTATGGCACAGTTTATTACACGATTTGCTGGTGCGGCCATTCAATCGAACACAAAAAACGTAGGACAGCTAGTAGCTCACCGAGGGTGTTGCTCGCTGCACAGATCGGTTGACGCCGCACGTGGAGGGCCGAGCACAGGGGTGGATGGCGACCAGATGGGGGGGGGGGCTCACGGCCATGGGGGAAATGGAGCTGCGCAGGGACTGCTGCTTTTGGATCGGAGGGCTGGGCGCAGGGACTTGGACGCCGTGGCTGCAGTCCGAGCAGGGGCTCCTTGCTGCTGCACCAGGGAAAAGGAGGAAGGGGAGGGAGATGCTGCTGCTGGGAGGAAGATGAACTGGGCACTGGAAAAAAATTCTGGGCGTCCATGGGAGTTGCTACCTCGCGAGAGAGTAGGAGCAGGGGGCGTCGTGCCATCGCTGGCCGAGGGGAGGAAGGGCGCTGGGAGGGAGTGGGCAGAGGGAGGCACCATGGCTGCTGGAGAAATTAGGGCGCCGTGGTTGGAGCAGAGGTACCCGTGCCCATGGTGAAGCCTCTGCGCGCAGGAGAACAACAGGGGAAAAGGAAGCTCGACCATGGCTGCTGGAGGTGCTCGGCTAGGGAGGGAGCATGGAGAGGGAGCCGGCTTCCATGGGGAAGAAGGCCCCTGCGCTGGTGGCTTGACGGAGGAAGCTGCAGGGAGAGTTTCCTGCGCAAGAACAGGGAAAGAGATGAGTGGCGTGTGGGAGAGGAGGAAGAAGGTTGTGGCGGCTAGGGGGGGGGGTAGATGAATAAAAGCCAATTTGCAAGGGAGAGGGCTCCTATTTATAGAAGAGGCCCTAGGGTTAGGGTTTCATAGTGGGTCAAATGGGCTAGGTTGGGCTTGGCCCAAAAACACGAAATCGGGCTGCGCCAAATATTTTCCGGGATGAAAATGCTCCTGCGGAATTCGTCTCAACAGAGAACAGAGCAAAATACAGTTCGGACGAACGGACGATTGAGCGATTAACTCGGTCGAGAGTCTGATTTGATTTCGCTTGGAAATAATTCCTCACTCATGATTCGAAAATAAATCGCCCTGAGATTTGATCGGCTTTGGATTTTTAGTCGGAGAAGGCGAGTCGTGATATTTTAAAATCGTTGTCGATACGGGGTTTTGTGTTCGATTTGGACATGAGATATTTGGCCGAGTCGGATAAATTTGATTAGAGGATGACATACCGAGTATTCTGTTTGAGAGTACGGACTCGGATTAAAATAACTGGACATAGATCGAACATCGAAAAATCGAAGTCAGACACAGCTCGACTAGCAGCTGTCGAGCGTTTGATTAAATGAGCTTTAGACGAGTTTGATAAATTGAGAATGATTATCGAGTTTGCATTCGTTCTGAGAAATAAAAGTTTTAACAGGCTCCAAATTTGGCCTTCTGGAGATCGAGTAAAATCCGAAATCGGTGAAACCTTCACAACTAACTTGATAAATGGAGATAAACGTGATCGAGAAATAGAAAATTTCACTGAGCGTCCGAGATTAGGATAAATCTCCCGACATAACACGAAACTGACACATGGGGTGTCACAGCCTTCCCCCCTTAAAAATAATCTTGTCCCGAGATTCGAATGAGGATCTTTAAGGGTGGAGAAGCATGTAACTCCCAGACTGAAGATAGATGCAAATTCATGAGATGGTATCCGACACGATACGAAAGATAGATTTGGATCGGATATCGTGACATATTGAGATAAAATGCCATGATCACTTTGAGATAATGTTCCAAAAGATAACATATCAGTATAGTCTCGTAATGGATCACGACTATTAACCGCGATACCAGCACGTGCCAAGCAGCTCAACCATGTGTGCACCATAGTAGGCTCTCAGTTTCGTCGCGGCACCATCAGTCGTTAGTCATGACGTCATTACCAAACGCAACCAATAAGAAATTCACATAGCACAGATAGATGGAGCCCATGAGAGTATGGCTCAGAAAATAAGAATCTGATCGGAGTTGAGGCAAAGATTGTTGGCAAAAGAGCATCACATGAGAATTTTCTTCAACTTAGAGAACTATTTTATGATCAACATGGAGATTATCAGATTAGATATTAGCACGAGATTTGATATGAGGATGAACCGACCATGAGATCAAAATAGATTGTTGAGCTTTTAGAGACATGAGAGAACCAAGGACAACAGCGAAATCCATTAATCCACATGGATATGCCCTTTAGAGATAAGTTGATAAAACAAGCATCATGACCCTCGGAGAAGGGGGTATGAGAATGACCAGAAATGAGAGATTTTAAGCAAATCAACATCCGATACTTGAGAACGGGTTATAGCAGATAACCAGATAATAGGGCAGAATAATTAGAGGATCCAGAGATTCGGATGATAAAGCCAGCATGATTCACCAGGAAAAAGGATTACCGGATCCAGGTGAAAGGAGAGGTAGGCAACAAGATCAGCTGGATGATCAACAGGAATGCTATGAAGTTTTAGGGGCAAGGATTTATGGAAAGAAACGTGGCCTTGATAGGGTTTGCGCAACTAGACACCAACAACAACAAATTTTTTTTTGACACAACAAGTGCACAAGGCGACTTGGGTTGGTCTAGCGGTCAAGTTATGGGAGTTTACAAGTTGTGCAGGTGCAACTTTAAGGGTAAAACTCAAGGGCTAGAAAATACCAACACAAGCAGGATTTTTTTTATAGGTTTCACTTGCTAAACTCAAGGTTGTTTGGGTGGGGTCTTTTTATGAGGAAACAAACAACATTTTTTTTGCAAAAAGGGTTGAACAATTTCAATACCACCTAGATAGCAAGGCAAGAGAAACACATAACACAACCTAACAAGACTTACCAATCTGACACGAGGTAAGGCATTTCTAACATAGCAGTACATCACATTATTCACAAGTTCTTATTATTGGAATAAAGGTGAGAGAAGCATATTGATGCACAAGAGAAAATTATAATGCGACAAACATGATGCATGCTCATTCTAGTCGTCTTCTCAGACCTAACTAATTTTCAGGTGCTTCTACAGCATCCTTATTAATAGTAGTAGTAGCCTTTATGGCCTAAATAACTAGCCACCTAGCTACCCATCTATTCCTAGGGCTTCACGTGCTAGGTCTATCCTGATCGTCCTGACGATCTATCTAACATTGGTTTCTAGCAAGTTTTACTTTTAGAAAAGGTTGGTAATCATGACTTATTTGCTTCTCTGTGATGGTATTTGCTCCAATACCAGCTGTGGAGGAACTGCCCGAATTATTCCGACTTAAGTGCCTAAGTCCCGCCTTAGAGGCTAGACCACACTTAAACAGGAATAACCCGTCAATCCCTCGGATCTAGTCCGATAAAGCCACTTACCAGGATCGAATACCACTAGCTCACTCGAAGGTGAGGCACAGAGAAATACAATAAAACATAATACCACAAATTTAATAAGTATCATTAGTGATTACATTATTGGAGTTTCAGAAATAATAACCATAAATTTTAATGCAGCGGAAATAACTAACGGAGAAAACCGAGTAACGTGGCGAAGCCTAGCCACGCTACTCCTCCTGGTCCTCTCCTGCGGAAGCAGTAACCCACTCGACCGTCTATCCCGGTGGCAGGGATGAAGGCCAAGTCACACCATCAACAAATCATCCTAAGGTGTACCTGCAAAAATTATGCCACAAGCAAGGTTGAGTATACTAATACTCAGCTAGTCTTACCCGGTGTGAGGAGTCTACTCCTCTACCTCTAGACATGCAGCTGTTTGGCTGAGGGGTTTGGTTTGCCAAAAGCACTAGCGGAGTCTAAAATCAAATTTTAGCTTTTCAAGTTTTAGTATGATCCTTTTAACTAGATGTGTACCTAGCTAATCATACATGGTATCAAACATTATATCAATCAACATCTTTTGCTAGTCACCTCATTTCCACTTATTACTCAATGCAGTACAATGGATCAAGCAGTCTCATTAGCTGCGAGAAGCAGACGATTCGAATCGAGTTTTTATCCTTGCAAGGTAAACCTAAACACATGACATGGCGAGTTACTCCGTCCCCACACACATCAACCGTCCCCATCGATTCCCCGTCAGCAGATCAGGGCTCACCGCCTTGGCGTACAATGCCTCACTGACCCTGACTGCCGTCGTGCAGTGACCGCACTTGTACCCACCATAACTAGAATGGGAGACCACGTCTCAGGTTGCGTGAGGGGTAAAGTCCACTGCCAGGTTCAATCAGGTACTAGGCTTACCGATTTACCATATTTCTCGGCATTTGCTTAGTACATTCAAACGCTTGACACAGGTATCCGCACGTTAATCCTTATTTCATTTTCATCTCGTAGACCACGCATCCCCATGGATCCGTGTCCACAGACCAACATCAGTATGATATGAAAGTGGGTACAATCAATGTCCTGACCTCGCGCGAGTGCTAGAAAAATCACTCGACTTCTACCGAGATCCCTAATTAGTAAAGCAGCTACTCGACCTAGCATACTAGTATCCATCTCAACAGGAATCCTGAGTTCATGCAACTAGGGTTTTAACCAACTCCTACACTTAAGTGCACGGTACAAGCCTACAAACATTAAGTGTAGTAAAATAGCATATATAAACGGTTATGCATAAAACCGGGGCTTGCCTTTAATTTAACACTTAGACAGTGTTTGCTGGGGGAGGTACTCGCTTGGCGAGCATTTACTGGTTATGTCCATCCTTCCTTAGGTTGTCCACCATCTGCAGCTTGTGGTTGGCACCACGTCAGTTGCTAAATCATCCTCTCTCGGTCCTAAATGAGATGCAAGATGCATATGTATGAATACAATGAAAAATATCACAAGATATATAGTTACACGGTAGCGAACTAACATTTAATTGCAAGACACCGTAAACAACCACACACTAACATTAGTTATTTGCACGTTATCGGCGTTTCAACATCAACACCATTAAAAGATGACAACATTTTATTTATTTACGCAACTCAACTACGACATCACAAGTACGCGCATTTTATTTATTTGGATACGACTTTTCATTAGTTCTTCTAGTGATCATACAAAAGCATCCCAAACACAAGTTTAACAGAGGACACAGCAAGCAAGCACATGAATCATGGAACACATGTTAACTTAAGTTTAGACATTACAAGTCTAGATCCGTTAAGTGTTAACTAAGCATTTTTAGTCAAAGGGTGAACTAAACAATTAATTGCGCACTTGCAGATTTTTGGACAGCAATACAGCAGTTACTTGTTTTAATCATAACTCTTCAATTATTAATCCAAAAATATTAAACTAGTACTTTCTGGAAAGCTTAAAAGGTGAACTACAACTTTGGTATTTTCACCTCAACAAGGTTCAACACTTAGCAAGGTTAAAAGTGCTCACACAACAGATCTGTCCAGGTTTTGGACAGATTCAGACTTGTGACTTTAAAAATTCATAACTGAAGATTCAGACATCCAAACAAAGTGATCTTAGACTTTCTGGAAAGCTTATTAAATGTTCTACAAATTATTTATAAACATTTCAAAGTGATTCAATATTTAACTAAGGATAAACATCACTAAAAGACTTTGCTGTCCAGAACTGGACAGATTCAATCTTCAGACTTTACTGTCCAGAACTGGACAGATTCAATCTTCAGACTTTAAACATCCATAACTTAATCTTCAGACCACCAAAAATAGTGATCCAAGACTTTTTGAAAAGCTTAGCAATTGCAATACATAACTTTTATACTCACCAATAAGTGATTCTGTGCTTAACTGAATCAAACAACGCAGTTTTCAAAATCTGTTCTGACGGTGGACAGAACACAGCAACCATTTTGCAAAATTCATAATTCCTAAACTGTCAGGCCTATGGTTATGAAATTTTAACACAAGCAACATAAGAAAAACATCCACAACTTTCTTATAACGACCATGCACTGATTGTAACATTAAATTAGACAAATAATGAAGTTTCTGAAATCTGTACAGAAAGTGGACAGATTTAGTTACTGAATTTGTAAAAAGCATAACTCCTAAACTGTCAGACTTATAACTGTCAAATTTTAACACAAGTAAGATAATAGAGTTATTTACAACTTTCTTGTGACCACCAATAACTTATTGCAACATTAACTTAAGCAACCATTGCAATTTCTGAAATCTGTTCAGAAATTCGACAGATTCAGGTGTTGGGCTTGTGAAAAGCACAACTCCTAAACGATCAGGTTTATGGCTGTCAAATTTTAGTACAAACAAGATAATCATGTTATCTACAACTTTTCTATATGACCTTTCTACAGAAAACATGATTTGGTTTATCAAACAAACAGCACAACGAAAATAATGCGTGCAACCCAAAACAGCAATCAATAAATTTCAGCTTCTATAATTCATGAATTGCCACATTCGAGAGACTTGAATTACTCTAACGCTTTACTATTTATTCGAGTTAAGACAATCACTTAGAACCAACAAGTCGACTTGCAAATTTTTATTCAAGTCATTTAGTGCACTAAAATTACTACATCCAATTAACAACGCATTCTTCACGATAATCCCCCAACAATTTGCGTTTTAATTTAGACATCACATGAGCACTACTACTCTTTACCCGCGACCAAAACCATACACATTTAGACCCCAACAAGTAATTTACCGTGATTATGAGCTAAACCAAGTCATCTAACAAGTCGGCTAACTAGAGCAACGACACGGTCCGCTCGACAGCATACACGTCGGCTTGCCTATTACTATCGCAATCCGAGACACAACATATATATATATATATAACAAACACTTAACAAAATCGACTCCTATTTAACATGAGTTGGCTAATCATAGTAGAAGACTTAGCGAACCATTTAGACATTGCAACTCAAAACATGGGTGGGAGCAAGTTAATTAATGTTTCTTAACCTTTTTTCAACTTAAACTGGACAACACACAAGTCACTTAAAACACCATATTTTAGGAGGTCTAACATAGAGGCAATAACACCTGGCATAAAACTCCGTAAGACTTACATTGGCTACTGAGGGACCTAAAGCACTTATGTGCATATGCTATCGAATTGTTCTCCAATTTTAACCAGGACTGACTTATGAATGCTACTTGCTTCCAATAATTATTGGGCTGCGATAACGCTCATATAAGACCTCTAATCGATCAACAAGACATTTATTTATCCAAAGGGAATGGAATGCAATAATTTATAAAGCTAAGCATCGATCTGTCATACAACAAAAATCATGAAAACACCGACAGCTACTATCCACTAACCGTTGAAAAACTAAACTTACTTCTCGCTTGCCACTACATCACTCCTTAATCACACAACCATCACGAGCATCCTTCACACGATTATATAATAGCTACCTAAGTGTCGTGTTACATAATACATGCATCTTTCCTCGTCGCGAGTATAACCATATTACGGCATATACCCGCACACCTCAAACAAATATCTTACGCCACCACTACTAAAATACACCATGACACACACCCACATACGTGTCCCCACGTTACGCACAAGACATCAACCACACCGGTGACTCCAACTGGACTAATCATACCCTCATCTGCATTGACTATCACAATCATCGATCACATGCATAAAACAATACACTTTTCACATAGACACCTATCGATGCATTCCCCAACACATAATCCGCATTTTTAAAAATTTATCCTCACAGCAAACCACACATCAAACACATTATTACTGAAACTTAAAAACATCCGAGTTCTTGTTCTACTTCATTTTCTTCTATATATGTGTTCATTTATACAATTATAATTTCACGCACATATTCACACACGCACATCATCGACCAAATACGTAAATAAAATAGATCGCGAATCATTCAAGGCGAACAACCTGGCCGAAATCCGATCGGAGTTTCACATGCATGCCATCAGACGGGGCTCTTTGTCGACGAGCGACGCGCGAGGCGTGATGACGACACGGCTGCGAGCACGACACAGTTTATTACACGATTTGCTGGTGCGGCCATTCAATCGAACACAAAAAAACGCAGGACAGCTAGTAGCTCACCGAGGGTGTTGCTCGCTGCACAGATCGGTTGACGCCGCACGTGGAGGGCCGAGCACAGGGGTCGATGGCGGCCAGATGGGGGGCTCACGACCATGGGGGAAATGGAGCTGCGCAGGGACTGCTGCTTTTGGATCGGAGGGCTGGGCGCAGGGACTTGGACGCCGTGGCTGCAGTCCGAGCAAGGGCTCCTTGCTGCTGCACCAGGGAAAAGGAGGAAGGGGAGGGAGATGCTGCTGCTGGGAGGAAGATGAAAAGGGCACTGGAAAAAAAATTCTGGGCGTCCATGGGAGTTGCTGCCGCGCGAGAGAGTAGGAGCAGGGGGCGTCGTGCCATTGCTGGCCGAAGGGAGGAAGGGCGCTGGGAGGGAGTGGGCAGAGGGAGGCGCCATGGCTGCTGGAGAAATTAGGGCGCCGTGGTTGGAGCAGAGGTACCTGTGCCCATGGTGAAGCCTCTGCGCGCAGGGGAACAACAGGGGAAAAGGAATCTCGACCATGGCTGCTGGAGGTGCTCGGCTAGGTAGGGAGCATGGAGAGGGAGCCGACTTCCATGGGGAAGAAGGCCCCTGCGCTGGTGGCTTGACGAAGGAAGCTGCAGGGAGAGTTTCCTGCGCAAGAACAGGGAAAGAGATGAGTGGCGTGTGAGAGAGGAGGAAGAAGGTTGTGGCGGCTAGGGGGGTAGATGAATAAAAACCAATTTGCAAGGGAGAGGGCTCCTATTTATAGAAGAGGCCCTAGGGTTAGGGTTTCATAGTGGGTCAAATGGGCTAGGTTGGGCTTGGCCCAAAAACACGAAATCAGGCTGCGCCAAATATTTTCCGGGATTAAAATGCTCCTGCGGAATTCGTCTCAACAGAGAACAGAGCAAAATACAGTTCGAACGAACGGACAATTGAGCGATTAACTCGGTCGAGAGTCTGATTTGATTTCGCTCGGAAATAATTCCTCGCGCATGATTCGAAAATAAATCGCCCTGAGATTTGATCGGCTTTGGATTTTTAGTCAGAGAAGGCGAATCGTGATATTTTAAAATCGTTGTCGATACGGGGTTTTGAGTTCGATTCGGACATGAGATATTTGGCCGAGTCGGATAAATTTGATTAGAGGACGACATATCGAGTATTCCGTTTGAGAGTACGGACTCGGATTAAAATAGTTGGACATAGATCGAACATCCAGAAATCGGAGTCGGACACAGCTCGACTAGCAGCTGTCAAGCGTTTGATTAAATGAGCTTTAGACGAGTTTGATAAATTGAGAATGATTATCGAGTTTGCATTCGTTCCGAGAAATAAAAGTTTTAACAGGCTCCAAATTTGGCCTTATGGAGATCGAGTAAAATCCGAAATCGGTGAAACCTTCACAAGTAACTTGATAAATGGAGATAAACGTGATCGAGAAATAGAAAATTTCACTGAGCGTCCGAGATTAGGATAAATCTCCCGACATAACACGAAACTGACACCTGGGGTGTCACAATATAAATATGAATAAATTGGGAGGATCTGATCATTATCTTTCATTCTTTAATGTTCTTTCACATTCTTATTTATATTTATATTTATATCTATACTTATATGCTGAGATGATGAAGGTACGTCCTTCATGACCTTCGTCTGAAGATCATTATATCCAAAAGGAAATAATGCTTCGAAGGACGAAGGTCTTTAATCATTAACAATTATGTTGCCGGTCATGAAGGACATACCTTCGTGATCAAAATTATGAGATAATGAAAGATGAAATATATGAAACATGAAACATGAAAGATAATATAAACAAGCACATAATATCATCCATATATTTCATCATACGAACTTGAATATTAAAATACAATATTTAATTACATTTATACCTTCGGTTTGACAGAAGGCGAGAATCCAAGTATTGCGTGCGAGCGATTACAAGATAGCGTCCATAGTACGGGGGTACTGTTCATCTATTTATAAGCACAGGGCACAACCTGTGAGATATTACATTCATGCCCTTTACAAAAGATTACAATTATGACACAGACTCTCATGGATCAATCAGTCATTTCATCTTTAAGTCGGTGCAATCCTTCGTCTTGAGATATGCAACTATGCCGAAGCTTTATGGATGATAGCTTTGGCACTGCTTTTGAGAGGATCTGCCGAAGGTGTTTCTTCTTACAGGATCTTCGGCGATGAAGCATACCCCCAATAGTAGCCCCTTCGTGGTGCTAGATCGTTTTTCGTAACGAGCTTGATTCGTGAAAAGGTCTCCTCGGCTTCGGAGAGCCGAAGATCCGAAAAACACCTTCCCTGAGCTCGTTGCCGAGAAACGATCACAATATTCCAAGCATGAAATGGTCCCACCATGCAACAGGTACGCGCGTCCTGGCGATTCACCTTCTCGGGTTCTGTGGCCCACCATTCAGTGGGTGCGGGCGACTGTTCGTCCGGTGCGGAAGACTTGACGATTCACCTTCCCACCTGCGGCACTATATAAACAGATGGTTAGGTGTGAAGTTACCATAGCATTCATTGCTATTGCATTGTTTTGCTGCCAAAAATTTGACCATAGCCGAAGCTTGTTCATCGCACTCAACCAAAGTACCGCTGTTGGTTTTGCTTCGTCACAAGAGGAAGAGCTTCGGGAAAATTAAAAAAGTCAACAACTTCATAAAAAATTGTGAGGAATTCATCATCAAATGGCAAGGGTACGTTCCACTGCCAGGGTTACACGTGTTAGAGGAGAAAGCCGAAGCTGTTGAAACCGCTTCGATTTCCGAAGTGATGAAATGGTTGAGGCTGGTAGTGCCGGAGGATGTTTCTGACGAAGGTGCACCTGCCACTAAAGCTGAGCAGGTTGATGCTGAGGAAGGTGAATCTGAAGATGATTACAGTGCCCTGCCATCTAAACCCAGCCACCTGGAGTTTGGGAGGTCCACTGTTACCAAAGATGATATGCCTAAGTTGATGAAGTTAGGCTATTTCAGTGAAGCCAAAAAGAAGCTGATTCGCTTTGGCGGAGATGAAATTACTCCGAAGCCAGAAAAGGATGAGGTGGTAGTCTTTAAAAGCTTCTTTAAAGAAGGATTAAGATTTCCTTTGAATAAGATGATTGCTGATGTTTTGGAGAAGTTTGGGATTTATCTTCATCAGCTCCTAACTCCATCGTTAGGCTTAGCGTCTACATCTGGGCTCTCCGAAGCCAGGGGGCAGAACCGCTTGCTGAAGGCTTCTGCTGGGCACATGAGCTTCATTATCAGACAAAAGCTAGAGAAGATGGTCTGCACGAGAACTTCAGCTGCTACAATTTTGCTTATCGCAAAGATGCGAAGTCTCCAGTTATCAACTATCGTACCAAATGGCCAGCTGGCTGGAAGACTGAATGATTTTATGTCAAAGTTGATGAGAAAAAGGAGAAGCTGGTTCAAAGCCCATTAGAATTAATCTTCGGAGAGACTAGGCCCCGGTGCGACATGAATCCGAAGAGTCCATGCCAAGTTGCACTGGGCGAATTTCGAGTTATTGCGGAGCACATTGGTACTAGGGATCTGGTGCAAGAATTCTTAGCTTTTAGAGTATTCCCAACTTTGAAAGAATGGGACATGCCAAAGCTCAAAGGGGAAAAGAAAGAGAAGGAACTTGTTCGGTTGCCCTATTACTATAAATTCAAGAAACACTTCAAAGAACCTTGCCAAGAATGGTTAGACACGATTGAAGTTATGTGCAACGAGATCCTTGGCAACTATTCTAAAAAAGAAGATCAATTAATGACTGCAGCCTTCGGCACTCGACCGAAACGAAGGTTGAACCGGGTGATGGATGCCCTGAATTTTGAGTATCCTAACTATGAGCGATTGGACAGAGGTGCCGAAGGACAAAAAAGAAAAAGAGTTGCTAGCGTCCTGGATAAAGAAGCTGCTAAATTGGTGAAAAAGGATGAAGAAACTTTGAAGAAAAGAAAATTAAGCCCTAAGCCGAAGATAGCTGCTTCGAAGAAATTGAAAGCTGCGGCTTTGAAGCGAAAAACGACTGATATTGAGGATGAAGCTCGTTCAACACCTCCTGATGCCGATGTGGAAGAAATTTTAAAGGTAATGACTGAATCTTTGCCTGTCAAGCTAAGTCAACTAGGGCCACATCTGACGAAGCTTTTTCAGAAGGAAAAGGAGCCTTTGGTAGCGAAGAAGCCAGATGAGCCGAAAAACGAAGAATTATTCATGTAGTTGAAGTTATCAAGCAGACACCGCCGCTGGCATCGGCGTCAAAGACTCCAGCTATTGAGAGCACTGCTGCTGTCAAAGCTGCACCCACCGAAGACGAAAGTGCCGAAGCTGAAACTGCTGAAGATGTAAATCTAGAGGCCACACTCTCTGAAATTGATACCATGCTTCTGGATGCGGCCGCGGAAGAAGCTTCTGTAGCCGCTGAAGAGATCCCAGGCATAGTGGCTGGAAAAGGATAGGAGAAAGCCAAGGATACTTCGGAAGAAGAGGACTTCAATTTCCAAGATATACTTGGGCAAGAACTGTCAATGGCTGAAAAAGAAGAACTGAAAGAGTATGCTATATCTTGCGGGTATAGACCAGGTGTGTTACTCTTCGAGGGAGTCAACGAAGAAAGCTTAGGATGCCTTCGGGATCACACTGGGGCGAAGGTTGTCGGCACTCTATCGAAGAGTGTTGGCCTCCCAAAGATTGAGGCAGACGTCAGCAGGTACCGGCGGCAGCATATTGCCGGTATCCTATTTTATGGTAACTTTAAGGTAAAATTATTAACTTTTTATTGCTTTGATATGAAGATTTTTTTTCTGATGAAGCTTATTTTATCAGAGCTTACTGCTGAGCAAAGTCCTGAGGATGCAACAAGACCTCGAGGACAAAAAGAACGAAATTATAATTGAGGGCCTGGAGAAGAAGATTAAAGACCATGAGGCTACCCTGGAGAAAAAAGACTTCGCACTTCAAACCATGGAAGGTTCACTGGCAGAGGCCCAGGCCGAAATAGCTAGATTGAATAGTGAACTCTCCATGGAAAAGAAAAATTTTGAAGCCAAACTCGAAGCTAAAGGTGAGAAAAATTCAAATTTGCGGAAATCACTGAAAGAACTTCAAGAAAAATGTGTAGACTTCGGCAACCAGTGCCTGCAGCGGCTAAAGCAGGTTTTCAACTCGGTTGGAGCTAGCGCTAAGAAATTCAGTCCTTCGGTTGAAAACCTGCCGAAAACCTTCTCGTGGCACAGCTGTTGCCTTTATAAAATCTGGCTATACACATGGAAAAATTGTCAACAAACCAAATTTTAGCTTATCATCGGCATATTTAATTGATATACCCAGCCTAGCTCGGAGTATAGGAAATAGATTCATAACTCAAATTTGGGTAAAAGGCGGGCGAAAAATGGCTGGCGACGAAGCTCGAAGCCACCTTAAGCCGGTAAAAAATTTGTGCCTATTACTTTACCTTCTCCTTGAACTCTGCACTTCTCT
Source organism: Zea mays (assembly GCF_902167145.1). Taxonomy (NCBI): domain Eukaryota; kingdom Viridiplantae; phylum Streptophyta; class Magnoliopsida; order Poales; family Poaceae; genus Zea; species Zea mays. The sequence goes on from NC_050097.1 coordinate 97,998,913, forward strand.
CATACTGTTTTAATATGTATAGGATGACGATGCTGAGGAACAATGAGCCAAAGCTTGACAGGTGATCCGAAGCTCAGATGATCCGAAGCTCAATGATGTCAAAGTTGGAGACCTTGCTGAAAAAATTCTAGAGAAAATCTTGTAATATCGTTGTAAAAATATTTGTAATTTAAGAATCAAATACTAATTCTGTAAATTTGTGCATACCTTGTAATATATTTTTACCTTTTCGTCCATGTATGAACTGCTTTGATGTGTACGAAACTAGTATTTTTTTTAGCCAAAGACGAAAAACACCTTCCCTTCTTTTCGTACACAACGAAGCCTGAAAATGCTTCTTTTTCTTTTTGCCGAAGCCTTATCTTTATAGCCAAAGCATCTGCCTGTGTCTGTATGTTATGATGATGATGATCCTATGTATGTCTAAATGAATGTTTATGAATGCAAATGTATATGATGTAATGTGTCGTGCAAATGAATGCCCAAACACACACATCCGAAGCTTCATCCACAACCTTCATTCCCTAAGGAATGACTGAAATCTCTTTGCCGTTTATTTTTCGGCTGCACCATTTATTTTTCGGTGTAAGTTCTGCATTCCCTAAGGAACGTCTTTTGAACTTCTTTGCCTTCTATTTCGACGGTATTCGCGTTGACTTTTCGCGCTTCGCCTTATATTTCGGCGGTATCAGCGTTGACTTTTCGCTGTAAGCTCTGCATTCCCTTGGGAACGACTTTTGAGCAAAAAACTTACGCTGCGCTCCCTTAGGAACGGCTTTTTGTAGCTTCGTCGTGCTCTGCATCCCCTTAGGGACGACTTTCGAGCTTCTCCCTATTTTTTCCTTTTTCCCTGCACTCGATGGTGCATGCTTAGTTTTTACATTTACATATTTGGGGGATTTTGCTCTCGTAGAGCTGAATAAGAAAAAGAGAAATTACATGCTATGGCCCCATTAAAAACCTTTCTCCCCCTTTGGAAAGGAAAAGGGTGCCATAGGAAAAATAAAAAGATTACATCAAGGTAGACATAATATCGCCGAAGCTCATCCGCATTCCAAGATCTAGAAATGTCGTTGCCGTCCATATCCTTCAATCTGTAAGAACCGGGTCTTGACGAAGAGACTACCATAAAAGGTCCTTCCCACTTCAGCTGTAGCTTGCCTACTATAACTGGGTTGGCCACTCTCCGAAGTACCAAATGCCCTGGCTTAATGTTCTTTAGCCGAACTTTTCTGTCACACCATTTTATTGTTTTGGCTTGATATTTATTGATATTCTCCACGGCCTAAAGCCTGATCCCTTCTATATCATCTTTTGCCACAGAATAATCAGCTTCGTCCTCTGCCGAAGCCACTGTTCTTATTGCTCCTGCCTTAGCTTCTTCTGGGGTTATTGCTCACGAAACAATAGTTTGAATGGTGTAAAACCTGTTGACCTTGATATTGTTGTGTTGTGGCTCCACACCACTTTGATCAATTCATCTGGCCACTTTCCTCTGGGCTGATTGAAGATTAACTTCATTATTCCCGTCATTATAATGCCATTAGCTCTTTCAACAAGTCCATTTGACTCCGGATGTCTGACCGATGCAAAATGAATCTTCGTGCCAATTTGTTCACAGAATTCCTTGAAAGCTTCAGCATCGAACTGTGTTCCGCTGTCTACAGTAATAGTCTTCGGCACTCCGAAGCGACAAATAATGTTTTGCCAGAAGAATTTCTGGACGGTGAACGAAGTTATTGTGGCTAAAGGCTTCGCCTCAATCCACTTGGAAAAATACTCTACCGCCACCACAACATATTTTAGATTTCCTTGTGCTGGTGGAAGTGGGCCTAGCAAATCGAGGCCCCACCTTTGCAACGGCCAAGTGGGCTGTATTAACTTAGTGAGAGATGAAGGTTGCTTCTGGTCTCTTGCACATTTTTGATAGCCTTCACATTTTTGGACTAATTCTACTGCATCCGAAGCTGCCTTCGGCCAGTAAAATCCTTGTCGAAAAACTTTTCCCAACAAGGGCCTAGATCCAATGTGAGATCCATACAGACCTGCATGTATCTCTTTCATTAATTCTATACCTTCAGTTCTTGATAAACACTTGAGGAGTGGTGAACAAACTCCATGTTTATACAATTCCCCTTCTATTGTCACATATGGTCTTGTTCTTGCCTCCATTCTCTTGTTATAAGCTTCGTCACATGAAAGACAATTGCCTTGGAGGAAATATATTATTTCAGTTCCCCAGTCTTCACTGTGTATTGGAGAAAAAGTAAGCACTGCTCTTTCCATGAGCTCAACCGAAGGTGTTTTTATTGTTTCAAAAAATACCTCCGAGGGTAGGGGAGCCCCTGAGCCGCTGATTTGGCTAGCAAATCGAGAAAATTCCTGGTATGCCATCAGATTTTATACTCATCCCTTGTATGCCACTGAGTGGCATATAGGTATAATTTTTAGTGTCTATGACATGTGGGGCCAGTGGCATACAAGGGATGAGTATATTTTCCAGTGGCATACAGGGAATTGGCCAGCAAATCTGCATGCTCATTTTCACCTCTTGGAATATTCTTGACAGAAAAACCTTCGAAGGAAGCTTCCAACCTTCGAACTGTATCCAGATATCTTTCAAGCTTCAGATCTCGTGCCTTGCTACTTTTGTCCACGTGGCCAGCAATAACTTGAGAATCAGTCTTTAGGATGGCCCTTCTTATTCCCATTGCCCTTAGTTTCCGAAGCCCCAATAGAAGTGTTTCATACTCAGCAATATTATTTGTGCAACTAAAATCCAGTTTGACTGCATAATATGTTTTAACTTTTGAAGGTGCCACTAGGACCGCAACTGCTCCTGCACCGAAGGCTCCCCAAGAACCATCGCAAAACACTGTCCAAGCTTCGTCATCTTTGCTTGTCCCCTCTTCGTGAGCCCCTGGCGTCCAATCAGCGATGAAATCTGCTAGCGCTTGGGATTGAATTGAAGATCTGTGCACGTAGTCAATAGTGAATTCATTAAGCTCCGCGGCCCACTTTCCAATCCTTCCAATAGCTTCTCTATTCCTCATGATATCCTTCAGGGGCTGTGATGAAGGAACAAATATGTGATATGCTTGAAAATAATGCCGAAGCTTCCTGGACGCCATTAACACAGCATACAACACCTTCTCCAATTCTGTATAGTTTTTCTTTGATAAACTCAAAACTTCGGAGACAAAGTATACTGGGACTTGCTTTTTAGCTTGTCCTTCAAGCTTCTCTTGTACAAGCGCCGCACTCACTGCAGAGTGCGAAGCTGCCACATACAATAGCAATGGAGCCCCTAGCACAGGTGGAGTTAATGTTGTTAAATCAATCAGGTATTGCTTCAGCTCTTCGAAAGCTTTCTCTTGAGTTGGGCCCCATTGAAAAACTTCAGCTGACTTTAGTACTTCAAAGAATGGTAAATTTCTTTCTGCTGATCTAGATATAAATCGATTCAAAGATGCCAGTCTTCCTGTCAGCTGTTGGGCCCCCTTTTTTGTGCTTGGCGGCTCCATTCGAAGGATAGCTTCGATCTTGCTTGGGTTGGCTTCGATCCCCTTCGTTGAAACTAGACAGCCAAGGAACTTGCCCTTCTTCACTCCGAAGACACATTTTTCTGGATTTAATTTCAGGCCAGCTTGCCTAAAATTAGCAAATGTTTCCTGCAAATCAGTAATGTGGTTTTCTTGCTTCGTGCTCTTCACTATGATATCATCAACATATGTTAGTATATTTCTGCCTATCTGAGAATGAAGAACCTTGGCTGTCATCCTGTTGAAGCTTCCTCCAGCATTCTTGAGCCCCTCAGGCATCCGAAGATAACAATATGTACCACTGGGGGTTATGAAGCTGGTCTTTGGCTCATTTTCCTTCTTCATCCAGATTTGGTGGTAGCCTGAATAACAATCTAGTAGACTCATGAGCTCTGACGAAGCTGTTGCATCTACTAGAGAATCTATTCTTGGTAATGGGAACTCATCCTTTGGACAAGCCTTGTTCAGGTCAGTAAAATCAATGCACATTCTCCATTTACCATAGGCCTTCTTCACCATAACAGTGTTGGCTAGCCATTCTGGGTATTTTACTTCTCTGATGACACCAGCACTGAGAAGTCTTTTTACTTCGTTCCGAGCACCTTCAGCTTTATCGTCAGACATTTTCCGAAGCTTTTGCTTCCTGGGTCTGAAGGATGGATCGACATTGAGTGAATGTTCAATGACGTCCCTGTTGAAACCACAGAGATCGTTGGCTGACCATGCAAAAACATCTTTGTTGTTGAATAAAAACCTTATCAAGGTTTTCTCCTGCTCTTCAGATAATTGGGACCCCAGCAATACCTTCTGCTCTGCTATGTCTTCACATAGAAGCATGGGCTTCGGCTGATCAGCCGAAGCAGCCTTCTCTCTTCTGTACTTATACTGTTCACAAGCTTCGGCTCCATCTATATTGTGGATTGCTTTTGAGTCTGTCCAATCTCCTTCAGCCTTTCTTGCAGCTTCTTGACTTCCATGAATAGCAATAGGCCCTTGATCCGAAGGTATCTTCATGCATAGATATGCTGGATGAAGAATTGCTTCGAATGCGTTGAGTGTTCCACGACCAATGATTGCATTGTAGGGGTATTCCATGTCAACAATATCAAACACACCCTGTTCAGTTCTTGTATTGTGGACAAATCCGAAGGTCACTGTGACACCCCAGGTGTCTATTTCACATTATATCGGGAGATTTATCCTAATCTCGGATGCTCAGTGAAAATTTCTATCTCTTTATCACATTTATCTCCATTTATCAAGTTACTCATGAATGTTTCACTAAATTTTGAATTATTCTATCTCAAGAACAGCCAAATTTGGAGCCTGTTAAAACTTTTATTTATCGGCACGAATGCAAACTCGAAAATCATTCTCAATTTATAAATCTCGTTCAAAGCTCATTTAATTGAACGCTCGACAGTTGCTAGTCGAACTATGTCCGAATCCAATTTCTCGATGTTCGATCTGTGTCCAAAAATTAATCCGAGTCCGTGCTCTCAAACGGAATACTCCACGTGTTGGCACCTATTTAATTTTATCCAACTCGGCTTAAAATCTCTGTGTCCAATATAAATTCGAAAATCAACATCGGCAATGATTTTTATTAATTCGACTCGTTTTATTTCGTACCGAATTCGAAGCGATCGATCTCGATTCATTTTATTCCTACTTATGCACGAGAATTTTATTTCCAAGCGATACCCAAATAAAATGTCTCAGTTCATTTCATTTGAGGCCTCTCGTTCATCCGTACGTCAGTTCGCTCTGTCCCCTGCGTCAGTCTCAGCCAACGAGTGAGCGCTGTGCAAATCGGCCGACTGATAACCACTCCTCTCCAACCAATAATCGTCACCATCCTGATAAACAACTCATACGGGAGCCCTTGTTTCAAATAAATAAAATAACGTTTATTTAGCTCCTTAACAATGTCATCAGCATCTGTTTTCTTTCTTATGCCCGCACGCCACAACCGACAGCACCACCGCGTGGCGCAGGCAGTCTGCCACCGCCGCCCATGCTGGCCAGTGGCTTGTCGCCACTCTCTGCGCCAATGCTGCAGCCGGCCAGTGGATGGCTGCCGCCCCATCCCGACTAATAGAGCGCCAGCGTTGCCACGTTAAATCAACTAGCATCCAACGTTCCTTAGCGCAGAAGCGTTTCCTGGCATCTCCCTGTCTTCTTCCTCCCTCTACCGAGCTCCATCCAGGACAGCTCTTCCACTGCTCCCTCACGCCAGCAGCAGACCACCGACGCCCTTCTTCCACCTCCTGCCCGCAGGGACATCCTCTGGTCCGAACGCGAGCAGGTGCCCTTCCTCCACTGTGCCCCTCCTCCCATCGGCATAGGAGCTTCCCATGGCCGGCGCGCACCCCTGCTCGTGCCTTCACGGCCGTCGGGGCATCGGCTCCGAGCTCCATCCCTGCTCCATGGCAGCTGGCCCCTCGCCCCTGCTCTCCCCCCTTGGCCGCGCGTAGGAGCTCCCTGGGTCGACCTTGGCCAGGTGCATGTCCATGGCGCGACGCCTCTGCACTCCCAGCCGTGGACAGCACCCTCCCCCTTCCCTGCTCCTGCCATGCAAGCTGAGCGCCCTCCCCTGTTTCCCTCTCCCGGCGTCGAGTTTCTCCACTCTGGTGCCCTCCAGCAGGCGAGCAATAGTGCCATAGCGAATCCCCGCGCTCCCTACGTCGGTCTCTAGCCAGCTCCCCCTGCGAGCTCCCTCAGATCTGGGTCGATCACCAAGCTCCCTTCCTCTCCCCCATGGAGAGTTTCCCCCTGCATCTCCCCATGGCGCTACTACCTCCAGGACGGAGCTCGACACCCCAAAGGTTGGAATCCGACCCCCTCTCTGTTCCCCTCAATTTCGAGCTTCCCTGGCGTTTTTTGCCCTGCAGAAATTCCCCCCTGGGCGCTGGAGGCGCCTAGCTCACGCTGGAGCACGCAAGGCTTGACCGACGCCCTTTCCATGGCTGGCTTTGAGCAGTGGGCCGAGCCCCTCTTCTTGCCATGGCACTTGACCCTGCTCCTCCTCTCTTCCCCCACAAAGCAGCAGCCGCAGCAGCTCTTTCTCCATGGACGCCCACACCCCACTGTTTTCCCTCCTTTTCCCCATCGTTGTGCAGCCCCACTGTGGCGAACGCCGCTGTTCCTGCAGCTCGTGCATCGCGGCGCGCGTCATGTGTTCGACATAATGCTAAAAAGGGGCATTGTGTCGTGGACAGCGCCTTGGTGGTGCCCTGTGTCCTCGCTACTCGCTGCACAGCCTCGTCTTGCGCTTGCCTACTCTCCAAGCAGCACCAGTAGCAGCGCTCCTTGCGCTCGACCTCGGCAAGGACGAGCAGCCCCATCCTCGACGCCAAAATTCTTCGGTGAGACCTCGCTGTTCCGTGTTGCTTGATTTTATAAAATAACTGAACAAATAAGCCATGAAATAATTGTGTATGTCGTTTAATCGCAGCCCCTTGTCGTCGTCGCGCTTCGCGCGTCGTTTCTCGACAAAAAGCCAAACCAGCATGCAGGCATGTGCGACACGAGTCAGTCAGGTTGTTCGCTTTAGAAAAATTGTGATTTTGTTTTATTTACGATTCAGTCGATGGCATGAATATGTGCGTGAAAATATAATTGTATGAATGAACGCGTGTAGAGAAGAAAATGAAGTAGAAAAGAACTCGGGTATTTTTATTTTGATAGGAAAATTATGCGATGCATTGTATGATGCGAAAACTAAGTTACAAAATGCGGATTATGTTTTGGGAAATGCATCGATATGTGTTTATGTGAAAAGTGTATTTGTTTTATGCAATGTGATGGGATTCGTGATTATATTGGGAGTATATTTATTGATGTGGCGAGTAGTTTAGAAAATGCTAGTTGCGTGGAGGATGTATTGTTAAGACATGAGTGTTGGAGTTCATATATTAGTGGTTACGCTACGATGATCGACGTGTCTCGAGTGCACGCCACAATATGGTTGTACGCGAGACGGGGTTATGCGCATGATGAGTTTAGTAAAAATCCATCGGTGTCACTGGTGTTAAATTGATGTTTATTTGTGCGTGGGAAGTAATAATGTGTTTAATACTAGAACTATTAGTCGATAGTAGAAATTGTTTTGGCTTATATAGAGAGGTGGTGACATGTCAAAGTAGTCGTCGCTTTCTCTATAATTATAAGTCAAGTCGTGACGATGCGTATTATGCGTTCGTTAAATTATGCGTCGCGTATAGTGTATGATTGTGCTCACAATTTCGAGTAGACGCTTCAAGTAAGTCAAGTAGGTTTGTGATATAAGTGTGTAATGGAGTTAGTTGTCTTAGGATAAATATTGAAATACTCGGTTCGTATAAATTGGTCGATGTGCGAAAATACATATGAATCTGTGTGTTTATAAAAATGTTGTAGTATATGTTGTGTCTCGGATTGCGACGACAATAGGCAAGCCGACGTGTATGTTATTTAGCAGCTATGTCATTGCTCTAGATAGCCAAATTGTTAGATGGTTTGGTTAAGCTCGTAATCACGATGAATTGCTTGTTGTGGTCTAAATGCGTATGGTTATGGTCGCGGATGAAAAATAGTAATGTTTATGTGATGTCCAAGTTAAAATGCAAATTATTGGGTGAAATGTGCTTCGATATACATGTATACCGGATTTGAGTATCGTGGAGAATGCGTTGTTATTTGTGTACGGTAATTCTAACGTGCGAAATAACTTGTATAAAATTAGTAAGTCTACTTATTAGTCCTCATTTGATTAATTTAATGCTAACAAATGGTAAAGTGTTTGATGAACCAAATTGTGTTTTCTGTAGATATGTGCTATAGAAAAGTGGTAGATAACTTTATTATCTTGCTGGTGTTAAAATTTGACAGGCCTAAGTCTGATCGTTTAGGAGCTATGCTTTTTACAAATTCAGTAACTGAATCTGTCCAAATTCTGTACAGATTTCAGAAACTGTATTGTTTGCCTAATTTAATGTTACAATATGTTCATGGTCGTTATAAGAAAGTTGTAGAAGCTTTTCCTATCTTGGTTGTGTTAAAATTTCGTAACCATAGGCCTGACAGATTAGGAGTTATGAATTTTACAAACTAGTTGCTGTATTCTGTCCACTGACAGAACAGATTTCGAAAACTGAATTGTTTGATTCAGTTCAGCATAGAATCAATTCTTGGTGATTATAAAAGTATGTAGTGCTTTTGCCAAGCTTTCCAAAAAGTCTTGGTGATCTGAAGATTAAGTTATGGATGTTTAATGTCTGAAGACTGAATTTGTCCAATTCTAGACAGCAAAGCATTCTAGTGTCTTTTGTCCTTAGTTAAATATTGAATCACCTTGATATGTTTATAAATGATATGTAGAAAATTTTATTACCTTTCCAGAAAGTCTAGGATCAATTTGTTTGGATGTCTGAACCTGTAGTTGTGAATTTTTGAAGTCGCAAGTCTGAATCTGTCCAACCTGGACAGACCTGTTATTTTTGCACAGTTCGACTTTGCTAAGAGTCTAGTCATATTGAGACGATAATACCAAAGTTGTAGACCGTTTCCCAAGCTTTTCAAAAAAGTATTTGTTCACTATTTTTGGATAAATATTTGAAGAGTTATGACTGAAACAAGCAACTGCTGTGCTGTTGTCCTAATTTTATTATGTTTGGTGGATTGCTCTACTCTGTGGTGTATTTCTTGAGTCGACTGTTTCCTCGTTTTGACTTTGGTTGAACACGCAGTAATGATAATATAACTAATATAATTGAGCCTAAGTATATAGGTAACTAGTACACGTCTCGCTAAATTAGTGAACTAAATTGGTTAAGGTCTAATAAGTGTTTGCCTAGTAAATAATTGTAAAGCCCAATTAAGTGTCTAGTTCCCTTTCAACTAAGTCTGTCTACATATCAGTAGTAGCGAACTTAGATACTTAACTAAATTAATGATTAAGTAACTAGTGGATGATTAAGGTGAGCGTAGTAAATGCGTGTACTTGTGATGTCGTAGTTGTGTTGCGTAAATAAGTAAAAGGTTGTCGTCTTTTAATGGTGTTAATGATGAACGCCGATAACATACGAATAGCTAGCGCTTGCGTATAGTCGTTGCAGTGTCTTACTAGTTAATGTTAGTTCGCTATCATGTACTTGGAGTATCTTGTGCTATTTCATCATATTCATACATATGCATCCTGCATCTCATTTAGGACCGAGAGATTATGATCGTGCAAGTGACGTGGTGCCAACCACAAGATGCAGATGGTGGTCGACCCAAGGAAGGATGGACTTAACCAGTGGATGCTCGCCAAGCGAGTACCCCCCAGCAAACACTATCTAAGTGTTAAATTAAAGGCAAGCCCCGGTTTTATGCATAACCGTTTATATATGCTATTTTACTACACTTAATGTTTGTAGGCTTGTATCGTGCACTTAAGTGTAGGAGTTGCATGAAACCCTAGTTGCATGAACTCAGGATTCCTTTTGAGATGGATACTAGTATGCTAGGTCGAGTAGCTGCTATGCTAAATCAGGATCTCGGTAGAAGTCGAGTGATTTTTCTAGCACTCGCGCGAGGTCAGGAATTGGTTGTATCCATTTTGATAACAGAATGATGATGATCTGTGGACGCGGATCCATGAGGATGCGTTGTCTATGAGACAAAATTGGAATAAGGATTAACGTGCGGATACCTATGTCAAGCGTTTGAATGTACTAAACACATGTCGGGAAATATGGTAACCGGTAAACCTAGTACCTGAGTGAAGCCGGACGCGGACTTTATCTCTCACACGACCTGAGACTGGGTCTCCCATTCTAGATATGGTGGGTGCAAGTGCGGCCATTGCACGGCGGCGGCCGGGGTTAGTGGAGCATTGTATGCCAAGGCGGTGAGGCCTGACCGCGAACGGGGAATCGATGGGGACGGTTGACGTGTGTGTGGACTGAGTGCCCCTACATGTCGTGTGTTTAGGTTTACCTTGCAAGGTTAAAACTCAATTCGAATCGTCTGCTTCTCGCAGCTAATGAGACTGCTTGATCCATTGTACTGCATTGAGTAAAAAGTGGAAATGAGACACTGGCAAAAGATGTTGATTGATATAATGTTTGATACCATGTATGAATAGATAGGTTCTTATCTAGTCTAAATTATTATTCTAGAACTTGAAAAGCTAAAACTTGTTTTTAGACTCAGCTAGTGCTTTTGGCAAACCAAACCCCTCAGCCAAATAGTTGCATGGTCTCGAGGTAGAGGAGTAGACTCCTCACACCGGGTAAGTCTAGCTGAGTATTAGTATACTCAGCCTTGCTTGTGGCATAATTTTTGCAGGTACCTCCTTGATTTGGTTGATGGTGTGACTTGGCCTTCATCCCCGCCACTGGGATAGATGGTCGAGTGGGTTACTGCTTCCGCAGGAGAGGACCAGGAGGAGTAGCGTGGCCAGGCTTCGCCATGTTACTCGGTTTTCTCTGTTAGTTATTTCCGCTGCACTAAAAATATTGATACTGCTTTGAAACTCCGATAATGTAATCACTAATGATACTTTCTTAATTTATGACATTATGCTTTATTGTATTTCTCTGTGCCTCACCTTCGAGTGAGCTAGTGGTATTCGATCCTGGATAAGTGGCTTTATCGGACTAGATCCGAGGGACTGATGGGTTATTCCGATTTAAGTGTGTTGTTGCCTTTAATGGTGCGACTTGAGCACTTAAGCTGGAATAATTCGAGCGGTTCCGCCACAGCTGGTATCAGAGCGAATACCATTACAGAGAAGTCGATAAGTCATAAATACCAACTTTTCAAAAGTAAAACTTACATAGAAACTAAAGTTGGATAGATCGTCAGGACGATAAGGATAGACCTAGGACGTGAAGCCCTAGGAATAGATGGGTAGCTAGGTGGCTATTTATATAGGCCATAAAGGCTATTACTACTACTATTAGGATGTTGTAGAAGCACCCAAAAAATTAGTTAGGTCTGAGAAAACGACTAGAATGAGCATGCATCATGATTGTTGCATTATAATTGTCTCTTGTGCATCAACATGCTTTTTCTCATCTTTATTCCAATAATAAGAAATTGTGAATAATGTGATGTACTATTATGTTAGAAATGCCTTACCTCGTGTCATATTGGTAAGTCTTGTTAGGTCGTGTTATGCGTTTCTCTTGTCTTGCTATCTGGGTGGTATTGTAATTGTTCAACCCTTTTTACAAAAAATGTGTTATCTGTTCTACTCATGAAAGACCCCTGTTGGGGGCCTTCGGCTTCCGAAGGTCCTCAAAAACATGATTTGACAATGTTTTCCAAGTGAAATATGTGAACAGGTATCTTCGGAATCGGGTCATGAGTATACAAGAGCATGGTCAGAATGAAGCCTGAGTGAGACGAAAGGTGATTATGACGAAGGATAAGGTAATGACGAAGCTGTGCGCAGAAAAGCTTCGGCATGACAGCAGAGAAGGGGAACCGACTTAAAGATGAAAAGGCAAATTAGACCTCGAAGAATTACTATAGAGTTATTGATAAATGTAAAGGGCATGGATGTAATTCTACATGGGCTGCGTCCCTTGCCTATAAATAGATGAACAGTACTCCCGTACTGTTCACGCTGACTTGACATTCGCTTTTTGCATTACGCCTGTATCTTTACTTTCCGTCAAACCGAAGGTACATTTATAATATGTTATTTTGAATATGATAATGCAAATAAAAATAAGTTGATGATAATGTTTATATTATTTTTCGTATTTCGTATATGAATTCTTTCTTATCATTTGTTATGCTTGTGAAGGTTTTTTCCTTCACAACCTTCGTCCGGGATTCATTATATCCGAAAGGACATAATGTCTTGAAGGACGAAGGACTTAAATATTTAACACTTTCTATGTTGCCTTGTTCTTAACTCTTAGAATTTGAGAACAAATCCCCAACATTGGCGCCCACCCCGGTGAACTCACTTCCACTTTTTGAGTTTTGAACACCTTCGGCAAGCATAGACCTTCGTCATGCCGCCGAAGAAAGCTTCAACAACAGGGGCTGCAGCTCTGCAACCACTGGATCCCAACCAGGAGACTCTCTCTCTTCGGGAGGCCCGAAGCCAGAAGAGGAAGGCCACCAGTCCAACGCCTCAGGAGGACGACTTGGATCAAGAAATCCAAAACTTGGAGATGCTCCATCAGCAGGTCCAACGGAAGAAGGAAAAGATGACTCGTCTAGCTGACCTGCACAGGCAGATAGATGAAGCCTCTGAAGAAGTTCGTCATCTTGCTCAAGATGAGCAGAACCGAAGGCCTCCACACAGAGAGCTTCATCAGGAGGGCTTCTACAACGAGGACGACTGGTATGAAGATTTCCATCATGGAAATTTTGTTTTTGATGATACTTCTCCTCTGTCAACAGAACTGCAGGCTACACCTTGGCCCCAATCTTACAAGCCACCCCAGCTCCCCATGTACGACGAACATTCAGACCCAAAGCAATTCTTGATGAGTTATGAAGCAACCATATCTTCGTATGGTGGCAATACTGCAGTCATGGCAAAGTCTTTCGTCATGGCTATCAAGAGTGTTGCACAAACCTGGTACTCCTCTCTTCGGCCAGGGACAATCACCCCATGGCAGAAGCTGAAAGACATGCTGATAACCAGTTTCCAAGGATTTCAAACGAAGCCGGTCACTGCTCAAGCTTTGTTCCAGTGCACCCAGGACCACGAAGAATACCTTCAGGCATATGTCCGAAGGTTCTTGCGTCTGAGGGCACAAGCACCAACGGTGCCCAATGAAATTGTTATTGAGGCCATGATTAAGGGGCTTCGGCCGGGACCTTCAGCCCAATATTTTGCCAAGAAACCCCCTCAAACTTTGGAGAAGCTGCTCCAGAAGATGGATGAGTATATTCGAGGTGACAATGACTTCCGCCAAAGAAGGGAAGAAGCATACAGGTTCTCTGAAATGACTAGGGGCTTCAGAGGAAGAATTCACCCGAGGCATGTCAGGTCAATTCACAACTCTACTCAGAGTGATGACAGAGGAAGCCAACAACAGAGGCCACAGTATTCCTCGCAAGCTTCGGGGCAGCAGCAAAGCTCTTTCCGGCCGCCAGCTCCAAGAGGCAGAGGCGCCAGGGGCTTCGGAGGAAGGTTTGGGGATAAGCCCAGAAAAATTTATTGTCTATTCTGTGGTGAGGACAAGGGCCACACCACCAGGATGTGCCATGTTACCATTCAGAAGCAAAAGGAGATAGCAGAAGCTGCAGCACAACAGAGTTAGCCGAAGCAAGTCATGCATACTGCTTTGTACCATTCGCCTTACATTCCAGAGTATGTAGGCAATCACCCTGCAGCTTCTGTTGCTTCGGCAAGCCAACCTCAGGCATCTTGGCAACAACCTCCACCTCCACCACCAAGGCAACGAGGCCAGCAGCCAGAAGGGAGTCAGCACACTCACCTCCAACGGGACTTCAGAGAAGAGTCTGATGCTCGCACAGTCAATAGTACTATGCCAGAGTCGAAGCATATTTACTGACAAATATCCTACCCCGACAGCAGCTTTTCGTATTCAGTATTATTTTCTTTTTAATAAGGAACAATTATGGGAAGCTTAAGTGCTTTTTGTCGTTTTCAATCTCTTGTAACAGTTTCGCTTTTTACCATAATGAAAATATATCTTCTCCATAGGCTTAAGTTGCCGAAGCATAAGAATTTATGGTGGCAAGGAGGACCTTCGAATTATCAAAAATTTGTTCTAAGGAACGCAGTATAATTTCTCCGAAGCAGCAAAAGTCGTTCCTAAGGGAGCGCAGCGTAAGTTTTCTGCTCAAAAGTCGTTCCGAAGGGAATGCAAAGCTTACAGCGAAAAATAAACGCTGATTCCGCTGAAAGTAAAAGGCGAAGAAGCTCCTAAGGGAGGCTTACAGCAAAAAATAAACGCTGATTCCGCTGAAAGTAAAAGGCGAAGAAGCTCCTAAGGGAGGCTTACAGCGAAAAATAAACGCTGATTCCGCTGAAGTAAAAGGCGAAGAAGCTCCTAAGGGAGGCTTGCAGTGAAAAAACGTCGATCTTCGGCAAATATCATTTTGCATAACATCACATCATTGCATCATTTGCATAGCATAACATCATACATCATATTGCATCGACAACGCAAGAAGGGGGTCTCAGTATTGATATTCGAAGATTGTTTCGAAGAAATAGTGACAGGACACAAAAAATAGCTATTGAGGAATTATACCTTCGTCAAACTCTGAAATGAAAAGATCTACTAATTATCGATTTTACGAGGATTGGTTACTGATTTTATGAGAACACGGATATTATTTACGAAGCATGAAAAGAAGGGAAGGTGTTTTTTCGCCGAAGGCTCAAAAACGGTATGTATATGAAGTTTCATGCATCATAAAGAATAGAACCATAAACAGCTAATATATTACATTCAAAGTTACAAAGTGTTACACATGTTTCTCAGCAAACATTACATTCTAAATGTTTTTACAATAACATCTAATCTTCCCTTAGAACTATTTCTGCAGCTTCGTTTAGTAGCTGATCAACAACTTTATCCATGATGGCTTCGGCCATTTTTCTAATTTCGTCGTCCCCCTTCGCGTGGGGGTCCGCCGATGGCTCGGAAAGCTCTGAGGGAGGAGAAAGTACGACCTTATTACAAAACGTAAACAAGTCCGAAATAAAAAATTACAACAAATAGCCGAAAACCACTAGTCAATACCTATTTGCCCTTTGGGATCCGCACTTTTTTCAGCGGCCTCTGCTACTCTTCTAGCGTCATGAATGCCTTTCTCGCTTTTTCGTATAATTTCCTACGCCATTTCTCGACCACCATTGTCCCAGATGTCGGTGAAAAATTTTCCACCGACCAGGCTCGCTTCGGCCGAGGGGTCTTTTATATCTTCAGAGGATAAGGCGGCTTCAGATTGTGCCAAGAGTTTCACATGGTCACAGCCTTTCCTCTCCAAAATGTTAGCAATCCCCCTGGCACCCGAAAAGGCACATATGTCTCCATGACTATTCAAAATTTCTTCAAAGGCTTCAGCTTCGTGGCTGATCCATTCAATTGGGCCTTCGGGGTCACCCCTTATAAAGTTCTCTTCACTTGAAAAAGCGCCAACGCTGGCGAAGCTGGTTCTTACTTTCTTAACACATTCTATAGATTGTTCATAGCATCTTTTCTTAGATGCATCAAGCTCTTCAACGCTTTTTTCCAAATGGTTTGCCCATTGTTCACTGATTTCTCGTTTTGTTTCTTCAAGTGTGCGTTCCTCTTTAACTCTGGCTAGTGGTTTTCGAAGATCTTCAATTTCACGCTTCTGAGCTTCAGCTTGACCTTTAAAAGTAGCTTCGTCTTCTTTTATTCTATTTATCAATGAATGTAATATTTTATCTTTTTCGAGACCTTCGTTCCTTAGTTCAGTTACTTCGGAACGAAGGTTGCTCAGGGCCATAACACACCCTTCGTCTTCGACATCTTTTTGGGCCCTGAGGGCATTGCTAAGTATAAGGCCTTGCAAAGAAAAATGTGTGTCCGTCAATAAATTTAAGCAAACGAAAAATTTTGATTTCAAGAAAAAATACAAAGACCTTATTTTTGCACCTTTAAGCTATTGTACGCCAAGCTGTCGGCCAGCTCGTTTTTCGACAACACCGAGAGCCCGTCTTCTAGTGTTGGGAATCCGAAGCTCTTGCTCATCTCCCGACAGACAGAAATCTCCTTACTGTCAGGGAGACAATACAAGAAGTCTTCTTCTCCGCTGCCGTTGAATATCAACGCCCCCTTTGGATATTTCAGTTTTTGGGCGTAAAACTGGGCCTCTCGCTTTTCTTTTTCAGATAACTTTTTCCCCGAAGCATGTCGTAAAATATAATCAAAGGCTTCGGAAAATGCTTCGGGGGCAGCAGTGCCAGTTTCTTCAGCCAAAATTTGTTCTGTCGTTTCTGTTTCTTCGGCTTCTAAGGACTTCATCTTGCTGGGCTCTGAAGGCCCAGCTTCAGTCTCAGATTGGTGCTTTGAAGCTTCGGCACCAGAGGCTTCAATTTGCACTTCGGAAGTTTCAACAATTTTCTTCGGAGTAGTGCTTGAAGACTTTATTGTCTCCAAAACATCCAGCACATTAACCATCCTTTTTTCTTTTGGGGGTCATTGCTGGACCCCTTTGGCTCTTTGGTGCTTCAATTTTTGCTGAAGGACTTAAAATTTCATATGTCCTTGTTTCTGTAGCCTTCGTTTCTTCTATTTTCTTCATTTCCGGCATTATGATTGGCTCTTCAACATTTGGTAGGGGAGTCGACTCCTTGGCTTCGGTGGCTGAAGAGGTTTCACCGACATATTCAGGCATTGTGGCCGGTTCAATATACCGTGGCCGGTGAGTAAGAACCTTTATCTTTTTCCTCTCCGGCGCTGGCCCACTGGGAACGGCTGAAGCAACTTCCTTTGCTGAAGCGGTATTTTTTCTTTTCTGACCCCGTGTAGGATAATGGTAGTCGGGGTAGACAAACCCAATTGCATCAAAAACTTGGTTAAGTCTCTTCTTCTTTCGCCCTCCGAAGGCCGCTGATAGTGCAGTATCTTCGGCCTTCGAGTATGATCCAAGCAGTTCATCACTTATGGTCTCAATACTCTTCAGCCAGTCATCATCTGGCTCGACAAACTTATCTCCGTATTTGAATGTGTATTTTAGCCTAACTAGTCCACCTTCGTCAGGTTCCCTGACGGTTTCCTTCGGCATTTTCCACTTTTCTGCAAGTGGCCATACTCTGAAGGCAATGTGTTCTTGCATCAAATCCCTTGTCCTAATAAAAGAGCAAACTGCGCCGAAGGCTCTCTGGCATTCTTCGGCTGCTTCATCTATTTCCACCTTCAGCCTCCGGAGGCCGAAGCGTTGCCAGATAGGGCGCATAATGATATCTTTAATATCTTTCTGTGTTTTCAAATCATTTTTCACATAAAACCATTCCGTCATCCAGTCGCCGGGCCATCTCTTTCGAAAGGTTGGCATGGGACAGCTTGACCCAGATCGGGCACCGAAGCTATAGCAGCCAAAATTGTTGTGATACTGCTCTTTATCCCAGGGTTTTGTCTCATACAATAGCTCATGTATGTTGCAGAAACTCTTTGCATTTGGTTCTAAACCTTGGCTCCTCACAGCCCAGACGAAGATGCCCATCCTTATGATTGCTTCGGGAGTAATTTGATGAAGGCAGATTTCAAATATCTTCAGTACTTCCACAACAAAACTGCTTAAGGGAAACCGCAGTCCAGCCTTTATAAAGCTTCAGAATATCACGACTTCATTCTCCTCGAGAGTTGGACAAGTTTTCTCTCCTTCGTCAACCCTCACAATAGACAAGTCCCAAAAATATCTACCCCTCATATTGACAAGATGGCTTTGTTTAATACTTGATTTCCCAAAAACCGCATGGCTTGGTCGCCAAGGTCGATCTTCGGAATCTTCATCACCACTATCCACATCATAGCTGTCACTGTCACCAGTATCTTCAGATAAACCCTCTAAAATCTCCCTAGTAATCTTTTCTGTATTTGTCTTTGCTATTGATTGAAGAAAGCGAAGATGCATCTCCTCAGAAAGGCTTAGCTTCGATTCAGCAACAGCTTTCTTATCTTCAGACATCTTCGAAAATGCTGAGAAAGTGCTCTCGAAACTGAAGCTTAAAAATTTAAAAAGCCAGGCAAGTGTTGTTGCGCAAGGGCTAAAAGTCGAGTGAGCAAAAGCAGATGGCAAGAAAGCGTGCCAAATAAACTCGCGGTGAGCTTTTATTTATACACCTAGTGTGTTAAAAACTGGAGGGTCCCGCTTGTCAATGACTGTTGCTATTCTAGCAAAGGGAAGGTGTTTTTTCGGACCTTCGGCTTAAGGCCTTCGTCCATGTCGCAATATGAATTTATCACTAATAAATTAATATTGCGAGGGGCTACTGTTGGGGGCCTTCGGCTTCCGAAGGTCCTCAAAAACATGATTTGACAATGTTTTCCAAGTGAAATATGTGAATAGGTATCTTCGGAATCGGGTCATGAGTATACAAGAGCATGGTCAGAACGAAGCCTGAGCGAGACGAAAGGTGATTATGACGAAGGATAAGGTAATGACGAAGCTGTGCGCAGAAAAGCTTCAGCATGACAGCAGAGAAGGGGAACCGACTTAAAGATGAAAAGGCAAATTAGACCTCGAAGAATTATTATAGAGTTATTGATAAATGTAAAGGGCATGGATGTAATTCTACATGGGCCGCGTCCCTTGCCTATAAATAGATGAGCAGTACTCCCGTACTGTTCACGCTAACTTGGCATTCGCTTTTTGCATTACGCCTATATCTTTACTTTCCGTCAAACCGAAGGTACATTTATAATCTGTTATTTTGAATATGATAATGCAAATAAAAATAAGTTGATGATAATGTTTATATTATTTTTCGTATTTCGTATATGAATTCTTTCTTATCATTTGTTATGCTTGTGAAGGTTTTTTCCTTCACAACCTTCGTCTAGGATTCATTATATCCGAAAGGACATAATGTCTTGAAGGACGAAGGACTTAAATATTTAACACTTTCTATGTTGCCTTGTTCTTAACTCTTAGAATTTGAGAACAAGTCCCCAACAACCCCCCCACCAAACAACCTTGTGGTTAGCAAGTAAAACCTTTAGACAAAATTATCATGTGCTTGTTTTGGTGTTTCTAGCCCTTGTGTGTTTTACACTTGAATTTACACATGCACAGCTTGTAGATTCCCATAGCTTGACCCCTAAATCGACTAAAGCTTCCTTGTGCACTTGTGTATGTCAAAAAATGGTTTACTGTCTGTTTACGCAAACCATATCTAGCCTCAATTCTTTTGGGAAACCTTGTCCAAAATCCTCATTAAATTCTCCTCTGCTCAACCTAGAAGCCATCTGAGTTGATGATCTCTCTTTTCGCCTGGATCTAGTAATCTTTTCCTTTGCGAATCATGTTGTGGCCTTATCATCCGAATCTCTGGATCTTTCATTGATTCTGCTCCTTTATCTGGTTATCTGCTATAACCTGTTCTCATGTATCAAATGTGGATCAGTCTAATATCTCAATACGATCGTTCTCATACTCTTCTCTGAGTATCATGACGCTGTTTTATCGATTTTTCTCTCTAGACAGTGTGTCCATTATGTTCAATGGATGTTGCTGCTGTCTTGGTTCCCTCATGTCTCTGAGAAGCTCAGTAATCATGATCTCTTGAGTGCTTCCTTCTCGTATCCCATCTCGTACTAATATCTGGCCTGGTAATCTCCATGTTGATCATAAAATAGTTCTCTGAGTTGAAGAAAATTCTCATGTGATGCTCTTTTGCTAATAATCTTTACTTCAACTCCGATCATATTCTTATTTTCTGAGCCATACTCTCATGGGCTCCATCTATCTGTGCTATGTGGATTTCTTATTGGTTACGTTGGCAATGGTGTTATGACTAATGACCGATGGTGTCGCGACGAAACCGAGAGCCTGCTATGGTGCACACATGGTTGAGCTGCTCGGCACACGCTGGTATCGCGGTTAATAGTAGTGATCCATTACGAGACTATACTGATGTGCTATCTTTTGTGAACATTCTCTCAGAGTGATCGTTGCATTTTGTCTCAACATGTCGCGATATTATATCCAAATCTATCTTCAGTATCTTGTCAGGTGACATCTCATGAATTTGCATCTATCTTCAGCCTGGGAGTTATATGCTTCTCCACCCTTAAAGATCCCCATTCGAATCTCAGGACGAGATTCTTTCAAGGGGGGAAGGCTGTGACACCCCAGGTGTCTATTTCGCATTATATCGGGAGATTTATCCTAATCTCGGATGCTCAGTGAAAATTTCTATCTCTTTATCACATTTATCTCCATTTATCAAGTTACTCATGAATGTTTCACCAAATTTTGAATTATTCTATCTCAAGAACAGCCAAATTTGGAGCCTGTTAAAACTTTTATTTCTCGGCACGAATGAAAACTCGAAAATCATTCTCAATTTATAAATCTCGTTCAAAGCTCATTTAATTGAACGCTCGACAGTTGCTAGTCGAACTATGTCCGAATCCAATTTCTCGATGTTCGATCTGTGTCCAAAAATTAATCTGAGTCCGTGCTCTCAAACGGAATACTCCACGTGTTGGCACCTATTTAATTTTATCCAACTCGGCTTAAAATCTCTGTGTCCAATATAAATTCGAAAATCAACATCGGCAATGATTTTTATTAATTCGACACGTTTTATTTCGATACCGAATCCGAAGCGATCGATCTCGATTCATTTTATTCCTACTTATGTGCGAGAATTTTATTTCCAAGCGATACCCAAATAAATTGTCTCGGTTCATTTCATTTGAGGCCTCTCGTTCATCCGTACGTCAGTTCGCTCTGTCCCCTGCGTCAGTCACAGCCAACGAGTGAGCGCTGTGCAAATCGGCCGACTGATAACCACTCCTCTCCAACCAATAATCGTCACCATCTTGATAAACAACTCATACGGGAGCCCTTGTTTCAAATAAATAAAATAAAGTTTATTTAGCTCCTTAACAATGTCATCAACATCTGTTCTCTTTCTTGTGCCCGCACGCCATAGCCGATAGCGCCACCGCGTGGCGCAGGCAGTCTGCCACCGCCGTCCATGTTGGCTAGTGGCTTGTCGCCACTCTCTGCGCTAATGCTGTAGCCGGCTAGTGGATGGCTGCCGCCCCATCCCGACCAATAGAGCGCTAGCGTTGCCACGTTAATCAACCAGCAGCCAGCGTTCCTTAGCGCAGAAGCGTTTCGTGGCATCTCCCTGTCTTCTTCCTCCCTCTACCGAGCTCCATCCAGGACAGCTCTTCCACTGCTCCCTCACGCCAGCAGCAGACCACCGACGCCCTTCTTCCACCTCCTGCCCGCAGGGACATCCTCTGGTCCGAACGCGAGCAGGTGCCCTTCCTCCAGTGTGCCCCTCCTCCCATCGGCACAGGAGCTTCCCATGGCTGGCGCGCACCCCTGCTCGTGCCTTCACGACTGTCAGGGCATCGGCTCCGAGCTCCATCCCTGCTCCATGGTAGCTGGCCCCTCGCCCCTACTCTCCCCCCTTGGCCGCGCGCAGGAGCTCCCTGGGTCGACCATGGCCAGGTCCATGTCCATGGCGCGGCGCCTCTGCTCTCCCAACCGTGGACATCACCCTCCCCCTTCCTTGCTCCTGCCGTGCAAGCCGAGCGCCCTCCCCTGTTTCCCTCTCTCGGCGACGAGTTTCTCCACTCTGATGCCCTCCAGCAGGCGAGCAACAGTGCCGTAGCGAATCCCCGCGCTCCCTGCGTCGGTCTCCAGCAGCTCCCCCTGCGAGCTCCCTCAGATCTGGGTCGGTCACCAAGCTCCCTTCCTCTCCCCCATGGAGAGTTTCCCCCTGCATCTCCCCATGGCGCTGCTACCTCTAGGACGGAGCTCGACACCCCAAAGGTTGGAATCCGACCCCCTCTCTGTTCCCCTCAATTTCGAGTTTCCCTGGCGTTTTTTCCCCTGCAGAAATTCCCCACTGGGCGCTGGAGGCGCCTAGCTCGCGCTGGAGCACGGCAAGGCTTGACCGACGCCCTTTCCATGGCTGGCTTTGAGCAGTGGGTCGAGCCCCTCTTCTTGCCATGGCACTTGACCCCTGCTCCTCCTCTCTTCCCCCACAAAGCAGCAGCCGCAGCAGCTCTTTCTCCATGGACGCCCACACCCCACTGTTTTCCCTCCTTTTCCCCATCGTTGCAGCCCCACCGTGGCGAACGCCGCTGTTCCTGCAGCTCGTGCATCGTGGCACGCGTCATGTGTTCGACATAATGCTAAAAAGGGGCATTGTGTCGTGGACAGCGCCTTGGTGGTGCCATGTGTCCTCGCTACTCGCTGCACAGCCTCGTCTTGCGCTCGCCTACTCTCCAAGCAGTAGCAGCGCTCCTTGCGCTCGACCTCGGCAAGGACGTGCAGCCCCATCCTCGACGCCAAAATTCTTCGGTGAGACCTCGCTGTTCCGTGTTCCTTGATTTTATAAATTAACTGAACAAATAAGCCATGAAATAATTGTGTACGTCGTTTAATCGCAGCCCCTTGTCGTCGTCGCGCTTCACGCGTCGTTTCTTGACAAAAAGCCAAACCAGCATGCAGGCATGCGCGACACGAGTCGGTCAGGTTGTTCGCTTTAGAAAAATTGTGATTTTGTTTATTTACGATTCAGTCGATGGCATGAATATGTGCGTGAAAATATAATTGTATGAATGAACGCGTGTAGAGAAGAAAATGAAGTAGAAAAGAACTCGAGTATTTTTATTTTGATAGGAAAATTATGCGATGCGTTGTATGATGCGAAAACTAAGTTACAAAATGCGGATTATGTTTTGGGAAATGCATCGATATGTGTTTATGTGAAAAGTGTATTTGTTTTATGCAATATGATGTGATTCGTGATTATATCGAGAGTATATTTATTGATGTGGCGAGTAGTTTAGAGAATGCTAGTTGCGTGGCGGATGTATTGTTAAGACATGAGTGTCGGAGTTCATATATTAGTGGTCACGCTACGATGATCGACGTGTCTCGAGTGCACGCCACAATGTGGTTGTACGCAAGACGGGGTTATGCGCATGATGAGTTTAGTAAAAATCCATCGGTGTCACTGGTGTTAAATTGATGTTTATTTGTGCGTGGGAAGTAATAATGTGTTTAATACTAGAACTATTAGTCGATAGTAGAAATTGTTTTGGCTTATATAGAGAGGTGGTGACATGTCAAAGTAGTCGTCGCTTTCTCTATAATTATAAGTCAAGTCGTGACGATGCGTATTATGCGTTCGTTAAATTATGCGTCGCGTATAGTGTATGATTGTGCTCACAATTTCGAGTAGACGCTTCAAGTAAGTCAAGTAGGTTTGTGATACAAGTGTGTAATGGAGTTAGTTGTCTTAGGATAAATATTGAAATACTCGGTTCGTATAAATTGGTCGATGTGTGAAAATACATATGAATCTGTGTGTTTATAAAAATGTTGTAGTATATGTTGTGTCTCGGATTGCGACGATAATAGGCAAGCCGACGTGTATGTTATTTAGCAGCTATGTCGTTGCTCTAGATAGCCAAATTGTTAGATGGTTTGGTTAAGCTCGTAATCACGATGAATTGCTTGTTGTGGTCTAAATGCGTATGGTTATGGTCGCGGATGAAAAATAGTAATGTTTATGTGATGTCCAAGTTAAAATGCAAATTATTGGGTGAAATGTGCTTCGATATACATGTATACCGGATTTGAGTATCGTAGAGAATGCGTTGTTAATTGTGTACGGTAATTCTAACGTGCGAAATAACTTGTATAAAATTAGTAAGTCTACTTATTAGTCCTCATTTGATTAATTAATGCTAACAAATGGTAAAGTGTTAGAATGGTTCGAGTCTCTAGAACGCGGCAATTCTTGAAGTAAATAGGAGCTGAAATTATTAGTTGCTGTTTTGGACTGCACGCAGTGATTTCGCTGTGCTGTATGTTTGATGAACCAAATTGTATTTTCTGTAGTTATGTGCTATAGAAAAGTGGTAGATAACTTTATTATCTTGCTGGTGTTAAAATTTGACAGGCCTAAGTCTGATCGTTTAGGAGCTATGCTTTTTACAAATTCAGTAACTAAATCTGTCCAAATTTTGTACAGATTTTAGAAACTGTATTGTTTGCCTAATTTAATGTTACAATATATTCATGGTCGTTATAAGAAAGTTGTAGATGCTTTTCCTATCTTGGTTGTGTTAAAATTTCATAACCATAGGCCTGGCAGATTAGGAGTTATGAATTTTACAAACTGGTTGCTGTATTCTGTCCACTAACATAACAGATTTCGAAAACTGAATTGTTTGATTTAGTTCAGCATAGAATTAATTCTTGGTGATTATAAAAGTATGTAGTGATTTTGCCAAGCTTTCCAAAAAGTCTTGGATCACTCTTTTTGGTGATCTGAAGATTAAGTTATGGATGTTTAAGGTCTGAAGACTGAATCTGTCCAATTCTAGACAGCAAAGCCTTCTAGTGTCTTTTGTCCTTAGTTAAATATTGAATCACCTTGATATGTTTATAAATGATATGTAGAAAATTTTATTACCTTTCCAGAAAGTCTAGGATCAATTTGTTTGGATGTCTGAACCTGTAGTTGTGAATTTTTGAAGTCGCAAGTCTGAATCTGTCCAACCTGGACAGACCTGTTATTTTTGCACAGTTCAACTTTGCTAAGAGTCTAGTCATATTGAGACGATAATACCAAAGTTGTAGAGCGTTTCCCAAGCTTTCCAAAAAGTATTTGTTCACTATTTTTGGATAAATATTTGAAGAGTTATGACTGAAACAAGCAACTGTTGTGCTGCTGTCCTAATTTTATTATGTTTGGTGGATTGCTCTACTCTGTGGTGTATTTCTTGAGTCGACTGTTTCCTCGTTTTGACTTTGGTTGAACACGCAGTAATGATAATATAACTAATATAATTGAGCCTAAGTATATAGGTAACTAGTACACGTCTCGCTAAATTAGTGAACTAAATTGGTTAAGGTCTAATAAGTGTTTGCCTAGTAAATAATTGTAAAGCCCAATTAAGTGTCTAGTTCCCTTTCAACTAAGTCTGTCTACATATCAGTAGTAGCGAACTTAGGTACTTAACTAACTTAATGATTAAGTAACTAGTGGATGATTAAGGTGAGCGTAGTAAATGCGTGTACTTGTGATGTCGTAGTTGTGTTGCGTAAATAAGTAAAAGGTTGTCGTCTTTTAATGGTGTTAATGATGAACGCCGATAACATACGAATAGCTAGCGCTTGCGTATAGTCGTTGCAGTGTCTTACTAGTTAATGTTAGTTCGCTATCATGTACTTAGAGTATCTTGTGCTATTTCATCATATTCATACATATGCATCCTGCATCTCATTTAGTACCGAGAGATTATGATCGTGCAAGTGACGTGGTGCCAACCACAAGATGCAGATGGTGAACGACCCAAGGAAGGATGGACTTAACCAGTGGATGCTCGCCAAGCGAGTAGCCCCCCAGCAAACACTATCTAAGTGTTAAATAAAAGGCAAGCCCCAGTTTTATGCATAACCGTTTATATATGCTATTTTACTACACTTAATGTTTGTAGGCTTGTACCGTGCACTTAAGTGTAGGAGTTGCCTGAAACCCTAGTTGCATGAACTCAGGATTCCTTTTGAGATGGATACTAGTATGCTAGGTCGAGTAGCTGCTATGCTAAATCAGGATCTCGGTAGAAGTCGAGTGATTTTTCTAGCACTCGCGCGAGGTCAGGAATTGGTTGTATCCATTTTGATAACAGAATGATGATGATCTGTGGACGCGGATCCATGAGGATGCGTTGTCTATGAGACAAAATTGGAATAAGGATTAACGTGCGAATACCAGTGTCAAGCGTTTGAATGTACTAAACTCATATCGGGAAATATGGTAACCGGTAAACCTAGTACCTGAGTGAAGCCGGGCGCGGACTTCATCCCTCACGCGACCTGAGACCGGGTCTCCCATTCTAGATATGGAGGGTACAAGTGCGGCCACTGCACGGCGGCGACCGGGGTCAGTGGAGCATTGTATGCCAAGGCGGTGAGCAGTACGTTAGCTAGATCAGAAGCATCATCATTGTATGCCGGGACTAGTACGTTAGTTAGTCCACCCTCGACAGCTCATCCTACTGCCATCCCTCCGTGTCTGCTGATGCTTCTGATCTAGTTCTAGTACTAGTGCCAGTACGTTTGATAAAGTGCCAGTACGTAGTACCAGTGCTATCTAGTACAAGTACTTGAGCAAAGAGAGTGTTAATACACCAGACGACTATGCTAGCTACTCTCTGATTTTGATGAGTTGGAAGTTTATTAACAAAAAAACATGAGCAACACATGTCCAGGGCTACATCTACACGACTGCATTGTGCAACAACATTATGTGCCTCTGGTGATCATGGCGATGTGCGATGCTCAGAACTACACTAGACTTCATTTAGGGAGAATGCACC
The DNA here is from genome assembly GCF_902167145.1 of Zea mays. NCBI lineage: Eukaryota > Viridiplantae > Streptophyta > Magnoliopsida > Poales > Poaceae > Zea > Zea mays. Next base: position 98,025,482 of record NC_050097.1, read on the forward strand.
AAGCTGCTATACTCGACGGATACCCGATATCCGCCCGATACCCGATGGGTACGGGCACGGGTACAAAATTTTACCCATGGGTATAGTCATGGGCGGATATGGATAATCCCCATGGGTATGGTCGCGGGCGGGTATTTACTCTACCCGATCCGAACCCGACCCATTGCCATCCCTAATCAAAATTATAAGATAATGAATGATGAAATATATGAAACATGAAACATGAAAGAAAATATAAACAAGCACATAATATCATCCATATATTTCATCATACAAACTTGAATATTAAAATACAATATTTAATTACATTTATACCTTCGGTTTGACAGAAGGTGAGAATCCAAGTATTGTGTGCGAGCGATTACAAGATAGCATCCACAGTACGGGGGTACTGTTCATCTATTTATAGGCACAGGGCACAACCTGTGAGATATTACATTCATGCACTTTACAAAAGATTACGATTATGACACAAACTCATGGATCAATCGGTCATTTCATCTTTAAGTCGGTGCAATCCTTCGTATTGAGATATGCCAATATGCCGAAGCTTTATGGATGATAGCTTCGGCACTGCTTTTGAGAGGATCTGCTGAAGGTGTTTCTTCTTACAGGATCTTCGGCGATGAAGCATACCCCCAACACCTCCCAAGGTATTAGGCCCACCTATAGATGTCCTTGTCTCAAGGACCTCAGATAGTCATGCTGGTGCGCATAATGACTCGGCAAGTTCGGTTATCTGTATCTTCAGCATATCGCCTAAGAGCACTTAACCCTTCACGCAGACATTACACATAATCGGGAGTAGAGAATGAGCAGAAAGGATTACAATAATATAATTTACATCCATATAAAAATATAGAAAGAGTACTTATTACATAACTGGGTGTTCGAGTGTGGAATTTATTATTACATTATTGAGAGGCAAAACACCTTCCCCCAAACAAGTTTAGTTATCTTCCTCCTGCTTGGGCACCACCTTTAAGTAGAAACAGTAGAACTCGGTTGTTTCATCACCTACGACAACATGGGTTCGAAAACCCTGAGTACGGAGTGTACTTTCGCAAGTCTTACCCGTCAAAGGAAAAGACTCTCAAGGATATGCTGGCTTTTGGGAATCAAGGTAAATCTCATCAAAATTCAAAGACTCTATTTGCAAAAAAGCTTACTATGAGTGGATCCTTAAATCCATTTTTAATATCAGGATAAGTAGTTACCTACATCTAGAGTTCTTTCTATCCTAGATTAGGCACTTGGCCTATGCAAGCCATCTTTTATCATCCCATCAGTTCATTGGATTGCTATGTGTAAGTCAGTGACCAAGTCTTCATATTCGATAAGTAACAACCATCCAAATCGATTAATACCCAGCTGGGGATCTCCAACCCCACGACATATGTAGCACTTAACCCTTGTACATGTTAACTCGCCACCGGGTTTCTCAAGACCAGAATGGGTTCACGCCAACCGAGAGCACAGATACACCATCGTCCAGCCTCTTGCCATGGAGGGTACGCGCTACCCTCGCCATCTCTCCACTCCCACTGCGTGGTGGCCTGTCTGGTATCGGTCCGATCGAGGCAAAGCTTACCCATGACGAGGCATGTGGCCAGTTAAAAGGTCCTCGATCATCAAGCCTACATTGGTTCGGTCCTTAATCGACCCAGACGGAGGCACTACACCGACTTCCTTCTCGTGCAAGTCACCCGCTCAGTCTCGTCTTTATCATTTATATCCCAAAGTTTGGTACCTGATAGAGGTACATCTTTTCAGATGTTGAACCCATCACGACCATGATGGATTCACCATCACAAGTCTTTTCTTTGTAAAAATCCCCATCCCTTATGAAGCATCACCTTTTGTTTAAAACAAAACATTTTGTTTTCTAAAGCAAAGCTAAGCAGTAGAAAACTTTAAGTAAATCAGGTAACAAGGAATGGTAATCAGTTTCCAAGGAAGGGAATGCAACAATTGTTTAGCACACAACTCCTATCACCTAATGCATCATCTCAAGTGATAAAGAGTTTCTTTAAAACATCAAGGAAAAGGGGATAATGCACCAGGGCTTGCCTTGTGTTGCAAGAGGTTCCGGGTCTACTCCACAGATGTCGAAGTAGAAGTTATTCTCGGCTGGAGGATTCTCAGCTTGAGCGACAATTTCTTCTTCAACCATAGTTTCTTCCTCGTTTACTATACATGACAGTACATGTACATGAATGCTTATGTGATGTTATGAATATGCAATTGCATAATAAAAATATACTAAGTTGTATCTTGAATACAACTTTCCTAAAATCATCTAGTATTTAATAAAAATAGTTCTTGGCCAGCAATATAGTTTCGTGTTTTGCACTATAATTCAACTTTGCATTATTGTTTGATCATGCTAATCCTTGACTTGAGTGCATCCTACCTAGAACTCCACATATTTCTATGACGAGCAGGTTTCTGTTTCTCCAGGCAATCGCTCATCCAATCTTTCACCGGTTCCACCTGTTGGTTGCAGTTCACCACTTTGGCTTGGTAAGAACGGATAAGAACTTGGTAACAGCATTCCATTGAGCGAGTTGTCACCACCATTCCCCTATTGTCGTCGGTTTTTCTCCTTTTGGTGTTTTGGTGTTTGCGCTAACTATGGCAGGAGCACACAACACGGCGGATGTCCAGTTGCAGGAAGTAAGGGGACAAGTTGATGGACTCGCTGCTGACATTAGGACAATGCATGAACGGCTTGATTCAACGGTCACTTCGACGACCGCGCATTTCAACCAGCTTGACCTTGCTCAAACGATGACTCGCACCACACTCGACACCATCCTGGCACGCCTTGATGCGTTGACCACAAAGATGGAGCAGGACTACGGCGGTGACACTGAGCAGGATGATGGATATCGCCATGGTCGTGCACGCCGTGTGGTTCTTCATCCCCCTAATGACTTATTTGCTAAGATTAAATTTAAAATTCCATCTTTTAATGGTAAATATGATCCTACTGCATATCTTGATTGGGAATTGGAGGTAGAACAAAAATTTTCATGCCATGATATTCCTGCTAATAGCCAAGTGAAGGCTGCCATTAGTGATTTTACTGATTTTGCTTTAATTTGGTGGCGTGAGTATAAACAAAAACTTCCCATTAACACTGTCACTACTTGGACCCAATTAAAAACTGCCAAGCGCCACAGATTTGTTCCATCCTATTATGCCCGTGATTTGCTTAACAAAATGTAGCGTTTTCAACAAGGTTCACAATCTGTTGAGGAATATTACCAGGAGTTACAAAAGGGTATGCTTTGTTGTGGTTTGGTTGAGTCGGATGACGCTGCTATGGCGCGTTTTCGTGGTGGTTTGAACAGGCAAATTCATGATATACTTGATTATAAGGATTACTTTGATATAACCACATTGTTTGAATATGCTTGCAAAGCTGAACATGAAGTGCAGGGACGACGATCAAAGACATATACTAACTCTTTTGCAGGCCAGGGTTCGACACACAGCTCAACTCCTTCTAGCCCTGCACCTTCTACGACTAGCACTACACCGCGCACAGGGATGGCCAAGCCTGCGGCGCCCCCTGCCAAAGGCGCCGTTTCTTCCACAGGACATACACAGGATATTCAGTGCCATCGTTGCAGAGGGTTTGGGCACATGATTCGGGACTACCTAAACAAGCGTACCTTTCTTATACGTGACAATGGTGAGTACTCTTCAGCCAGTGATTCCGAGGAAACTAGTCATGCTATAATTGCCACTAACCATGCAGAAAATGAGAAAGTCCACGTTGATCCCATCGACGCCGATAGGTATGAGAGTCTTGTTGTGCAGCGTGTTCTCAGCACACAGGACCCCAGGCCGAAAAAATCAGCGACACACTCTATTCCATACCAAGGGCGTTGTGCACGAACGGTCGATTCGCATAATCATCGATAGTGGCAGCTGCAACAATTTGGCAAGTACAGCTTTGGTAGAGAAATTATCCTTGCCCACTCGCGCACACCCACATCCGTATCACATTCAATGGCTTAATGATGGTGGTAAAATAAAGGTAACACGTTCGGTACGTGTCCCCTTTTCGCTGGGTTCTTATTCTGATTATGCTGATTGCGATGTTATTCCTATGGAAGCATGCTCTTTGTTATTTGGTCGATCTTGGCAATATGATACTGATAGTTTACATCATGGTTGTTCAAATCATTATTCTTTCATGTTTAAAGGCCAGAAAATAATTATACATCCAATGACCCCTGACCAAATTTTGAAAGATGATCTTACTAGGGCTGCTAAAACTGCACAACAAGTCAAATCGACATCAGCCGCACCTATTAAATCTGAAATCAAGTTGCACTCTCCTGTTTTACTTGCTACACGTGCTGATTTTGATGATCTCCATGAAGCTCATATGCCCTGTTATTCACTTGTATGCTCGCGCATGCTTGTTCCGCTTGATGATGCACCGTCTTTGGATATACCCCCTGCTATTGTTAACCTTTTGCAGGAGTATGATGATGTTTTTTCCTACAGACTTACCACCGGGTCTTCCTCCTCTCCGTGGAATTGAGCATTAGATCGATCTCATCCCCGGCGCTTCTCTTCCGAACCGCGCCCCCTACCGTACAAATCCAGATGAGATGAAGGAGATCCAGCGCTAGGTGCAAACGCTGCTTGATAAAGGTTACATTCGTGAGTCTCTTAGCCCTTGCTCGGTTCCAATTTTACTCGTTCCAAAGAAAGATGGGTCATGGCGTATGTGCGTAGATTGTCATGCTATTAATAACATCACAATTCGTTATTGATATCCTATTCCACGCCTTGATGATATGTTAGATGAGCTTAGTGGTGCCGTTATTTTCTCTAAGATTGATTTGCGTAGCGGTAACCATCAAATTAGAATGAAACTCGGTGATGAATGGAAAACAGCTTTTAAAATGAAATTTGGTTTATATGAATGGTTGGTTATGCCATTTGGATTGACTAATGCTCCCAGCACCTTTATGCGTTTAATGAACGAAGTTCTACGGGCCTTCATAGGTTTGTTTGTTGTTGTTTATTTCGATGATATCCTTATTTACAACAAGTCTATTGAGGAGCATTTAGAACATTTGTGTGCTGTTTTTGATGCTTTGCGTGCTGCTCGCTTGTTTGGTAACATGGAAAAGTGCACATTTTACACGCAACGTGTCTCGTTTCTTGGTTATGTGGTTACTCCGTAGGGCATTGAGGTGGATAGCAGCAAGGTTGAAGCCATTCAGGACTGGCCTACACCAACGATGGTCACGCAAATTCGGAAATTTCTTGGACTTGCAGGATTTTACCGTCATTTTGTGTGTGATTTTAGCTCCATCGCTGCCCCTTTGCACGGACTCACAAAGAAAGGTGTGTCTTTTGCTTGGGACCCCCCACAACAAGAGGTGTTCAACACTTTGAAAGATAAGTTAACCCATGCTCCACTCTTACAATTGCCCGACTTTTAGAAAGTGTTTGAACTTGAATGTGATGCTAGTGGTATTGGGTTAGGTGCTGTTTGTTACAAGAAGGAAAACCGGTTGCTTATTTCAGTGAAAAATTAAGCGGTGCTAGCTTGAGATATTCTACTTATGATAAGGAACATTATGCTTTAGTTTGCACTTTGCAAACATGGCAACACTACCTTTGGCCTCGTGAGTTTATAATTCATTCTGATGATGAGGCTTTAAAACATATTCGTACCCAAACAAATCTGAACCGTCGTTGCTGATGCGTTGTCCCATAGATATACCATGCTTTAATAGTTAGAATTTAGAATCTTTGGCTTGCAAACTATGAAAGATCAATATGTGGATGATGCTGATTTTAAAGATTTCTATGTACATTGTAAGGATGGCAAACCCTAGGGAAAATTTCACATACAAGATGGACTTTTGTTCCGCGCTAACAAGCTGTGTATTCCAGCAAGCTCGGTTCGTCAGCTTGGTTCGTCTTTTGTTGCTGCAGGAAGCTCATGGAGGCGGTCTCATGGGGCACTTTGGCGTTTACAAGACACATGAGGTGCTGGCCGCACACTTCTTTTGGCCTCGGATGCGCTGTGATGTTGAGCGTCTTGTTGCACGTTGCACTACTTTCCAGAAAGCTAAGTCACGTCTGGGCAACCATGGTTTGTATATGCCTTTGCCTGTCCCTTCTTCTCCTTGGCTTGATATTTCTGTGGACTTTGTTTTGGGCTTGCTTAGAACTAAGAAGGGGAGGGATAGTATTTTTGTGGTTGTTGATAGATTCTCTAAAATGGCTCACTTTATACCTTGTCATAAAACTGATGATGCTAGCATTGTTGCTGAATTGTTCTTTAGAGAAATTATTCATTTACATGGTATTCCAAAAACAATAGTCTCTAATCGCGATGCTAAGTTTCTAAGCCATTTTTGGAGATCTCTTTGGAATAAATTGGGAACTAAATTGCTGTTTAGCACTACTTGTCACCCTCAGACTGATGGACAAACTGAGGTAGTAAATAGAACTTTATCTACCAAGCTTAGGGCTGTTTAGACAAAAATTTGAGACGTTGGGAGGATTGCTTGCCTCATGTTGAATTTGCTTATAATCATGCCATGCATTCTTCTACAAAGATGTGCCCTTTCTAGATTGCTTATCGTTACATCCCTAGGGCACCTATTGATTTGATTTCACTTAATGCTGCGAACGCCCCACAAGTAGATGCTGCTGCACATGTTGAACAAATGATTACCATACATGAACAAACGAAACAGAACATTGCTGCTACTAATGCAAAAAATCAGGTTGTTGGTAGTAAAGGAAGAAAACTTGTTACTTTTGAGCCAGGTGATATGGTTTGGTTGCACTTGAGAAAGGATCGGTTTCCTACTTTGCGCCGTTCTAAATTAATGCCTCGTGATGCTGGTCCTTTTAAGGTGCTAACAAAGATTAGTGATAATGCTTATATCCTTGACCTGCCTACGGAATTTGGTGTTTCCACTAGTTTTAATGTTGCAGATTTGAAACCATATATGGCCCGAGGATGAGGAGTTGCCGTCGAGGACGACTTCACTTCAATAAGGGGAGGATGATGAGGACATCACTATGAGTACGACTACACCAGCAACCTCCACATCAAGCGCCACTTCCTTCATTAGCTGGGCCAATCACTCGAGCCCGTGCCAGAGATCTTAACTTCGTCATGCTACTGAAGAATGAGGGCCCAGAAGAATAGACGACCAGCCCAACTGCGGCCCATAGTGGACGACCTAGGGTTGGCCGCCCCTAGGGGCTGCGCCCCCTCTCTATTTATCCAGGAGCTGCGCCTCCTTTGTTCTTCGAGTTTTGTTTTACGTTAGCTTTAGCTACTCTCGAACACGCGTAAATCAGCGCTGTCTTCGTGTATTCAGAACTTCACCCTCGAGTAATAGATTAAATTGCTCGCATCCTTTTCTTGTTCGTTCTTCGATTGCGCACAGGAAACAATCTTCATGATCAGGCCGATCTCGCATCAGCAAGGTCGGTAACCATAGGGAGTTGGTTCAGCGATTGCATTGGCGCCTCAGGCTTGCTCGTTGTAGTCAGATCTAAAGGGTCATCTTCCACCAAATCGGAATTATCTCCACTCACCGAAAGATAGGGCACCTCAGCTATATCAATAAGTACCACTGGGAGTTATGAAGCTTGTTTTTGGCTCATCCCCTTTCTTCATCCAAATTTAGTGATAGCCCGAGTTGCATTCCAATAAGCTCAGGAGTTCCAAAGAAGCTGCTGCATCTACAAGGGAGTCTATTCTTGGTAAAGGGAACTCGTCCTTCGAATATGCCTTGTTGAGATATGTGAAATCAATACACATTCTCCATTTCCCATTAGCCTTCTTCACCATAATAACAGTGTTAGCTAGCCACTCTGGATATGTTACTTCTCTGATGACACCAACAGTGAGAAGTCTCTTTACTTCATTTCGAGCACCTTCGACTTTATCCTCAGACATTTTCCAAAGTCTTTGCTTTCTTGGCCTGAAAGATGGATCCACATTGAGTGAATGCTCAATGACATCTCTGTTAACACCACAGAGATCGTTAGCTATCGAAGCGAAGACATCTTTGTTGTTGAACAAAAATCTTAGCAGGGTCTTTTCTTGTTCACCAGATAACTGAGATCCCAGCAGTACCTTTTGGTCTACTATATCTTCACACAGGAGCATAGGCTTCGGTTGATCTGCCGAAGCAACCTTCTCTCTTTTGTGCTTATATTGCTGACAAGCTTCGGCTCCATCTATGTTATGGATCGCCTTTGAATCTGTCCAACTCCCTTTAGCCCTCCTGGTAGCTTCTTGACTCCCATGAACAGCAATGGGCCCTTGTTCCGAAGGTATCTTCATGCATAAGTATGTTGGATGGAGTATTGCTTCGAAGGCATTAAGCGTCCCTCGACCAATGATTGCGTTGTATGGGTACTCCATGTCAACAATGTCAAAGACAACTTGTTCAGTTCATGTGTTGTGGATGTAACCGAAGGTAACTAACATTGTTATTTTGCCGAGTGCCACAATCTGTCTTCCTTTGAAGCCACAAAGAGGGTGTGTTGCATCATGTATCTTGTCTTCTGGTTCTTGCATCTGTTTGAAAGCCTTTGCAAAGATGATGTCCGCTGCACTGCCTATGTCAACCAGGACGTTGTGGACCAGAAATCCCTTGATGACACAAGATATAACCATGGCATCATTGTGAGGATAGTCTTTAAGCTAACGATCTTCCTGGGAGAAGGTGATTGGGATGTGAGACCACTTGGATCTGATGAAGGGTCCTTGCACCCCAACATGCTGCACTCTTCTTTGTGCTTCCTTCTTTTGCTTCTTGTTAGCTGATTCTGAGCTGGAACCGCCTGTGATTGGGAGCACCAGCTTCGTGATCGAAGGTGCTACAACTTGGTTGTTGTACGATGCCATCGTCACAACAGTGGAAGTGAGTTCACCGGAGGTGGGCGCCAATGTTGGTCACCTATTCTCAAAAGCTATTAATCAAGAACAAGGCAACATAAATGTTAATGGTTAAAGACCTTCGTCCTTCGTAACATTATCTCCCTTAGGACATAATGATCTCCGGACGATGGTCAAGAAGGACATACCTTTATCATTTTAATATGCAAAGATATAACAGGGACATATGAAACACAGAAAGAGCATGAATAATCATCTTAAATCATTAGATTATTCACATTATCATCATATAACCATGAACAAACAGTAATGATGTTTAAATTACATCGGTACCTTCGACTTGACAGAAGGCAAAAATCCTGAAATGACGCGTGAGCGATTATAGGTCAGCGTAAACAGTACGGGAGTACTGTTCATCTATTTATAGGCACGGGACACATCCCGGACAAAATTAAATTCGTGTCCTTGATAACTAATCATAACCATGACATAAATTATTAGGGACTAGGCAGTCTTTTCCTCTTTAAGTTGGTGCTGCCCTTCGTCTCAAAGCGTGTCATCATGCCGAAGCTCTTTCAATTGTAGCTCCGGCATATATCTTCATGTCGTGCCTGCTTGCATATCATCTTGCCGAAGGTGTTTTTGCTTAGAGGACCTTCGTCAGAGAAGAAGGCCCCCAACAGACCATAAGGCAAGCCGTCGAGGACTAAGCAGTCTTTTCTCCTTTAGGTCGGTTTCATCTTTCACCATCACCCTTGTGTTAAGCCGAAGCTCCTTCAGCCACAACTTCGGATCTAGTTTGTCCTTCCTTCAGATTGCACCTTCATACCATTCACACCTTCATCTCAAAGCTGAAGCCGCCTGTAACAGTCTATGTTATACTGAAAAACATGTTAGTTAAGTTTTTGAGGACCTTCAGAAGAGGAAGGCCCCCAACAACGTTCTTTTGTGCCCTTAAAGCCTTGCTTAGGATTAAGCCCTACAAAAAAATAAAAAGGGTCAATAGACAATAATAAGAAAAAATACAAAAAAATAATCTGTTCATAAGCTAAACGTTCTCACCTTCAGACTATTATAAGCAAGGTTGTGTGCAAGTTGATCCTTCGACATTACAGACAGGCCAAGCTCAAGCTTAGGATATCCTATGTTATCTGCCATCTCCCGGTAGATAGATATCTCCTTATCGTCCGGAAGGCAATACAAAAATCCATCTTCATCAGTACCATTGTATATCAAGGATCTCTCTAGGTACTTTAGATCCCTGGCGTATTGTTTAGCTTCGGCAATCTACTCTTTCGACAGCTGCTTTCCCAAAGCATGTCAAATGATAAAGTCCTGCGCTTCAGCAAGCACTTCAGGAGCAAGAGACTTAACTTTCTTGGGCGCATTTTCTTCTTCCAAGGCCAAAGGAATAGCTTCCGAAGCATATGCCTCAATGGGAGCTGATGGCCCAGCTTCGGCAATATCTAGTGTCATACCAGCTTCGCTAGATTTCCTTGGGATTTCACCCTTTCTATCAGGAGTTGAAGCAGGGGTTTGTACTTTTGAAGATTCCATAACAGCGTCTAGTACGTTGGCCATTCTCCTCCTTTTTGGATTTATTGCAGGAATTTTGGACACCTTCGGCAGCTCTGGCTCTTGTGGTTGGCTCAGGCTTTTCGGTTGCTCTGCCGACTTCCTTAATTCTGGATCTTTGGCTGTTTTCTTCTTAGCTTCGGCAGAACGCTTCGGCACTTCGGTCGTCTCAGATTTCTCCTGTTCTGCTATTACCATCGATTTTGGCACTTCGGCCGATTCTCCCTTGGCTTCAGCAAGAGCGGGGTAGTCTGGCTCAACAGCAGAAGAAGGCCCTTCACCAAGCTTCAGCACTTTGGCTGTTTCAATATACCTGGGCTGGTGCGTTAAAACTTTAACCTTTTTTGCCTTTGGTGTGGTAGAGATAGCCGAAGCAGCAGCCTTTCTTTTCTTTCCCTGCTTGCGGGAAGGATAGCAATAGTCTGGGTACATAAAACCAATAACATCAAAAACCATGTTCAATCTCTTGCCTCGCCCTCCGAAGGCCACTGTCATGGCATCATCCTCAGCCCTCACGTAGGCACCAAGCAATTCGTCGCTAGTCACCTCAATGCAATCTAGCCAGTCATCGTTTGGCTCATCGAATTGATTTCTGTACTTGAAGGTGTACTTCAGGTAGACTAAACCATCCTGGCTAGACCTAGAAGCAGCTTCGATCGGCATCTCCTAGCTGCTTGCGAGAGGCCACACTCTGTAAGCAATGTGCTCCTAGACTAAGTCCCTGGTGCCAATATAAGTGCAAACTGTGTTATACGCAGCTTGGCACGCTTCCATGTCATTCCCAAGGGCAAGAGACAACCTTCTGATGCCGAAGCGAGACCAGATAGGGCGTTCAATGATACCCTTAATATCTTCTCTTTCGACCATGTCATTTTTTACATAAAACCACCTTGCATCCAGGCCCCTGGCCACCTCTTTTGAAACGTTGGAACTGGATAGCTCACACCAGAGCGAGGCACGAAGCTATAGCAACCAAAATTATTGTGATATTGTTCTTTGCCAGTAGCCTTCGTCTCGTACGACAATTCGTGAATATTGCAAAAGCATCTTGCATTTGGTTCTAACCCTTGGCTCCTCATGGCCCAAATAAAAATCCCCATTCTGATGATAGCCTCGGGGGTGAGCTGATGAAGGAATATTTCAAAAGTCTTCAAGACTTCAACTAGCAATTTATCTAAAGGGAACCGAAGTCCCGCTTTCATGAAGCTTCTGTAAACAACTACTTCATCAGCTTCGGGCAAAGGGGTACTGCTATCTCCCCCAGCCCTCACAACAGAAATATTGAGGAAGTACCTTCCCTTCATTGCATCAATTTGACTTTGTTTGATGGTTGATTTCCCGAAGATAGTATGACTCGGTCACCAAGGCCGATCTTTGGCATATTCATTCCCACTCTCTATGTCAAAATCTTCATCGTCGCTGAAACTTTCAGATATTCCAGCAAGTGTCTCACGAGCAATATTTTCTGCATTGGTCTCTTCCATAGCTTTGTAAAACCCAAAAAGAGCTAGGTCGTCAGACTTCTTCTCGCCAGCCATCATCTTGTTGTAATGACAAGGCTCATAATTAAATCAAAACTTGAAAGAGCAAGAAAATTTAGAACGATAAACACAGCGTACGCAGCTAAAATGGTGCACCGAATGCTATCAATGCGAGTCCCTATTTATATGCCTAGCGCCTCACAATTTGGTGGGTCCTACATGTCAATGTCTTTTGCTATTCTAGCGAAGGGAAGGTGTTTTTTCGGGCCTTCAGCTAAAGGCCTTCGTTCGCGTCGCAGTCTAAATTTGTTACAAAGAAACAAATTAATACTGCGAGGGGCTACTGTTGGGGGCCTTCCTCTTCCGAAGGTCCTCAAAAACGTGACTAGCCATATGTTTTCAGTATGACATAAACTATTACAAGAGGCTTCGGCTTTGGGATGAAAGCTCTCTCATGATAAAGGCATGTGTGATATGAAGATACAACTCGGAGGTGACATGGATGAACGCCGAAGCTATGGCTAAAGGAGCTTTGGCTTGTCATGATAGCACGATGAAAGACGAAACCGACCTAAGGGGGAAAAGACTACTTAGTCCTTGATAACTCATATTATAATTAAGAGTAAATGTCAGGGGCATGGATGTAATCTTATCTGGGCTGCATCCCGTGCCTATAAATAGATGAACAGTAGCACCGTACTGTTCACGCTGGATTGTAATCTCTCTCGCGCGTCATCGTTGCATTCTCACCTTCTGGCGAACCGAAGGTACCATTGTATTATAAATATCATTAATGTTAATTCTTATATGTGAATATAAATATGAATAAATTGGGAGGATCTGATCATTATCTTTCATTCTTTAATGTTCTTTCACATTCTTATTTATATTTATATTTATATCTATACTTATATGCTGAGATGATGAAGGTACGTCCTTCATGACCTTCGTCTGAAGATCATTATATCCAAAATGAAATAATGCTTCGAAGGACGAAGGTCTTTAATCATTAACAATTGTGTTGCCTTGTTCTTGATCTATAGCATTTGAGAACAAGTAACCAACAGAGATGGTAAAAGCTGAGCATTGCTTTTAAAGTTGGTCAAAATGTTATTAGCAGTTACTAAGTATAAGTAGATACCAACCCAATTAAGTAAGAGATCAAAATTGATAATAACACCCGCGATGCAATGCATATGACAGATTAAGTTTAGTTCCATAAATTAATCATGCGAGAGTCCTGAGTCGCTCTTGATCGTGAGCACGACTGATATACTAGTTTTACAGTCTGTAGAGGTTGCGCCCTATGACGAAACCTCGCAAGGTATTAGGCCCACCTATAGATGTCCTTGTCTCAAGGACCTCAGATAGTCATGCAGGTGCGCATAATGACTCGGCAAGTTTGGTTATCTGTATCTTCATCATATCGCCTAAGAGCACTTAACCCATCACGCAGACATTACACATAATCGGGAGTAGAGAATGAGCAGAAAGGATTACAATAATATAATTTACATTCATATAAAAATATAAAAAGAGTACTTATTGCATAACTTGGTGTTCGAGTGCGGAATTTATTATTACATTATCGGGAGGCAAAACACCCTCCCCAAACAAGTTTAGTGATCTTCCTCCTGCTTGGGCACCACCTTTAAGCAGAAACAGCAGAACTTGGCTGTTTCATCACCTACAACAACATGGGTTCGAAAACCCTGAGTACAGAGTGTACTTTCGCAAGTCTTACCCGTCAAAGGAAAAGACTCTCAAGGGTATGCTGGCTTTTGGGAATCAAGGTAAAGCTCATCAAAATTCAAAGACTCTATTTGCAGAAAAGCTTACTATGAGTGGATCCTTAAAAATCCATTTTTAATATCAGGTTAAGTAGTTACCTACATCTAGATTTCTTTCTGATATAGTTGAGGTGCCCGATCTTTCGGCGAGTGGAGATAATTCCGATTTGGCGGAAGATGACCCTTGCGATCCGACTACGACGAGCAAGCCCGAGGCGCCAATACAATCGCTGAACCAACTCCCTGTGGTTATCGACCTTGCTGATGCGAGATCGGCCTAATCACGAAGATCGTTTCATGTGCGCAATCGAAGAACGAACAAAAAAAGATGCGAGCAATCTAATCTATTACTTGAGGGTGGAGTTCTGAATACACGAAGACATCGCTGATTTGCGCGTGTTCGAGAGTAGCTAAAGCTAACGTAAAACAAAACTCCCAAAACAAAGGAGGCGCAGCTCCTGGATAAATAGAGAGGGGGCGCAGCCCCTAGGGGCGGCCAACCCTAGGTCGTCCACTATGGACCGCAGTTTGGCTGGTCATCTATTCTTCTAGGCCCTCATTCTTCAGTAGCATGACGTAGTTAAGATCTCTGGCACGGGCCTGAGTGATTGGCCCTTGATGTGGAGGTGCTACTGGTGTAGTCGTACTCATAGTGATGTCTTCATCATCCTCCCCTTCTTGAAGTGAAGTCATCCTCGATGGCAACTCCTCATCCTCGGCCATATATGGTTTCAAATCTGCAACATTAAAACTAGTGGAAACACCAAATTCCGCAGGCAGGTCAAGGATATAAGCATTATCATTAATCTTTGTTAGCACCTTAAAAGGACCAGCAGCACGAGGCAATAATTTAGAACAGTGCAAAGTAGGAAACCGATTCTTTCTCAAGTGCAACCAAACCATATCACCTTGCTCAAAAGTAACAAGTTTTCTTCCTTTACTACCAGCAACCTGATTTTTTGCATTAGTAGCAGCAATGTTCTGTTTTATTTGTTCATGTATGGTAATCATTTGTTCAACATGTGTAGCAGCATCTACATGTGGGGCGTTCGCAGCATTAAGTGAAATCAAATCAATAGGTGCCCTAGGGATGTAACCATAAACAATCTGGAAAGGGCACATCTTTGTAGAAGAATGTGTGGCATGATTGTAAGCAAATTCAACATGAGGCAAACAATCCTCCCAACGTCTCAAATTCTTGTCTAAAACAGCCCTAAGCATGGTAGATAAAGTTCTATTTACTACCTTAGTTTTTCCATCAGTCTGAGGGTGACAAGTAGTGCTAAACAACAATTTAGTTCCCAATTTATTCCAAAGAGATCTCCAGAAATGGCTTAGAAACTTAGCATCGCGATCAGAGACTATTGTTTTTGGAATACCATGTAAACGAATAATTTCTCTAAAGAACAATTCAGCAACAATGCTAGCATCATCAGTTTTATGACAAGGTATAAAGTGAGCCATTTTAGAGAATCTATCAACAACCACAAAAATACTATCCCTCCCATTCTTAGTTCTAGGCAAGCCCAAAACAAAGTCCATAGAAATATCAAGCCAAGGAGAAGATGGGACAGGCAAAGGCATATACAAACCATGGTTGCCCAAACGTGACTTAGCTTTCTGGCAAGTAGTGCAACGTGCAACAAGACGCTCAACATCACGGCGCATCCGAGGCCAAAAGAAGTTTGAGGCCAGCACCTCGTGTGTCTTGTAAACACCAAAGTTCCCCATGAGACCGCCTCCATGAGCTTCCTGCAGCAACAAAAGACGAACCGAGCTTGCTGGAATACACAGCTTGTTAGCGCGGAACAAAAATCCATCCTGTATGTGAAATTTTCCTCAGGGTTTGCCATCCTTACAATGTATATAGAAATCTTTAAAATCAGCATCATCCACATATTGATCTTTCACAGTTTGCAAGCCAAAGATTCTAAATTCTAACTTTGAAAGCATGGTATATCTACGGGACAACGCATCAGCAATGATGTTTTCCTTTCCGTTCTTGTGTTTAATGATGTAAGGAAAGGACTCGATGAATTCTACCCAACTACCATGACGACGGTTCAGATTTGTTTGGGTACAAATATGTTTTAAAGCCTCATGATCAAAATGAATTATAAACTCACGAGGCCAAAGGTAGTGCTGCCATGTTTGCAAAGTGCGAACTAAAGCATAAAGTTCCTTATCATAAGTAGAATATCTCAAGCTAGCACCGCTTAATTTTTCACTGAAATAAGCAACCGGTTTTCCTTCTTGTAACAAAACAGCACCTAACCCAATACCACTAGCATCACATTCAAGTTCAAACACTTTCTGAAAGTCGGGCAATTGTAAGAGTGGAGCACGAGTTAACTTATCTTTTAAAGTGTTGAACGCCTCTTCTTGTGGGGGGTCCCAAGCAAAAGGCACACCTTTCTTTGTGAGTTCGTGCAAAGGGGCAGCGATGGAGCTAAAATCACGCACAAAACGGCGGTAAAATCCTGCAAGTCCAAGAAAACTCCGAATTTGGGTGACTGTCGTTTGTGTAGGCCAGTCCTGAATGGCTTCAACCTTGCTGCTATCCACCTCAATGCCCTGCGGAGTAACCACATAACCAAGAAACGAGACACGTTGCGTGCAAAATGTGCACTTTTCCATGTTACCAAACAAGCGAGCAGCACGCAAAGCATAAAAAACAGCACGCAAATGTTCTAAATGCTCCTCTATAGACTTGCTGTAAATAAGGATATCATCTAAATAAACAACAACAAACAAACCTATGAAGGCCCATAGAACTTCGTTCATTAAATGCATAAAGGTGCTGGGAGCATTAGTCAATCCAAATGGCATAACCAACCATTCATATAAACCAAATTTCGTTTTAAAAGCCGTTTTCCATTCATCACCGAGTTTCATTCTAATCTGTTGGTAACCGCTATGCAAATCAACCTTAGAGAAAATAATGGCACCACTAAGCTCATCTAACATATCATCAAGGCGTAGAATAGGAAATCGATAACGAACTGTGATGTTATTAATAGCACGACAATCTACGCACATACGCCATGACCCATCTTTCTTTGGAACGAGTAAAACAGGAACCGAGCAAGGGCTAAGAGACTCACAAATGTAACCTTTATCAAGCAGCGTCTGCACCTGGTGCTGGATCTCCTTCGTCTCATCTGGATTTGTACGGTACGGGGCACGGTTCGGAAGAGAAGCGCTGGGGATGAGATCGATCTGATGCTCAATGCCACAGAGC
Organism: Zea mays; assembly: GCF_902167145.1. NCBI lineage: Eukaryota > Viridiplantae > Streptophyta > Magnoliopsida > Poales > Poaceae > Zea > Zea mays. Next base: position 98,042,480 of record NC_050097.1, read on the forward strand.
GGAGGAAGACCCGATGGTAAGTTCGTAGGAAAAACATCAGCATACTCTTGCAAAAGGTTAACAATAGCAGGGGTATATCCAAAGACGGTGCATCATCAAGCGGAACAAGCATGCACGAGCATACAAGTGCATAACATGGCATATGAGCTTCATGGAGATCATCAAAATCAGCACGTGTAGCAAGTAAAACAGGAGAGTGCAACTTGATTTCAGATTTAATAGGTGCGGCTGATGTCGATTTGACTTGTTGTGCAGTTTTAGCAGCCCTAGTAAGATCATCTTTCAAAATTTGGTCAGGGGTCATTGGATGTATAATTATTTTCTAGCCTTTAAACATGAAAGAATAATGATTTGAACGACCATGATGTAAACTATCAGTATCATATTGCCAAGGTCGACCCAATAACAAAGAGCATGCTTCCAAAGAAATAACATCGCAATCAGCATAATCAGAATAAGAACCCAGCGAAAAGGGGACACGTACCGAATGTGTTACCTTTATTTTACCACCATCATTAAGCCATTGAATGTGATACGGATGTGGGTGTGCGCGAGTGGGCAAGGATAATTTCTCTACCAAAGCTGTACTTGCCAAATTGTTGCAGCTGACACTATCAATGATGATGCGAATCGACCGTTCGTGCACAACACCCTTGGTATGGAATAGAGTGTGTCGCTGATTTTTTTTGGCCTAGGCAACCTGTGTGCTGAGAACACGCTGCACAACAAGACTCTCATACCTATCGTCGTCGATGGGATCAACGTGGACTTCCTCATTTTCTGCATGGTTAGTGGCAATCATAGCATGACTAGTTTCCTCGAAATCACTGGCTGAAGAGTACTCACCATTGTCACGTATAAGCAAGGTATGCTTGTTTGGGCAGTCCCGAATCTTGTGCCCAAACCCTCTACAACGATGGCACTGAATATCCCGTGTACGTCCTGTGGAAGAAACGGCGCTTTTGGCAGGGGGCGCCTCTGACTTGGCCATCCCTGTGCGCGGTGTAGTGCTAGGCGTAGAAGGTGCAGGGCTGCAAGGAGTTGAGCTGTGTGTCGAACCCCGGCCTGCAAAAGAGTTAGTATATGTCTTTGATCGTCGTCCCTGCACTTCACGTTCAGCTTTGCAAGCATATTCAAACAATGTGGTTATATCAAAATAATCCTTATAATCAAGTATATACTGAATTTCCCTGTTCAAACCACCACGAAAACACGCCATAGTAGCGTCATCCGACTCAACCAAACCACAACGAAGCATACCCTTTCGTAACTCCTGGTAATATTCCTCAACAGATTGTGAACCTTGTTGAAAACGCTACATTTTGTTTCTGTTTTTTTTGACGTAACCGAAGGAGAAAAACAAGGAAACGGCGTTAACTCGGTTTGTGGCATGATCAAACGGGAGATGGTGGCGGCGCGTTAGGGTTTGAATGGTGGAAAACACAATGCGACCAGCAACAAATGACGCGAAAGCACACAAATTCAACAATGCAGATTATTGAAAGAAAGTGCGAGGCTCAAAAGGGTGATAGGATAAGGTCTAACCAGAATTTTTATGTGGTTTTGTGGACTGTAGGAGAAAATAAACACTCGATAAACTCACCGATCAACCTAGAAATCTGATACCACTTGATATAGTTGAGGTGCCCGATCTTTCGGCGAGTGGAGATAATTCCGATTTGGCGGAAGATGACCCTTGCGATCCGACTACGACGAGCAAGCTCGAGGCGCCAATGCAATCGCTGAACCAACTCCCTGTGCTTACCAACCTTGCTGATGCGAGATCGGCCTGATCACGAAGATCGTTTCCTTTGCGCAATCGAAGAACGAACAAGAAAAAGATGTGAGCAATCTAATCTATTACTCGAGGGTGGAGTTCTGAATACACGAAGACAACACTGATTTGCGCGTGTTCGAGAGTAGCTAAAGCTAACATAAAACAAAACTCCCAAAACAAAGGAGGCGCAGCTCCTGGATAAATAGAGAGGGGGCGCAGCCCCTAGGGGTGGCCAACCCTAGGTCGTCCACTATGGGCCGCAGTTGGGCTGGTCGTCAATTCTTCTGGGCCCTCATTCTTCAGTAGCATGACGTAATTAAGATCTCTGGCACGGGCCCGAGTGATTGGCCCTTGATGTGGAGGTGCTGCTGGTGTAGTTGTACTCATAGTGATGTCGTCATCACTTTCTATCCTAGATCAGACACTTGGCCTATGCTAGCCATCTTTTATCATCCCATCAGTTCACTTGATTGCTATGTGTAAGTCTGTGACCAAGTCTTCATATCCGAGATGTAACAACAATCCAAATCGATTAATACCCAGCTGGGGATCTCCAACCCCATGACATGTGTAGCACTTTACCCTTGTATATGTCAACTCGCCACCGGGTTTCTCAAGACCAGAATGGGTTCACGCCAACCGAGAGCATAGATACACCACCGTCCAGCCTCTTGCCACGGAGGGTACACGCTACTCTCGCCATCTCTCCACTCCCATTGTGTGGTGGCCTTTCTGGTATCGGTCCGATCAAGGCAAAGCTTACCCATGACGAGGCATGTGGCCAGTTAAAAGGTCCTCGATCATCAATCCTACATTGGTTCGGTCCTTAATCGACCCAGACGGAGGCACTACACCGAGACATCCTTCTCGTGCAAGTCACCCGCTCGGTCTCATCTTCATCATTTACATCCCAAAGTTTGGTACCTAATAGAGGTACATCTTTTCAGATGTTGAACCCATCACGGCCATGATGGATTCACCATCACAAGTATTTTCTTTGTAAAAATCCCCATCCCATACGAAGCATCACCTTTTGTTTAAAACAAAACATTTTGTTTTCTAAAGCAAAGTTAAGTAGCAGAAAACTTCAAGTAAATCAGGTAACAAGGAATGGTAATCAGTTTCCAAGGAAGGGAATGCAACAATTGTTTAGCACACAACTCCTATCACCTAATGCATCATCTCAAGTGATAAAGAGTTTTTTTATAACATCAAGGAAAAGAGGATAATGCACCAGGGCTTGCCTTGTGTTGCAGGAGGTTCCAGGTCTACTCCACAGATGTCGAAGTAGAAGTTATTCTCGGCTGGAGGATTCTCAGCTTGAGCGAGAACTTCTTCTTCAACCACAGTTTCTTCCTCGTTTTCTATACATAGCAGTATATGTACATGAATGCTTATGTGATGTTATGAATATGCAATTGCATAATAAAACTATACTAAGTTGTATCTTGAATACAACTTTCCTTCACAGTATACACTAATCACTAGGGTTTCCTAAGTTGACATTTTATTAGTATTAAGCAACTAAACCATAAGAGGCTAGTTATTGGGTTTGTGACCAATCAATGTCCAAATCATTTCAAACTTCACCCAAGGTCTTCAATCATCAAACTAAGCCAACCCAAAAAGTTTTACCATTTTTGGAACTACTAAATTATTTCTAAAATTCTAAACCGCTTGGTTTGAACATCTTTAAGGGTTACATAATTCTAGGTTTGGAATAAAAAACTTGGAACTATTTTTATTAAATACTAGATGATTTTAGGAATCTATCAAAATTGATCTCATAATTTTATCATTTTTTTACTATTTTCTACATAATTCTTAACCTGCCAGTAAAAAGAAAAAGAGAAAACATGAATAGTGATGGGCTCAATTCAGCCCAAACCAGCCCGCGAACGGGAAAATACGCACGCGCCCACGCCTGCGCTGGCGGTTTTGCGCAGAGGCCCCTGGCCTTTTAAATAACTGGTAAGAACCCCTCAGCACTATTCACATGTCTCTCTGACCGTTGCACTTAAGCCCCTGGATTTCTATTTCATCACCAAACAAGTCCCTAGCGACGACGCGTTCGTCCTCCGGCCACCCCCTCGTTGGGATTCGCTTCAAACTGTGAGGACCGCCGAAACCTAGTATCAGATCATCATCTCCAATCCCAGACGAGCCTAGTTCATGCCCTAATTGAACACATCTAACCCGAAATTCCATCCGCCCACTACGACGGTGAATACCGAGGACAGGCAGAGGTGTTCCCAATGACTAGCACGGTAGCATTCAATTGATCGAGTCTATGAGCAACAGGAGACCCTAAGGATGCTAGAACACGAACCAGAGAAGCACGAACCAAACTGTGGATGGCTGGCCACAGCAATGTGTCTCGCAGCGGCACAACAAACCGAATTAGGGGAAACTGAAATTCGGGAGCTATGGTGGACGATTTGAGGTGAGAAGCAGTGTGCTGGGCGCGTAACAAGTAGGCAGAGCAGGGTGTGCCTCAAATTTATAGTTACCATTCAAGTGTTTCACGAATTTGGGGAGGGGATAAGCTTGCGGCCAGAGCGAAGGTGAGTCACCGGAGTTCGCTAACCATTTCACACGATACCATGCGACGTGGTAACATGGTCAGTAACGTGGCATATCCGGGGTAACGGGGACCACCACGGCAACGGCCGCGCGGCCACGTTGTCGGGCAAGTGGGTACGGCGAAGCTGGCTCTATCCACTCTCCTTCGGATCTTTTTACCCCCCACCCCCGTGACTATCCACTCGCCACATAGCACGAATCGTAGCACCGGTGCGGATCACGGCGCGGAGATCACCAACGACAAAATTCACTGAATCTGGCGATCTTGTTCAGTCCACTGTTCACCACTGAACACCACCCCGAGCTGCCTGACAGACCAAGTTTGGGAGCAATTTACTCTAAAAATTGTACAACACTAGGCCAAGCTTAGTATAACAAGTTTGTTCATTAATATTAGGGCTTCAATTTTGCCACAGTGACCCTGGTCTTAACTCCACTGAATCAATCACAAACAATCTTCAAAGTTGATCAAATGTCACTGAACTTCCAATTTTTAGAACTGAAGTTGTCTGACAGCCCGACTTTAGATCCATTTTTCTCCAATTTCCATACAGTTCCAAGGTTTAGCCACTTAATCAAACTTAGACTATAATAGTAGCTCTACAAATTTGTTGTAGTGACCTATGGCAAAATTTTGGCAGAACCGTCTGAATTATTCTAGCTTTAAGTGCCTGAGTCACGCCTTAGAGGCCGCGACACACTTAAATCGGAATAACTCGTTAGTCCCTCAGATCTAGTCTGATAAAGCCACTTACAAGGATCAAATACCACTAGCTCACACGAAGGTGAGGCACAGAGAGAATACAATAAACATGAAACCACAAATTATGTTACTAGAGTTATTACATAAATCGAAGTTTTACTAAAAGATAACAAGTTCAAAATTAAATGCAGCGGTTAATCGATACGTCGATACTAAGGAATAGGGCAAGGCCTAGCCCACTACTCCTCCTGGTCCTCTCCTGTTGAGGCAGCATCCCACTCGACAGACCAACCCGGTGGCAGGGTGGAAGGCCAAGTTACACCATCAACCATATCCTGTAGCGTACCTAAAAAATATGCCACAAGCAAGGATGAGTATACTAATACTCAGCTAGACTTACCCGGTGTGAGGAGTCTACTCCTCTACCTCTAGACCATGCAGCTGTTTGGCTGAGGGGTTTGGTTTGCCAAAAGCACTAGCTGAGTCTAAAAACAGTTTTAGCTTTTCCAGTTCTATCATATTTAATTAAGCTAGGTTTGCTCCTTTCTAAGTAGACAGGGTAACAATCATTTAGTACAATCAACATGTTTTCTCAAGTAGAACCTCATTTCACTTTTTACTCAATGCAGTGCAAGGGGTCAAGCAGTCTCATTAGCTGCGAGAAGCAGACAATTCGAATCGAGTTTTAACCTTGCAAGGTAAACCTAAACACATGACATGTAGGGGCACTCTGTCCCCACACACGTCAACCGTCCCCATCGATTCCCTGGCAACAGAACAGGGCTCACAACCTTGGCGTACAGTGCTCCAATTGTCCCCGGCTGTCACCGTGCAACGGCCGCACATATACGCACCATATCTAGCATGGGAGAACCCGTCTCAGGTCCAGTGAGGAGTAAAGTCTGAGGTCAGGTTCACTCAGGTACTAGGTTTATTTTTTTTGACAAAGGGGAGCACCCCCTATTTCATTACGAAATAGACAAGGACAAAGTTCTTACATGACCATATAAGCCAACAACAACTAAAAGCCGACAAGACATAGGCAACTATCAGCTAAAATAGAGGAACATGAACTGAAGGACACAAATAACAGGAAATATTTCAGACCGCCTGAATACTGATGTCCAACCGAAGGGACCCAAACAACCCAACCAAAAGCAGCCTAGACCTGACAACTTCAGCGACAAACTTGGCTAAGTTTTTACCGAACTAGAGAGCCAGCCAGATTACATCTATCAGAACAGATGAACCAAAAGGACAGAACAACATCCAAAACGTCACTGAATGCGTCTATCGACCAGCTTCCATCCACGAGCTTTGCTGTAGATATCACTTGTTATCTTTCGGATTCAAAGGCTTCCTTGCTCCACCAGTTTTTTCCTTCTTTTTCTGCCGAATAGACCAAGCGTCAATCCAGAAGCAACAAGAAAAAAATCACATTAGTTGGGTCATCGATCAGAGTAGCATTAAAGCAACAATCATTTTGAGCTCACCAAATTGCCCAAATAGCAGCTCCACATCCAAATAGGACCAGATTCTTTTCAGTTTTACCAAAACTGTTAATCTAGGGTCCGAAAAAATCAGCAGCATCTCTAGGAGTAGAATTCAAATTAAAGGCAATTTGAAAAATTCTTCAAACAAATCTAGCGACCGAGCACTAAAAGAACAGATGATCTATAGACTCCAGAAGTCCACAAAAAGCACAATCAAGGTTCCCTTGCCAGTGTCTCTTGAACAAGTTATCTTTTGTTAAAATCTTCTTGTGCATGACGAGCCACAAAAACACTTTGATTTTATAGGGTAACCTAGTTTTCCATAAGAATTTAGATGGAACTGCAACCTGAGAACTCTTCATTTTTTTGTAAAAAGATTTTACAGAAAATCCCTTATTGCCTAGAAGCCACATAGATTTATCCTCATTATCCGAAAGCACAAAATTATTACACTGAGCAATGAGGTTATTGTAATCATTATTTAAAATTCCCAATAATCTCCTTCTGAAAGTTAACGCCTGAAAATCTGAAGAGAGAGCTTTATGCACTGTGATATCTTTATCATAAGCAAACTCAAACAAGTTAGGATATTTGTATGCCAACGTTTCTGAATCACACCAGATATTATTCAAGAAGCTTGTGTTCATACCATTGCCAATTCTTTTTTTACAATACTTATAAAACGTGTCTCGAACCACAAGGATACCTTTCCAGAAGTGAGAATCAGTTTGTTTTTCCTCACTGAAATAATAGGTCTCCCTTTAACATATTTGTGATTGATAATGGTCTGCCACAAACCACTAGAGTTTTCCAAATTCTAGATCCATTTAGCAAGAAGCGCTTCATTCATTTTATGCAAATCCAGAACACCAAGACCGCCTAGATCTCTGGGAGAACAGACCAAATTCCAATCGGCTAAATGGTATTTTTTTACTATGGCCACCTTGCCATAACAATCTTTTTCTAAAAATATCAATTTTCCTCAACACACATTTAGGAGCTTTGTATATCGAAAGCATGTACAGGGGAACATTAGTAAGGCTACTGTTAATCAGAACTAACCGGCCACCCAAGCTAAGGAAACGTCCTTGCCAGGAACCCAGCTTACTCTCGATCTTTTCCACTATGGGCGACCACAAAGATTTATAGAGCTTTTTATTATCAATCAGGACCCCTAAGTATTTCATAGGAAGATAGCTATGGGGATAGGTAAAAATGTCAGCATAATAATGATCTCTCTCTACTGCTATACCCAAACAAATGATTTCACTTTTATGAAAATTAATCTTGAGACCAGACATCTGCTAAAAAATACAGAGAATAAATTTAAGATTTCTAGCACCTTCAAGATCATCTTGGAGTAAAAAATAGTGTCATCAGCATATTGCAAACAACAACAACCATTGGTGATAATATGAGGAATGAGACCTTTAATAATTCCTTCGTCTTTAGCTTTTTGAATCATGCAAGCAAGCCCATCTGCAGCAATATTAAAAAGTAATGGAGAAAAAGGGTCACCTTGTCTAACACCTTTGTGAGTCCTAAAATAAGGGCCAACCACATCATTTGTCTTGATAGCCACTTTTCCACCTTTAACAGTCTTCAAAACCCAGTCGCACCATTTATCACCAAACCCTTTTTTAACCATCATGTTATGAAGAAAGTTCCAGTTAACCTTGTCATAAGCTTTCTCAAAATCAACTTTAAAAATCACTCCATTTTGTTTTTTCCGGTTTACTTCATGAATAATCTCATGAAGAGAGAGCACTCCATCCATGATATATCTGCCTTTGATAAATCCATATTGAAAATCACTAATCACAGAGGTAATGCAGCAGGCCAATCTATTTGTCAAAACTTTGGTAATAATCTTGTAACAAACATTGAGCAGGCAAATTGGTCTGAAGGCTTTGATGTGAATCGCATTGGGAATTTTTGGAATAAGAGTAACCATCCCAAAGTTAAGTCTCTCAATATTGAGGGAACCGTCATGAAAGGATTTGAAAAGATTAAACAGATCACTTTTGATCGTGTCCCAGAATTCCTAAAAAAAATCAGACGGGATGCCATCTGGACCAGGAGCACTATTATGTTTCAGCGAAAACACCACTTCTTCAATCTCCTCCATAGAAAAAGGACTTATAAGAAGATCTCTATTAACATCATCAAGCCTTTTCATGTTTAGATTATTCAAGAAATACTAGTTTCTTGAGAAGGGCCAAAGAGACTTTTGTAAAATGAAGTCGCTAGCTGATTGATTTCAATCTCATCTTGAGCAACTTTATCCTCATGGCAAAGAGTCATGATTTTAAGTTTCCTTCTTTTACATTTGGCTAGTAAGTGGAAATACTTTGAATTCTCATCACCATCCAACATGAACTTGTCCCGAGCCCTCTGTTTAAGTCTCATACTTTCCTCATCAACTAACTTTCTGAGATTCATTTCAAATCCAAGTTTCTCCATCCTATCTGATTCTGATAAACCTGAAACTTCACTGGTCTTGTCGAGGCTGTCAATTTTAGACATAAGCTCCGTTTTCAACTTCTTATAGTGACCTTCAACATTGATATTCCACCCTTTGAGCATTTGTTTCAGACGCTTAATTTTCAATTTCCAAACATCAATGCTATGGTTTGCCCTCACCGGGAGGGACCAATTATCTATCACTATTTTGTGAAAATCTGGTCTAAGTCTCTAGCACAACTCATATTTAAAATCTTTACACACGGTGGGTATAGCATCAGTCCGAAGACACAAAGGAGCATGATCCGAAAAAGACCTATTCAGAACATGGACACTAATGTTGTTATAAGCAAGATCCCATTCAGGGCTAGCCAAGAATCTATCCAATTTTTCAAACGTAGGATCACTATGATTATTAGACCAAGTATACAACCTATTTTTCAATTCAAATTCCATTAGGCCATGTTGATCAATAATACTGTTAAAAAGAGAGCTCCACTTGCTAAAACCACCTGGTTTATTTTTTTCTTCAGCTTTCCTTATAATATTGAAATCACCACCAATGAGCAAGGGAACCTGACTTCTCAAACAGAACGCCGACAATTCACTCAAGAATCTGCTTTTGTGTTCCTTTTGAGCAGCCCCATACACATTAACAAAATTCTAGATAAAGTTTTTTCTCTATGCAGAACTAGAGTGCGAATCATAAACTCACCTGCTTCAAGTTCTTTTACATCAAACACCTCAGAGTTAAAGCCCAGCAAAAGACCACCAGATCTCCCATTTGGCGGTGAAGAAAACCAGGCAAAAAGTTTGTTACCAGCAAGCGAGGACAACCAAGAATCCCTAAAGTGATTCTTTTTAGTTTCTTGCAAACCAATAAAATCTTCTCATCTCTAATGAGTTCTTTTAGAAACTCAAACTTAGAAATTCTCCCTAGACCCTGACATTCGAAATGAGACCTATCATCAGAAAGGATCTGGGGGAAGGCCAAAATCACCTACTTCCTTTTATTAGGTGTACACCTAAACTTGGGGGAAGCTTTTTTTGTTGTTTTTTTCTGATGTTTAGTTTTTCTTCCTTACCTTAGAACCATGACATCCAGAAAGTCATAATCATTGTTCTGGTCAGAATCAGCATGACACTACTGTCCACATCATTATGGTCATATGGGAGAGGTTCCTCAATTTTTTTATTTTTACAAGATTGGATCACCAGAATCTTTCTGGATAGTTCCAGCTCTTTAATCAGATCAAGATTGGCCATAGCTACTGAATCAGAAGGACCCAATGAAACTCCTAGTTTATTAGAGATGTCTAGCAAATCTTCATTAATAGTATCAAGTAAGGAGAAAGAGTTCTTATTCATACCTTTGTTAAGGAAGGCATCTTTAGCTTCAGCTCTGAATATTGCTTTATCTGCCACCTTCACATCTTCATTCTTCTTAAGCATGGAACTTTTCCTGATGCCCTCCGATGATGAAATGGGATCCTCAAGTGGTTTTTTGCCTTTCATTTCTTGTATATCATCACCAGCAGGGGAGATCAAGATCATCTCAACAATTTGGACTGAATATATCTATGTTCTTCTTATATGTCTTTTGCAAACTCTTCTAATTCATGGGAGCTCAACAGATCGTCTTCATTTGGGTCAAAATCAACTTTCTCATCACTAAGGTCGTCCAGTTTCTGACCCTCACCAGCTTTGTCTTTAGAAATATCTAGACAAACATCAGAAAGCTTAACTGACTCTTTACCTTGAGAAGAAGACTCCCCCAATTTAAAATTAGGAGTGGGATCCTCATCAAAATTGTCTTCATCATTTCTATGTTTTTTCCTAGACTTGTCAAACATTGGATCATTTATCCCATGGATTTCAACAGAAGCTCTTTTACCTAGATTCACTGTCTCATCATTCCAACCTTCTTCACTGACAGATTCAATTCTAAAAAATATATCATATAGAAAAGGTTTAACAGCCACTTCCACCACAGGAGGAATCATAACAACACTTTTTATATGAACTTTAAATCTCACAATGTCTTTGGAGTCTAAAGACATGAGGTCAACTTCCTCAACGGCCCCAATCATTGAACCAATTTCACAGATCGACTGGTAGTTTTGCAACTCCTCAGGAACATTCTCAGCTACAACCCAAGCAGTATGCAATCTGGACTTGAGTTTGGCCCGAGAGCTCCATGGAACAACAGCAATCTTGGCACCAGACATCTTCATTTTGAGTTCAGGAAAGCTAATCATTTCATCAAGACGTTCTTGAGAAGGGAACTGCATCAAAAAGCCAGAATGGCATTTTGTAGCCTTCCACATTTTCCCCCAGGAGAAATGGAATCCAAAATCTTTTTCCAAATCCTCAGCTGAAACTAACCCCTCAATCACTTTCACCAATCCGATGAAAACCCTTTTTGGTTTTTTGGATAGTGGTTTAGCGAAATGAGAAAGATAAAACCCTAGACCATCTGCCGCCATACCAACTATGGGCATGGTAGGTTTGATTTGTTTTGGCAAGAAACATTGAGATGTAACGTGGGTGTCCTTACGACAAATATCACACCACAAAGCATTAAAATAATTTCTAGCATGGTGACCTTCAACTCCACACTTCTGACAAAAAGCTGGACAAACATGATCATTTTCTTTCTTCAAAGCAGAAGGAGAAATGATAGGGTTACCTGATTGGATTCCTTCGCCCGAGGAAGAGGACATCAAACCCTCGTGATGTTCAGATTTTCCAAGCGCAGGCTTCAATCTCCAGCTGAGATTTCTGTTTCTATTCCAAGATTGAGAACCCTGTGGATTTTCCTTTGGTCCCCAGCAATCCCATTGGGGATTTTGAGGGTTCTTGTTCTTCGGATCCATCATGGCAACCATCAGAGGACTTAGGAAACCACCCGATCCCAACCGTGACCACTCTTCTTCAATCACCGGTGGGCGCAGAGAAGTTACGCACCACCCCCTGTTGAAGCTAGATCTAGAGAAGACTGGGAGCGACCAGAGACGCGAGAGGAATGTGGCGCAGAGGGGGAAAGAGGGGGAAGGTACTAGGTTTATCGGTTACCATATTTCTCGACATGTGTCTAGTATGTTTAAACGCTTGACTCAGGTATCCACACATTAATCCTTATTTCCATTTCCGTCTCATAGACAAGGCATCCACCCTGGATCCAAGTCCATAGACCATCATAGATCTCGTTATCAAGATGAATACAATCAATTACTGACCTCGCGCGAGTGCTAGAAAAATCTCTCGACTTCTACCGAGATCCCTAATTAGCAAAACAACTACTCGACCTAGCATACTAGTATCCATCTCAAAAAGGAATCCTGAGTTCATGAAACTAAGGGTTTCAAGCAACTCCTACACTTAAGTGCACATTACAAACCTATAAACATTAAGTGTAGTAAAGTAGCATATATAAACGGTTATGCATAAAATCGGGGCTTGCCTTCAAAAGCTGAAGCTACTGGAAGATCCTCGGTGGCAGGCTCCTGGGCTGGCTCCTGGACTTCCTCTTGAGCAATTCCTTTCTCAGGGATGAGAACGTACTCCCCATCAGCGAGGTTGCAATCTAAATGAATGCAATGAATAAGATACATGTATGCCATGATATGCAATTTAGTAATTATGATGCATGGTGAAATGATTAAGTCAATAAGGTAAAGCTTAATCTCATTACTGGTGGTTTTAGTGGCATACTTAGCCATTTAGAATTGGGTATGGCCAAGGTCTGGAGGTTGGATTAATTTAGTACTCCACTAACCTTTAATGTCTTAGTTAAAATTTTAACAAGGTCTTTGCTGAAGTTGTTATGGTTAAGATTTATCATTTCTGTTAATTCTCTCTTTTTCCCTTTCCTACTTATGTTTTTTAGAGTAGGTTTGAATTACAACATAGCTTCAACAGTTTCCAAAACATCTGTAAAAATTACAGTGGCTTCTCACTGGTGTATATATTTCAGTCTAAAAAATTGAGGCCTAGAATGAGAATGGTTTTCTCTACACAAAAATATTAAAATTTAGGATAGAGGGGGTGCTTTGAACTACAACTCTCTTCTAGATGTGGGTTTTATCTTAAGGGTTATTTTTGCTGGCATCTAGGTATAATATTATGACCTTATGCCAAATTTTAGCAAAAGATACCTACTGGTTATTTTATGGGGATTATCCAAAGCTTTAGGGCTTAGTGGTGCTTTCTATTACTAATATATTTGAAAAATGTCCAACAACAGATTTCTCAATTTTCCTATCTTCTTCTTTGTGCAAGAGCAATCATTCTTTTAAGTTGATTAACTTTGCTCATGGCGAAGGGGTTGTAAAATTTCTTGGAATATATGGTCTTTTTCATGGGGTAGGGGGTGAGGTGTATTTCATCAAAATTTTACCTTAGTCTCATATTTTTCTTTGGTAGTTTACATCCTAAGTACTTAGGTAAAATTTGGGTTGCTCACTGTTTCATATTTTTAGACTTTCTTTTGATTTATTTGAAGTATTGGCCAAATCCAAGTTCTATTTGTTTAACTCACTTACCTTGATGGTTTGGGGGGTTTACCATTTTTGCTTTGGTATATTAGTGGTCAGGGGTCTACTGAAGTTTTCCTGCCATTATTGCATGTTTCCATATATTTTTAATCATGGCCTTTGTTGACTTCTTAATGTCTAAATAAAGTTATAACCTTAGATCAGTACTAGACCAGGGTTCCATACTTTTTCCCTATGATCTATATCACTTAGGCATACTAGGAAAAATATGGTCACTCTCTCGTTTCTATTTTCTATCCCTTTTTTCATTTTAATAAAGTTTGAGCAGAAATAGTCTTTAATGGATATTTTCTGGCTTAGTCTTGTATACTGTGGTGTTCATTATTTTTAAACAGTGTATATACTAGGCGAGTGTCTCCACAATTTTTTTCAAGTCCAGTATAGAAGTATTTCTATTTTTTCTGTATTGTTAAGGTTTGGGCAATTTCCTAATTTAATTCAAAACTCTAAAAATTATTACAGAAAACATGGGTTCAATATTTGTTTGACAGTTCATATTTTACAGAATCTAGCAAAATTTGTTTGACCAAATTTGGATGAATATTTTTCAAGTTATATATTTATCAAGTTTACAGCAGATTTAAATAACTTAATATTCGAATAGGAAAAGGAAAAAGCATCTTGCACTCGGGTCCCTGGTGTATTTTTCCTTCTTCCGTTATAGACTAGTCCTTGGTTTACTATTCAATTAAGTCACTGACAATTCAAAAAACCCCTAGGGTTAACCTAAATCTACCACGTGGTCCCTGGTTTGTTGGAGCAGTGATCGGGGCAAAGATCACGTTGGCGAGACTTACCGGTGGCGATTTAGCTCCGGTGAAGTGGTCGACAACGTCGGGGAGGTCACGGCGGTCACGTCGGTGTGCAAGTCGGTGTCGGAGATGGTCGGAGTTGGTCGGTCCTCACGTGCAGACGAGGGAGCTCGGCGGCGGCGAGTGATTCAGCCTAACCACGAAGATATAGCTCAATCCAGTGAGTTGGATAGCTTCACGGGAAGTCAAGGAGGTTGTAGGCGCAAGGAATTTGTAAATGGCTCACCTGGTAGCCCGGTCTACGTGCGGTGGCGGGTGGCCGAAGTCCAGCGAGGTCGCGCTCGCTGCTCCAGTGGGGCAGGGTCTCGACTCAAGCTTGGAAAAGCTTCATGACCTCTTAGGGAAGTTGTCCAAGGGCTTGGGCGAGGCTGGGGTCGACGGAAGGGGCTGGCTACGGCGGCCGTGCTCGGGTAGTGGTGGCGGGCGATGGCGCTTGCCTTTCGCGGGGAACTCCGGTGACCACTGGCTCGGGCAGGGTTTAGGGTGCACGAGTGAAGACGGCTAAGGCCTTGGGGCACTTATAGGCGGGGGTGAGGCGCAGGCGCGTGGGGCGGGGCGACCGCGCATGGGGGCGCGTGCTGCCGCGGTCAGTCCGTGCTCGGCCAGCCTCACAAGGCACCGAGCACGTGGCTCTTTGTTATTGCCCGCGTTGAAGCGTCCATAGGCTGCATATCTTCGCGTATTTGGGCAAGATCACTATACAAGATATGTTCTCCCGACGTTACTTTGTCGTTTTCGTGTGGAAGTCGAGAGGTTTCTGGCCGTGTACAGTGAGTTGTCGCGTCGCCAAGTCTGGAGTGTCTGGCTGCCACGTCCCGAGGTAAATCCATACCAAGATTGTGTCAATGGCTAAGATTTGCTTTCAATCTTTGCCAGGGCATGTTCAAGGTAACTTGATGCCACTTTGATATTTCGATCATGTGGATTTGAGTTTTGGAATTTAGAGAACACAGTCGATCTTGATGAAGAGGTCAAATTTTCGATTTGTGAATTTCTGAATTTCCTATTGAGTCTTCACTTAAGGGGCTGTTTTAGGAATTTTGCAAAACCCTTTTGATTAAACTTCTCGACTATATTTTGTAGCTTATTTAGTGTACTACAACTTTGTTAATTGGTCCAAATTATGATTTTATGTTTTTCATAGTCTTTTCACTAAATTCCCTTTTTGTGTTCAAATGACTTAATTAGGGTAGTAGTAGGGTTTTGAATATTTTTATCCCTTGAGGTGCATGATGTGTTTATGGTATGTTTCTTGAGATGAAAAATACATGTTTAAGTATTTTTATTTTCAATTTGGTGCCTTTTGCTCAATTACATTTACATGTTGATAATGTTCGCAAAAGTGGGTGTGGAGGGAAAAAGAATCCTAGGTAACACCTGGGGTGTTACAGCCCTCCCCCCTTAAAAGAATCTCGCCCCAAGATTCGGGTCAGGGTTCTTCAGAGGTGAGGAGAAGGTTATGGCTTGCTTTCATTGTGTTGGTTTGCTTATTAAGGTTCTTAAGGAAACCTGCTCTTTGAATGTCATCCTCTTTGCAACTTCAGAGGGAAGCCCTTTTGTTCTAGCTTTATAGCTTAACTTGGTTTATGTTAAGATCATCTTTCTTATATTTTGATTCAAAGGGTAGGGGGGCTGGGGTATGGTTACATACCAATTTCCTTAGGTAGATAATCGGGGTAGTTTGAGCCTAGAAAATCTTCAGTCTCCCAGGCAGCCTCTTCCTCCGAATGGTTGTTCCATTGGATCTTATACATTTTGATCGACCTCGCACGAGTTGATCTTTCCTTGTAATCCAGAACCTTGGAGGGGTGTTCCTGGTGTGATAGATCTGGCTCTATCTCCACATCTAGTTCTGTTAGGACCTCTGTTGGTAACCGAACACATTTCTTCAATTGGGATACATGGATCACATTGTGGATGGCAGACATCTTTGGAGGTAGCTTCAATTTGTATTCCACGGGTCCACATGCTTCTATGATCTCATAAGGTCCAATGTAGCGAGGGGCTAACTTGCCTTTGATCCAAAGCTTTGCACTCCTTTTGTGGGCGATACTTTCAGATATATGAAATCTCCCACTTCAAACTGGAGGGGTTTCCTTCTCTTGTTATGGTATCTCTTTTGCCTGGCCTGAGCAACTTCTAGGTTCTTCCTGATCATTTTGACTTTTCTTTCGGCTTCCGACACTAGGTCGGGCCCAAAGATTTCTCTTTCGCCGGGCTAGGACCAGTTGAGGGGTGTTCGATACCTTCTTCCATATAAGGCTTCAAAAGGCGCCATCTTCAGGCTGGATTGATAACTGTTGTTATAAGTAAACTCGGCCAAATAGAGGCACTTATCCCAGTTCTTGCCGTAATCGATCACACAAGCCCTTAGCATATCTTCAAGAATCTGATTTATCCTTGTAGTCTAACCATCAGGGTGGTAAGTTGAACTTCTTATCAGCTTGGTTCCCAAAGACTCTTGCAATTGCTCCCAAAATCTGGCTACGAATTGGGCTCCTCGATAAGAGACGATTGTGTGGGGTAATCCGTGCAAATACACAATTCGGTCAATGTACAACTCTGCATATTTATGAGCCTTATCGGTGGTGTGCATTGTAAGAAAATGTGCCACTTTCGTCAATTGATCCACAATGACCCATATTGAATCATGATGTCAAGAGGTGTTGGGCGGACCCATAATGAAATCCATGCTGATGTCATCCCATTTCCATGAAGGTATCGATAGGGGTTGCAAGGCACCAGCTGATTTTAAGTGGCTTGCCTTTATCCTCTAACATGTGTCACAATCCGATATATATTGGGCTATCTCCGTTTTCATCCTGGTCCACCAATACAGGGGCTTCAGATCATGGTACATCTTGGTGCTTCCCGGGTGCATGGAGAATTTAGAGAGGTGAGCCTCATCCAAGAGTCTCTTCTTGAGGTCTCTATTTTTAGGAACCACCAATCTGTCTTCAAACAATAGTATCCCCTTGCTGTCTTGGCGAAAGTACTTATACTTCTCCACTTTCTGATTAAGATTCTCCTTGATGATTTGCAATCCCTTGTCACCGAGTTGGGCCATAATAGTCTGGTCTAATAAGGTTGGTTCGACGGAGATGTGAGACAAGGTACAAGAAGGAATCACTTAAATCCTCATCTTACGCAACTCATCACATAGGGCATTGATGTGAGAATCCATCACCATACAGTTGCATTGTGACTTTTGACTTACGGCATCTGCAACCACATTGGCCTTCCCCGGGTGGTAGTGTACTTCCAAGTCATAGTCCTTGATCAGTTCTAGCCATCTTCTCTACCTCATGTTGAGATCAGCTTGAGTAAAGATGTACTTGAGGCTCTTGTGATCAGTATAGATGTTGCAGTGGGTTCCCATCAAGTAGTGCCTCCACATTTTCAATGCATGAACCACGGCTACCAACTCTAAATCATGCGTAGGATAATTTTGCTCATGAGGCCTGAGTGTCTTGACGCGTAGACAATGACTCGGTTGTCTTGCATCAAAACACAACCCAATCTAATGCTAGAGGCATCATAATACACATCAAACGGCTTGTTGTTGTTAGGCTCTGCTAACATAGGTGCTATTGTCAGATGTTGCCTCAAAGTGTAACACCTTTGCTTTGTACAAGAAATAAGGAAATAAAAATATAACGTGTTTCCTTTTCCACTACTTGCCCTAGGACTTTAAATCTCGGGATGAGATTCTTTTATGGGGGGAGGATGTAACACCTCTGGTGTTACTATCACTAAAACTTGAGCATAACATCATGTGAATTGACATTTCATATGTTTGTTACACCTAGAGTGCATTCACTAGGTAAAAATTTCAATCAAGTTGTGATGTAGGATTTGTTGAATGGGTAACCCTAGAGTAGGGCACTAAACCCTGAGTTAGGGCTTATGGGTGTAAGTGAAGTCCAAATAGGATAAAACCTCAAAACTCATTAGAAATTATCATAAGATATCATCTTTGATGGACTTTAGTGACACCATAACCCTAAAGTGCTAAAAACCCTGAAAAGACCCCCTGGAAAACCCTAATTAAAACCCTAGGGGGGCAGGTGCAAAATTTGTGCACTTTTGGACCAAAGTGCAAATATCAAAGAACTACATCATTACAAATCAAGTACTTTTCACTTTTGAGGATTTCCAAGCCAAATGATGAAGTTTGGGCTTATTTGCAAAAAGTACCCCATGAAACCATATATGCCAAAGTCTGAAATTCAGTGCATAGGGTCAAATTTTGAACCCTATATCTCTCAATTCGTAAATAATTTGCCCTAGGTCAACAAATCAAGATTATAGAGCTACTATAGGAGCATAACTTTTCTTAAGTAAATAAACCTTGGTGTCATACTAAATTTGGAGATAAATAGCCCTAAAGTCTGGATGTCAGTCAACTCAGAGTCTGAATTTTTACTGACAGTGACTTGGGATGAACTTTGGGAGCTCTTTTGAGAATGATCCAGTGAGTATCTGGGTGTGGTTACTATAACAAGATCAAAGTTGAATTATAGATCAACAACTTTGTCATAGGAGGATAAACAAGTTATCACATAAAAATTTGAGATCTGGGCCCTGAAACTTGCTCTGTCAGATGCTCTGATGGTGATCACCATGGTACAGTGACTGAATAAGATCACAGATTCAGCTCCCCTCGCCGCCTGTGACCCTCGCACCGTGATCCGCGCTGTCACCATGTTTCGTGCTCTCTGGCAAGGAGATTACCACGGCAGTGTAAAAATTGTGGCACTTGATAAGCTCGGACCCGGTCGACGGTGAGCTCGTCGTACCCACTTGGGCTGCTATCGGGCAAAGTGGTCCTTGCCGGAGTTGGCCGCCTACCGACCGTGCGCCACGTGCCTTAAGGCGTTACCACGTCGTAGTAAACCACTGAAGCATGTCCAGTCATCGCCGGTGACCTTGCCACGGTGAAAGCCACGAGTCCTTTGCGCAAGTGCTCTTCCCTCTCTCTGGCCGCCAGCACGCCATGCCCAAATTAGGAGCCACCGCCCTTGGTCCCTATAAATTAAGCGTGCCATCAGCTCCCCTAGGTAATCACACACCCAACGCAACAGCCCATGCCTCAGATTATCCACCAGAGCACTCCAATTTTGAATTTCCCCCAAATCTGTCAAGAACACCGTAGTGTGTGAGCTCGTCGTGGCCAGCTCTCCACAGGTCCGATCATGCCCTCCTCACTCTTGTTTCAGCTCTCTTATATGCTCTTGATGCTTCTCGACCTGGCCAATTGAATTAGACCGTGCTAGATCGCCGGGAACGCCTCGGGTTATCCTCAGTTTGCGCCATCACCGTGGACAACACGATTTAGAGTTAGAACTCTGCAATTGATGGAGGGGAAATGGTCGTTAAGGGTAGAATTAGGTGTTGAGCAACGGAGAAGCATAGCTATTGCGTTTACCGGCCGGTACGGGCTCACCGGAGCCGCTGCTCCGCCGTCCATGGTCGGGGGTCTCGACGTGTGAAGAAATAGAAAAGGGAAGGGGCTATCTGCAAATGTTAGTGATACATAGGAATAGTGCACGGGAGTCTTTACGAGTTATTTAAAAGAGCAGGGTTCTCTGCGCAAAGCTAACACCGCGGGCGCGCTTCCGCCTGTGCGTGGGCCGGCTTGGGCTTGTTTCAGCCCAATACTATTCACCTTTTTCCTTTTTCTTTTTCTACCAGAGTTAGGAAATCCATAGAAAATCATAGAAAAATGACAAAAATATGAGACCAATTTTGTTGGACTCCTAAATTCCTGTAGTAATTAATAAAAATGGTTCCAAGATTTTTAGCCCAAACCAGGAATTATTTAGTATTTAAGAAGGCCAAAACCTATACTTTTGGAATATTAGAAATTATTTAATAACTCCAAAAATCACCAAACTTTTTGGATAAGTCTCATAGGATATTTAGATCCCATGAATGAAGTTTGACTTGTTTTGGACATTGTTTGATTCCTAAACCCAAAACCCTAGTTTTCTAGGTAGTACGTGTCTTATGAAAATGAAGTACTAACTCCAGAAACCCTAGTTTCCCTCCTGCACCATGAAGGAAAGTTGTATTCAAGATACAAATTGGTGTATCTTTTCTATTATTGCATTTTTATAAAGCATTAAATGAGCATTCATGGTTATATATGGTTATATATAGAAAACGAAAGAAGTGACTGTTGAAGAAGAGGAGACTGCTCCATCAACAGAAAATCCACCTACTAGGAACTGTTTCTATTTTGATATTTGTGGAACAGAGCCCGACTCTCCTACAACAAAAGGCAAGCCCCGGTGCATTTGCCACCTCCTTGTTGTTTTAAACTCTTTATCACTTGAATGATGCATTAGGTGATAGGAGTTGGGTGTTAAACCAATTGCTGCATTTCCGTCCTTGGATCTGTTTACCATTCCTTGATTACCTGTTTTATTAAAAGGTTTTCTGATGCTTAGTCCTGCTTTAGAAAAACAAATGTTTTGTTTTAAAATAAAAGGTGATACTTCACAGTGGAAGGGGTGTTTTCAAAAATAAATCTTGATGGTGGATCCATCATGGCCATGATGGGTTCAACATGGGAAAAGATGTACCTCTGCCAGGTACCAAACTTTGGGTTTTAAATGATAAAGCTGAGACTGGGCGGGTGACTTGCACGAGAAGAGAGTCTCGGTGTAGTGTCTCCGTCTGAGTCGATTAAGGACCTTGTCGATGTAGGCCTGATAACCGAGGGCCCTTTAACTGGTCACATGCCTCATCATGGGTAAGCTTTGCCTCGGGCAGACAAATACCAGAAAGGCCAACACGCAATGGAAGTGGAGAGATGGCGAGAGTAGTGTGTACCCTCCATGGCAAGAGGCTGGACGGTGGTGTATCTGTGCTCTCGATTGGCGTGAACTCGATCTGGTCTTAAGAAACCCGATGGCGAGTTGGCATATGCAAGGTTTAAATGCTACATATGTCATGTGATTGGAGATCCTCAGCTGAGTATTAATCGATTCGGATCGCCGTTACTTCTTGGACATGAAGACTTGGTCACTGACTTACACGTAGCATTCCAGTGAACAAAAAGGGTTGATAAAATGATGACTAGTATAGGCCAAGTGTTTGAACTAGGGTAGAAGGAACTCTAGATTCAGGTAATGACTTAACTTGCTAATAAAACTGGATTTTTAAGGATCCATTTTAAGTAAGCATTTTTGCAAACGGGGTCTTTGCTACTTGATCAGCCTCACCTTGACTCCCTTAAGCCAGCATATCCTTGAGAGTCTTTTATTTTGATGGGTAAGACTTGCGAAAGTACACTTTGTACTCAGGGTTTTTGAACCCATGTTGTTGTAGGTGAGAAAACAACAGACTTTTGCTGTTTTTGCACTAAGGTGGTGCCCAAGGACGAACCTCAACAGTGAAGTGGTTGCGGGAGGATGTTGGCCTCCCTTTTGAAAAACAATATACTTTTATGCGGGAGGGGTTTTTGCCTCCCAGATCTGTAATAATAATACTTATGCACTCATATCCTTGGTTTTGTAATAACTATAACACCCTTTCTATATTTTGATGAATGTAAATTAAGTTATTGTAATTCGGTTCTGCTTATTCGTTCCTCCGATGTGTTGTAATATATGTGTGACGGGTGAGACTCTCTTGGGCAAGGAAAAGGATACAAATACCGAACTTATCGAGTAATTATGTGCATCTACAGGGTTGTCCAAGGTTCGTTGGACAAGGACAACTGTAGGTGGGCCTATTGACTTGGGAGGTTCTGTCACAGCTGGTATCGGAGCGAAGCCCATCTCTTCAGATATTACGAAGCATTTCAAAAAGAACTTTCAAATACTTATCCAAGAAAATTTCTTTCATCCTTATCTTACCACTTTCTGAAAGTTCTCATCTTGTAAGACCAGGTAATAGAGTGCAAAATATAGGAAGTGGGATCAACGAAGGTTGATTCCGTAATCATTGGGTTATGCATGCATCATGTTTAAAAATTATACTAATAAATCTTCCCCTCTTATGGAGATATGCCACGTACGAGGAAAACCGCACGCAAGTCCACTGGACCTATTGGCATGCCTCATCATCAGTTGGCTCCAAGACATGAAAGGAGCAGCAGCGGCAGCAACGATCCAATCGGAGACTTGGAAGCCCAAGTGGAACAGCTTCGAACGGACGGTCAGTGTATAAATGAGTTGGCAGCTGACGTCAGACGCCTGCAAGACGAGCTTGCTGAATGGGATTTGGCGGTCGATTGGGCCGTCAACTCACGTTCGGTTGCTTGGGACCGCAAAGCCAAAGCTCATGCTCCGGTGACAAAGCTTAGTGCAGCCCTCCATAACTTGCAGGTGTACTGCAATACTTTACATGAGGAAGTACATGTACTATATTCGCGACTGCACCCGGACGTACCTGCCGACCCTGTTGCGATGGGAGCCGGACCATCAAGGGCAACAGGTGAAGAACCTGATGGGGAGCTGGACCTTTTTAGGCCTCCTCCTTCCATGAACCTGGCTGACGATCGGTCTCCCACACTAGGGAATGAAGAAACCAAGGACGACGAAGACTAGACTAGTTTAGAAACTATACCTATGTAAAATAGTAATGAAGTCATGTTGTACACTTGAGTCTATATCATTACATCTTGGTAATGTAAAATGATGGTGTGCATCGGCATGTTATATTTTCCCCAAATGTTTCTTTGCCTCAGATGCCATCAAGGACTCGTGCGCATGACAGTGCGGGGACTTCCCGTGGTCGGGAAGATACTCCTAATCCGCCACCTATACCACCAACACTGGCCATGGCTATCGCTGCCTTGGTTAATGCTACTGCAGATAATACCCGCTTCTTACGTGAGATGGCGGGTAATCAATTCCAGCAGCATGGCGGAAGAGCGCCTCCATAGGGACCGCGTGAAACCACATACTTGGAATTCTCAAAGACACGTCCTCCACTCTTTATTAAAGCAGAAGACCCTCTTGAAGCTGATGAGTGGATCAGGGTAATGGAGTAAAAGTTCAGATTAATCCGTTGCATAGAAACATAGAAGCCGTTGTTTGCTGCCCAACAACTAAGAGGCCCTACCAGTACCTGGTGGGGAAATTTTGTGGCAGTTCAACCAGCCGGACATCAGGTCACTTGGGATGAATTTAAGCTAGCATTCTGTGAACACTATATTCCAGAAGGTGTGCTTCACATGAAACAAGAGGAATTTATTCGACTAAAACAAGGAGGGGATACTGTGATGCAGTATCTCAACAAGTTTAATCATTTATCCCAATATGCGATTGACCAAGTAAACACTGACCTGAAGAAGAAAAATTGCTTCATGAGAGGACTCAACGACTGGCTCCAACGGAAAATGGCCACCTGCCTGGATCTTACTTACAGCAGAGCTGTCTACACAGCGCTGGCAGTGGAAGCCAAGAATACAGGCCAAGGAAAATCAAAGGGATTTGGAGGTGACAGGTCCAATCAGGGACCTGAGAAGCGAACCAGGTTGGTAATCCGACCTTTTAATCAGAATTGTTCTTCGCCTCGTCCACCCTCCTATCCGTTCAAACATCCTGTTTTCATTCGTCCTACCACTGCCCCCACTTCTACAAATCAGCCGTGTGCCCCTGGTGCTCGTTTCCCAGCCCTCCCTAGTTCTTCAACTGGCTGCTTCAACTGTGAGAAGTGTGGTCATTTTATAAAAGACTGTCCATATCTGAAGCAGAATAAGTTCAACAATCAACAGAATTCTGGGAGCTCCAATCAAGGCAAAGGGAACATGTCTAATAATTCAGCGGGCAAAATGTCAAGAAGACTGGGCGAATTTATTATACTCAAGGGGCCACTACACTGAAAGGAGAGCCGGTAACGATGGGTACGTTCCTTGTGGCCAATCACCCAGCATAATTCTCTTTGATTTTGGTGCTTCACATACATTCATAAGCAAGAAATTCGTGGAAAAACATTGCATTCCTTGCACTAAATCAAGGGAAGGGTTTATTATCCATTCACTTGGGGGACAAATATTTACTAAGGAAGTAGTCTTCCATGTGCCGGTAACATTGGCCGAATGGGACTTTCCCACCAATATGATTGTTTTGAAAGGCCAAGATATAGATGTAATTCTGGGCATGAATTGGTTAGCCCAGCATAAAGCTATCCTCAACACGGACTTAAGGACTATCAAGTTGAGCCATGGCCATGAAGAGGTTCTCTTGACCATCTCTGTAGTTATTCCAGCCAAACCATTTGGACGGGTCTATGAAGCTGTCATGCCAGAACTCCAGGATATTCCGGTAGTATGTGAATTTCCGGATGTTTTTCCTGAAGATTTGCCTGGATTGCCTCTAGAAAGGGATGTAGAGTTTTTGATCGAACTGAAGCCCGGTACAGCTCCTATTTCTAGAAGGTCGTACCGGATGCCACCAAATGAATTGGCACAGCTCAAGACTCAATTACAAGACTTACTTGAGAAGGGAGTCACTCGGCCCAGTTCATCACCTTGGGGATGTTCCGCAATTTTTTGCCAAGAAGAAAGATCAAACACGTCGAATGTGCGTGGACTACAGACGCCTTAATGAGGTCACTATCAAGAACAAGTACCCTCTTCCTCGGATCGATATCTTGTTCGATCAACTTACTGGAGCGCAGGTATTCTCCAAGATTGACCTCAGATCGGGTTATCACCAGATCAGTATTTGACCCGAAGATATAACCAAGACCGCATTTACTACGCGGTGTGGATTATTTGAATATTTGGTTATGTCCTTCGGATTGACAAATGCTCCAGCCCACTTCACATATCTAATGTACTCGATGTTTATGCCCGAGTTGGATAAATTTGTGGTGGTCTTCATTGATGATATCTTAATCTATTCCAACAATGAAGAGGAGCATGCTAAACATTTACGGATCGTATTAACGCGCTTAAGGGAACACCAATTATATGCTAAATTCAGCAAATGCGCGTTTTGGTTGGAGGAAATCCAATTTTTGGTACATGTATTGTCTGCAAATGGGATTGTGGTTGATCCCAGCAAGGTCAAGGATATTCTAGAGTGGAAACCACCAACCACTGTACATCAAGTTCGATGTTTTCTTGGGCTGACTAGCTATTACCGCAGATTTTCCCGGATTTCTCCAAGATTGTGAAACCAATCACAAGTCTATTGAAGAATGATACCAAATTTAACTGGTCCTCAAGATGCAACGAAGCCTTCGAGCAATTGAAGGTGTTATTGACCACTGCTCCGGTATTGGCTCAACCGAACATTGAAAAGCCTTTTGATGTGTACTGTGACGCATCGGGAAGTGGTCTCGGATGTGTCTTAATGCAAGAGGGCCGAGTATGCTTCAAGACAGTTGCGCCGACATGAGGAACATTATCCAACTCTTGATTTAGAATTAGCTGATGTGGTTCATGCCCTTAAAATATGGCGTCATTATCTACTGGGAAATATCTACCATATATATACAGATCATAAAAGTGTGAAGTATATTTTTACCCAGTCAGAACTAAACATGAGGCAGAGAAGATGGCCTGAGCTGATTAAGGATTATGAATTAGAAATCCACTATCACCCAGGAAAGGCCAACGTGGTGGCAGATGCACTAAGTCGCAAGGCTTCCTACCATTGTCTTACAGTAAAGACCTCTGACATCACATTATGTCAAGGAATGGAGAAGTTAAACCTGGGAATGATTCAACATGGAACCTTGAACCAATTGAAGCTTGAGTCGATTCTTCTACAAAGAATTATTGATGCCCAAAGGAATGATAAGGGTATGTAATATATTCATGAGAAAATAGAAGCCGGCAAAGCGAATTGTTTCAGAAAGGATGATCAAGGCATAGTATGGTTTAATAATCGCATAGTTGTGCCTAAAAATGATGAAGTCCGCCAGCAAATTTTGGATGAAGCTCATCTTAGTCGATATTCCATTCATCCCAGAAGCACTAAGATGTAACAAGATTTAAAGCAACATTATTGGTGGACAAAAATGAAGATTGAAATTGCACGCTATGTGGCGAGATGTGACACTTGTAGACGTGTCAAAGCCATACATATGAAGACTGCTGGTCCACTGCAATCTTTGCCCATCCCAACTTGGAAATGGGAGGACATTAGCATGGACTTCATTGTGGGATTACCTAGGACGGCTAAAGGTTTTGACTCTATCTGGGTTATAGTTGATCGACTTACAAAATAGCCCATTTTCTACCGGTCAAGACATCCTATCCAGTCCTCACCTATATATGCCCAGGTATATATTGCCCGTATTCTCAGTTTGCACGGAATTCCAAAAACAATTGTGTCGGATCGTGGACCGCAATTTGTATCGAAGTTTTGGGAAGAACTACATAAGTCTCTGGGTACTAAGTTGGTCCACAGTTCGGCATATCATCCTCAAACAAGTGGACAGACTGGGAGAGTGAATCAAATACTTGAAGACATGTTGCGGGCATGCGTTCTAGAATTCCCCCTAAAATGGGATGAATGTTTACCTTTGGTAGAGTTTTCTTATAACAATAGTTATCAAGAAAGTATTAAGATGGCACCATTTGAAGCATTGTATGGACGACGGTGTCGTACCCCCTTGAATTGGTCTAAACCAGGAGAAAAGTGGTTTTTCCAGCCTGACCTGGTTAAAGAAATGGAAGAAAAGGATCAACGAATGATACATAACTTGAAAGAGGCACAAGCTCGACAAAAGAGTTATGCAGACAAACGACGCCAACCCTTGTACTTTCAAGTTAAAGATTATGTGTACCTAAAAGTATCACCAATGAAGGGTGTGACTCGTTTCGGTGTGAACGGAAAGCTTGCACCCTAATACATTGGTCCGTTTCCGATTCTTGAACAATGTGGGCTAGTGGCATACCGACTCCAACTACCCGAAACATTGTCTGGGGTGCACAATGTGTTCCATGTATCCCAATTGAAGAAGTGTCTTCGGGTTCCAGATCGAACCATGGATGTGATGGATGTTACCTTGGAACCAGACTTAACATATTCAGAACATCCCATTCGAGTCCTGGATCAAAAGGACATGGTCACCCAAAGAAGAACTCTTAGATTTTACAAGATACAATGGAACCAACATATTGAAGATGAAGCTAAATGGGAAACCCAAGACTTCTTAGAAAAGAATTTCCCTGACTTTTTAGCTTCATGTAATTTGTGAGATATGTATAATTGTTTGTAAAGATGGAATAGACCCATACCACCCCGTGCTTTGTACAAGAAATAAGGAAATTAAATATGACATGTTTCCTTTTCCACTACTTGCCCTAGGACTTTAAATCTCGGGACGAGATTCTTTTATGGGGGGAAGGATGTAACACCTCTAGTGTTACTATCACTAAATTCATAAAGAATTTGCCCTAGGTCCACACATCAAGATTATAGAGCTACTATAGGAGCATAACTTTGCTTAAGTAATTAAACCTTGGTGTCATACAAAATTTGGAGATAAATAGCCCTAAAGTCTGGTTGTCAGTTAACTCAGAGTCAGAATTTTTACTGATAGTGACTTGGGAAGAACTTTGGGAGCTCTTTTGAGAATGATCTAGTGAGTATCTGGGTGTGGTTACTATAGCAAGATCAAAGTTGAATTATAGATCAACAACTTTGTCACAAGAGGATAAACAAGTTATCACATAAAAATTTGAGATCTGGGCCCTGAAACTTGCTCTGTTAGACGTTCTGATGGTGATCACCATGGTACAGTGACTGAATAAGATCACAGATGCAGCTCCCCTCGCCGCCGGTGACCCTCGCACCGTGATCCGCGCCGTCGCCATGATTCGTGCTCTCTGGCGAGGAGATTATCACGGCTGGGTAAAAATCGTGGCACCGGATAGGCTCGGACCCGGTCGACAGTGAGCTCGCCGTACCCACTTGGGCTGCGGTCGGGCAAAGTGGTCCTCGCCGGAGTTGGCCACCTACCGACCGTGCGCCACGTGCCTTAAGGCGTTACCACGTCGTAGTAAACCACTGAAGCGTGTCCGGTCATCGCCGGTGACCTTGCCACGGTGAAAGCCACGAATCCTTTGCGCCAGTGCTCTCCCCTCTCTCCGGCCGCCAGCACGCCATGCCCAAATTAGGAGCCACCGCCCTCGGGCCCTATAAATTAAGTGTGCCATCAGCTCCGCTAGGTAATCACACACCCAACGCACCATCCCGTACCTCAGATTATCCACTAGAGCGCTCCAATTTTGAATTTCCCCCAAATCTGTCAAGAACACCGTAGTGTGTGAGCTCACCGTGGCCAGCTCTCCACAGGTCTGATCTTGCCCTCCTCACTCTTGTTTCAGCTCTCTTATATGCTCTTAATGCTTCTCGACCCGGCCAATTGAATTAGACCGCATTAGATCACCGGGAATGCCTCAGGTTTTCCTCAGTTTGCGCCATCACCGTGCTAGCGCGATTTAGAGTTAGAACTCTATAATTGATGGAGGGGAAATGGTCGTTAAGGGTAGAATTAGGTGTTGACCAACGGAGAAGCATAGTCGTTGCGTTTTCCGGCCAGTACGGGCTCGCCGGAGCCGCTGCTCCGCCGTCCATGGTCGGGGGTCTCGACGTGTGCAAAAATAGAAAAGGGAAGGGGCTATCTGCAAACGTCAGTGACACATAGAAATAGTGTGCAGGAGTCTTTACGAGTTATTTAAAAGAGCAGGGTCCTCTGCGCAAAGCGAACACCACGGGCGCGCGTGGGCGCGCTTCCGCCTGTGCGTGGGCCGACTTGGGCTAGTTTCAGCCCAGTACTATTCACCTTTTTCCTTTTTCTTTTTCTGCCAGACTTAGGAAATCCATAGAAAATCATAGAAAAATGATAAAAATATGAGACCAATTTTGTTGGATTCCTAAATTTCTCTAGTAATTAGTAAAAATGGTGCCAACATTTTTAGCCCAAACCAGGAATTATTTAGTATTTAAGAAGGCCAAAACCTATACTTTTGGAATTTTAGAAATTATTTAATAACTCCAAATATCACCAAACTTTTTGGATAAGCCTCATAGGATATTTAGATCCCATGAATGAAGTTTGACTTGTTTTGGACATTGTTTGATTCCTAAACCCAAAACCCTAGTTTTCTAGGTAGTATCTGTCTTATGAAAACGAAGTACTAACTCCAGAAACCCTAGTTTCCCTCGTGCACTGTGAAGGAAAGTTGAATTCAAGATACAACTTGGTGTATCTTTTCTATTATTGCATTTTCATAAAGCATTACATGAGCATTCATGGTTATATATGGTTATATATAGAAAATGAAGAAGAAGTGACTGTTGAAGAAGAGGAGACTGCTCCATCAACAGAAAATCCACCTGCCGGGAATTGTTTCTATTTTGATATTTGTGGAACAGAGCCTGAATCTCCTACAACACAAGGCAAGCCCCGATGCATTTGCCACCTCCTTGCTGTTTTAAACTCTTTATCACTTGAATGATGCATTAGGTGATAGGAGTTGGGTGTTAAACCAACTGCTGCATTTCCTTTCTTGGATCTGTTTACTATTCCTTGATTACCTGTTTTATTAAAAGGTTTTCTGATGCTTAATCCTGCTTTAGAAAAACAAATGTTTTGTTTTAAAATAAAAGGTGATGCTTCACAGTGGAAGGGGTGTTTTAAAAAATAAAGCTTGATGGTGGATCCATCATGGCCATGATGGGTTCAACATCGGAAAAGATGTACCTCTACCAGGTACCAAACTTTGGGTTTTAAATGATAAAGCTGAGACCAGGCGGGTGACTTGCACCAGAAGAGAGTCTCGGTGTAGTGTCTCTGTCTGAGTCGATTAAGGACCTTGTCGATGTAGGCCTGATGACCGAGGACACTTTAACTGGTCACATGCCTCGTCATGGGTAAGCTTTGCCTCGGGCAGATACCAGAAAGGCCAACACGCAATGGGAGTGGAGAGATGGCGAGAGTAGTGTGTAACCTTCGTGGCAAGGGTTGAGTGCTACATATGTCGTGAGAATGGAGATCCTTAGCTGAGTGTTAATTGATTCGGATCGCCGTTACTTCTCGGGCATGAAGACTTGGTCACTGACTTACACGTAGCATTCCAGTGAACAAAAAGGGTTGATAAAAAGATGGCTAGTATAGGCCAAGTGCTTGAACTAGGGTAGAAGGAACTCTAGATTCAAGTAATGGCTTAACTTGCTAATAAAACTAGATTTTTAAGGATCCACTTTTTGTAAGCATTTTTGCAAACGGAGTATTTGCTACTTGATCAGCCTCACCTTGACTCCCTTAAGCTAGCATATCCTTGAGAGTCTTTTATTTTGACGGGTAAGACTTGTGAAAGTACACTTCATACTCAGGGTTTTCGAACGCATGTTGTTGTAGGTGAGGAAACAACAGACTTTTGCTGTTTTTGCACTAAGGTGGTGCCCAAGGACGAACCTCAACTCTGAAGTGGTTGCGGGAGGATGTTGGCCTCCCTTTTGAAAAACAATATACTTTTATGCGAGAGGGGTTTTTGCCTCCCAGATCTGTAATAATAATACTTATGCACTCATATCCCTTGTTTTGTAATACCTATAGCACCCTTTCTATATTTTGATGAATGTAAATTAAGTTATTGTAATTCGCTTCCACTTATTCATTCCTACGATGTGTTGTAATATCTGCGTGACAGGTGAGATGCTCTTAGGCAAGGAAAAGGATACAGATACCGAACTTGTCGAGTAATTATGTGCATCTACAGGGTTGTCCAAGGTCCGTTGGACTTGACAACTGTAGGTGGGCCTAATGACTTGCGAGGTTCCATCACACAAAGTGTGGAAGGCATCTTCACATTTCTGACCCATTCAAATTTTGCTCCCTTCTTCCACAATTCTGTCATGGGATTAGCGATTCGAGAGAAATCTGGAATGAATCGCCGATAATACCCGGCCAATCCCAGAAAACTCTGAATCTGACGAATAGTTGTTGGCGGCTTCCAATTCATCACCTCTTGCACCTTATCAGGATCAACAACTATTCCTCCCTCAGAGATAGTGTGACCCAAGAATTTAATCTTCTTCAGCCAAAAATCACACTTGGACAATTTGGCATAAAGATGGTGCTCTCTCATGCGTTGGAGTACTGTGCGCAAGTGTTTAGCGTGTTCTCCTTCATTCTTCGAGTACACCCACTACAGGAAACGCCTAAATTTTCGTGGGCCAAAAACCCACGAAAATAAGCGTAAAGCGATGAAAATAGGCTATTTTCGTCGGCATGTCGACGAAAATAGCCGCCAAAAATATGTTCGACAAAAATAGGCAACTATTCCGTCGGTACCGACGAAAATGACCTATTTTTGTTGGCTTCCCCAAGGCCGACGAAAATAGGCTGGGTATTTGTGTCGGCCTCGGTGGCCGACGAAAATAGGAGCTTTATTTTCGTCGGCCCTGGTGGCCCACGAAAATAGCTGGTGGCCTGCATGTATTTTCGTCGGCCTCTGAACAGGCCGACGAAATTCATGATACCCCCCCAAAACAGATTTTTCTGCACCTTTTAATTCACAGCAAAATACACATAATCCACAATCACATATACAGATTTCACAAGGAATAAAGATTTCAGAAACCACATTCACAAGCAATACCATAATTGTTTCAAACATAGTCCATACATAGTTTCAATACCATAATCACATCCATAATAAAGTGTATACATAGTCCATAAACAAACTAACTACTCACTTCTGCGGGCTGTGGGAGTTTTGGCCACTCCCTCCTCCGCCACCAGGAATGTGGCCACTCCCTCTAGAACCATGGACGAGGAAGTCTTGGACGTTGGCAGCACCCTCCAATCCCTGAGCATGTGACACTGAACCCTGCAATTCATAAATCATTCAAATAAGGTTGTGTTTTGCTATCCCTATACCTATACATTGCTATGTTTGGTCACTATTTGCATAAAACTAAACATGGAACGTCACCTGTGATCCATTGTGATGAGGAGGCTGTGCATGCATCCACGGGTAGTGTTGTGCTGGCCACCCCTGAGGTGGTGGCACCCACCCCTTCGGTGGCGGTGCCATCCATGTTTGAAATGGCTGTGAGCCCGCCGGTGGGTGGCAGACTGGTGGCACCCATCCCGGGACTGGTTGCGATCCTTGGGGTGGTGGAGCCGTCCAAGTGCTTGGAGGTGCCTGCGTCCACCCAACACCGGTCCACAGTGGCTGCGACGCTGGAGCTTGTCCTGGCCACTGTCCCCATCCTTGTGCCTGCGAGCCATTTTTGATAATAAAAAAAGAGTTGCTATGGAATTGAAGTGTTCAGATAGTGTTACCTGGGGAGGGCGAAAAGCGGGCAAGTTCATATCAGGGCCGAGTTGAGTAGTCATTTCCTGCAAATGGATGAAACATTAGAATCACAACATTATACTTTGAATTCAATGACACGTGATGAGATAGATGAATTACCTGAAAATAAGAAGCCATATACTTCGTCAACTGTCCGACATGCTCCTGCGCTGCTCGAGCCTGCTCCTGTGCTGCTCGAGCCTGCTCCTGTGCTGCCCAAGTCTCCTCCTCCAGCTGAGCCTCTCGAGCAGACCTAGAGGAGCGAGAACTCCCTGCTGAAGACAATGCCTTCCCTTGACCTATTGTTCTATTATACTCCACAATGCCGGTGCCAAAGGCAAACCTGCATGATACATATAGTTGAGGCATTAAGTGGACACATTCTTGTTAATGAAATTGTCGAATCAAACACAAACACCTCACCTGCCATGCTTTCTACCCCCACCATTGTGGTACAACACCGAGGCATCTAAGTCCGAATGCATCCAGTCGAAGTTAGGCCCATGGCGTTGAGTCATTTCCTCCCCATATGCATTCTACAAAGAAAGTTAGAGTTGGAGGTAGACACAAAACATGCAATTTAATTCGTAAATACAAACTTGTTTACCATTTTCTCCCTTGCCGCCTCGCTGCATAGCACATCAGGGTTCGTCGGATCAGGGCCACGGTGACCACGGACGGAAACCTCCATAAAACTTGGAGCAACTCCACTTTCAGCTTCCTGCATGAAAAAGAAGAGTTAAACCATAGAATTTTCATAGATGTAACATACAAGTTTGATTTATATACTTACCATGCGGCGTGCGGTACCAAGGTGTCCATCGGCGCCGTACCTGTGCCCCGGTCCTTCAGTGCCACGGTTGGCATGGTGCTTCTGGGACTCTGCAATCCACTCAGGCGACGCACATCTCTTAGCCAACCACCTCCAGGCTTCCATGTCCTTCTCAAGCCAATCCTCAACGCTCTCCAGGTACTGCTCCTCTGTGAGGTAGATCTCATTGGCCCCTAATGATTTACTCATGTTCTGCCCCTTTATCTTCTTGTAGTAGTAGTTGACGGCCGCAATGCGAGCATTATACATGGCATCCTTGATGACCTTATCAGCGCACTTCCGAAAGTGCCTCTTCACACGTGCCCACTGAGCCTGATCCTCCTCGATCTCATTCAGCAATTGGAACCTCTCCTACATATCAACGGAGATGTTAAGTTAAAGTAAGATTAGGAGAAGCAATAATTCAGTGAATTGCTTATATACGAAAGTAAACTCACCCAGAACTTGTCCCACACAGCCACCTGACAAGTCCTTCGTCTTTGTTCCGAACTTCCCCCTCCGCTACTGCTTTCCCCTGGTTCCCCTGGCTGGACATAGTCCTTCAGACCCCAGTCGGCCCACTGCATAGCCGCGAACCTCTCGCCATTGAGCTCCACCATGCCAGGGTAGTAGAAGCGACAGAGGCTACCCAACACCGCGTTCACCTTGGGACGTCTGCCTGTACCGTCCTAAGTCAAGTCTTCCCATGACCTACAAACATTAATAAAACAAGTAAACCAGTGCAATCACGTTCACATTAAAAAATTAACACAACAGAAATAAGCCCCACCATTCTCCATGCGGCCGGATGAGCCTCCTCTCGGCAGGTCTCGGACCAAGCGCATTGCTCTTCTTATACCTAAGTATATACAAGTAAATTCAATATGATGAAATGATTAAAAACTAATATGCATAAGTAAGTTGAATCAACATTAATTAATAATACCTGAAGGACGTAGAACGATCCGACGCGTCGCCCGCGCCGCCTGCCCCCATAGGGTCAACCTCCTCATCTTGCACATGAGCCTCAAAAATTTCAGTCTCAAAAATTGAGGTCTAGAATGAGAATGGTTTTATCTACACAAAAATATTAAAATTTAGGGCAGAGAGGGTGCTTTGAACTACAACTCTCTTCTAGGAGTGGGTTTTATCTTAAGGGTTATTTTTGCTGGTATCTAGGTATAATATTATGACCTTATGGCAAATTGTAGCCAAAGATACCTAATTGTTATTTTATGGGGATTTTCCAAAGCTTTTGGGCTTAGTGGTGCTTTCTACTACTACTATATTTGAAAAATGTCGAACAACAGATTTCTTAGTTTTCCTATCTTCTTCTTTGCGCAAGAGCAATCATTCTTTAAGTTGGTTCACTTTGCTCATAGGGAAGGGGTTGTAAAATTTCTTGGAATATATGGTCTTTTTCATGGGGTAGGGGGTGAGGTGTATTTCATCAAAATTTACCTTAGTCTTATATTTTTCTTTGGTAGTTTACATTCTAAGTACTTAGGTAAAAATTGGGTTGCTCACTGTTTCACATTTTTAGTCTTTCTTTTGGTTTATTTGAAGTATTGGCCAAATCCAAGTTCTATTTGTTTAACTCACTTACTATGATGGTTTGGGGTGTTTAGCATTTTTGCAGTGGTATATTAGTGGTCAAGAGTCTACTGAATTTTTCTTGCCAGTATTGCATGTGCCCATATATTTTTAATCATGGCCTTTGTTGACTTGTTAATGCCTAAATAAAATTATAACCTTAGATCAGTACTGGACCAGGGTTCCATACATTTTCTCTATGATCTATATCACTTAGGCATACTAGGAAAAATATGGTCACTCTCTAGTATCTATTTTCTATCCCTTTTTTCATTTTTCTAAAGTTTGAGCACAAATAGTCTTTAATGGATATTTCTGGCTTAGTTTTGTATATTGTGGTGTTCATTATTTTTAAACAGTGTATATACTAGGTGAGTGTCTCCACAATTTTTCTCAAGTCCAGTATAGAAATATTTCTATTTTTCTTTGTATTGTTAAGGTTTGGGCAGGTTCCTAATTCAATTCAAAACTCTAAAATTTAGTACAAAAAACATAGAGTTCAATATTTTTGTTTGACAATTTATATTTTACAGAATCTAGCAAAATTTGTTT
The DNA here is from genome assembly GCF_902167145.1 of Zea mays. Classification (NCBI taxonomy): domain Eukaryota; kingdom Viridiplantae; phylum Streptophyta; class Magnoliopsida; order Poales; family Poaceae; genus Zea; species Zea mays. The sequence goes on from NC_050097.1 coordinate 98,078,106, forward strand.
GACCAAATTTGGATGAATATTTTTCAAGTTATACATTTATCAAGTATATAGTAGATTTAAATAACTTAATATTCGAAAAGGAAAAGGAAAAAGCATCTTGCACTTGGGTCCCAGGTGTATTTTTCCTTCTTCGGTTACAGATTAGTCCTCGATTTACTATTCAATTAGGGTTAACCTAAATCTAACCCGCGGTCCCTGGTTGGTCGGAATAGTGACCGGGGCAAAGATCACGTCGGTGAGACTTACCGGCGATGATTTAGGTCCGGTGAAGTGGTCGACGATGTCAGGGAGGTCACGACAGTCTCGTCGGTGTGCGGATTGGTGTCGAAGATGGCCGGAGTTGGTCGGTCCTCGCGCGTAGGCGGGGGAGCTCGTCGGCGGCGAGTGATTCGGCCTAACCACAGCGGTATAGCTCAATCCAGTGAATCAGGGAGGTTGTAGGCGCAAGGAATTTGTAAATGGCTCACCCAGTAGCCCGGTTTACGTGCGGTGGCGGGTGGGCGAAGTCCAGCGAGGTCGCACTCGCTGCTTCGGTGCGGCAGGGTCTCGGCTCAAGCTTGGAAAAGCTTCACGATCTCTCGGGGAAGCTGTCCAAGGGCTTGGGCGAGGCTGGGGGGTCGATAGAAGGGGCTGGCTATGGCGGTCGTGCTCGGAAAGTGGTGGCGGGCGGTGGCGCTTGCCTTTTACGGCGAACTCTGGTGACCACTAGCTTGGGCGGGGTTTAGGGTGCATGAGTGAAGACGGCTAAGGCCTTGGGGCACTTATAGGCAGGGGCAAGGCGCAGGCACGCGGGGTGGGGTGACCGTGCGTGGGGGCACGCGCTGCCGCGGCCAGTCCACGCTCGGCCGGCCTGACAAGGCACTGAGCACGTGGCTCTTTGCTTCTGCCCGCGTTCAAGCGTCCATAGGCTGCATATCTTCGCGTATTTGGGCAAGATCACTATACAAGATATGTTCTCCTTACATTGCTTTGTCGTTTTTGTGTGAAAGTCGAGAGGTTTCCGGCCGTGTACAGTGAGTTGTCGCGTCGCCAAGTATGGAGTGTCTACCTGCCCCGTCCCGAGGTAAATCCATACCAAGATCATGTCAATGACTGAGATTTGCTTTCAAACTTTGCCAAGGCATGTTCAAGGTAATTTGACGCCACTTTGATATTTGGATCATGTGGATTTGAGTTTTGGAATTTAGAGAACACGATCGATCTTTATGAAGAGGTCAAATTTCAGATTTCTGAATTTTCTGAATTTCCTATTGAGTATTCACTTAAGGGGCTGTTTTAGGAATTTTGCAAAGCCCTTTTGATTAAACTTCCTTACTATATTTTGTAGCTTATTTAGTGTACTACAACTTTGTTAATTGATCCAAATTATGATTTTATGTTTTTCATAGTCTTTTCACTAAATTCCCTTTTTGTGTTCAAATGACTTAATTAGGGTAGTAGTAGGGTTTTGAATATTTTTCTCCCTTGAGGTGCATGATGTGTTTATGATATGTTTCTTGAGATGAAAAATACATGTTTAAGTCTTTCATTTTCAATTTGGTGCCTTTTGCTCAATTACATTTACATGTGATAATGTTTACAAAAGTGGGTGTGTAGGGAAAAAGAATCCTAGGTAAAACCTAGGGTGTTACAAAAAATCTCCATGGGTTAAGAGATAGAGGGTCTCAAAGTCAGCCCAATTACACTTTTTTTAGAGTTAAGCCTTATGGATGCTCTTGGGGCTTTTTGCAAATTACTCTAATTTGTTCCACAAAACATGGAAATCTCCAAATGTAAAAGTTGCTTAGTTTTTGTTACTCTACCACTTTGATATATGCACTTTGGTCCAAAAGTGTATAGAAATTGATCTCATCTCTTAGAGCACAAATTAGGGTTTCCAGGGTTCTTATTAGGGTTTTGAGTGTTCTAGGGTTTATGTGCCACTCAAACTTTCCAAGTTTAGTCTTCCTATGAACATTTCCACTAACCTTTGAGATAACACTCAATTTGTTATCACACACACACCCACATACCTCTATCCCTTGGTTAAGTACCCTATCCTAGGGTTAAGGATCACTTCAAATCATCACATCACACTTGTTTTGATGTTTTAGCCTAGTGGATGCACTCTAGGCGTAACATACATAATGAAATGTCATTGCATATGATGTCATGCCCAAGTTTTAGGTCTTGTAACACCAGGGGTGTTACATCCTTTCCCCCATAAAAGAATCTCGTCCCGAGATTTAAGGTCCTAGGGTAAGTAATGGAAAAGGAAACGCGTCACAACTTTATTTCCTAATTTATCTTACAGACCAGGGGTGGGGTTTGCTTTAACTTTACGATAAAGTAAATAAATCTTACAGGTTACAAGAAGCTAAAAACTTAGGAAAATTCTTTTCTAAGAAGTCTCGAGTCTCCCAGGTAGCTTCTTCTTTAGTGTGTTGGTTCCACTATACCTTATAAAACTTGAGAGTCCTCTTTCGAGTGATTGTGTCCTTCTGATCCAAAATTCGAATGGGATGTTCTGAATAAGTCAAGTCTGGTTCCAAAGTAACATCCACCACATCTATAGTTCGATCAGGAATCCGAAGACACTTCTTTAACTGAGATATATGGAACACATTATGCACTGCAGACAATGATTCTGGCAATTGAAGTATGTATGCCACTTGCCCACATCGCTCAAGAATGGGGAACGGACCAATATATTGGGTGCCAATTTTCTTTTTACCCCAAACCTACTAACACCCTTCATTGGTGATACTGAGTACACATGATCGTCGGCTTGAAAAACCAAAGGTTGACGTCGTTTATCCGCATAGTTTTTCTATCGAGCTTGAGCTTCTCTCAAATTATGTCTTAAGTGTTGAACTTTTTCTTCTGTTTCTTTAACTAAATCAGGCCTGAAAAACCACCGTTCTCCTGGTTCTAACCAATTTAAGGGTGTTCGGCATCGTCGTCCACACAGAGCTTCAAACGGTGCCATCTTAATACTTTCTTGATAATTTTTATTATAAGAAAATTCTGCCAACGGTAGACAATCATCCCATTTCTGTGGGAACTCTAGGACAGATGCTCGTAACATATCTTCAAGTATTTGATTTACCCTCTTAGTTTGTCCACTCGTCTGAGGATGATAGGCCGAACTATGGAGTAATTTAGTACCCAAAGATTTGTGTAACACCTCCCAAAACTTGGATACAAATTGCGGTCCTCGGTCCGACACTATTGTCTTTGGAACTCCATGCAAACTGAGAATACGAGCCACATATATCTGAGCATAGGTAATGACCAGTTATTATGTTTTGAGTGGCAGAAAATGAATTGTCTTTGTAGCCGGTCAATTATGACCCAGATAGAGTCAAATCCTTTAGTTGTCTTGGGCAATCCCACAATGAAATCCATACTGATATCTTCCCATTTCCAGATTAGGATTGGCAAGGATTGTAACGGTCCAATAGCCTTCATATGTGTGACACCCTAGGTGTCTATTTCGTGTTACGTCGGGAGATTTATCCCAATCTCGGATGCTCAGTGAAAATTTATATTTCTCGATCGCATCTATCTCCTTTTATCAAGTTAATTGTGAAGGTTTCATCGATTGTTGAAGTTATTCACTTGTGAGAAACATCCAAATTTGGAGCCTGTTAAAACTTTTTGTTTCTTGAAGCAAACACAAATTCGAAAGTCAATCTCATCTCACAACTCCCGTCCAAACTCATTTATTCGGACTCTCGATAGTTGTTATGTTATCCAATCGGTGTCCGAATCTGCTTTCTCGATAGTCAGTCTACGTCCAAATACTTAATCCGAATCCGCATTCTCCCGCAGAATCTCTTTGTGTCAACCTCTAATTAATTCTTATGCAAATCGACTTGTTTTCTCTATATCATAATTCATCTCTATCTATCAAGTGTATTATAAAGAATTCTAGAAGTTTAAAGCAAATACTCAAATGAAAAGATAAATCCTATACATGCTTGAAACTGCTCATCTGAACAAATGCAAATTTTGAAATTCAACAAAACCTTGTCATCTTACTCAAACAACTCTATATCAACTCTACAATAAAAGTTATTAAGGGTCCATGCCATGAAAATGTCGAGAAAATACCCCGATTGCCTTAAAAATATAATTTGAAGCTTTATAATGATGCTACCTTGACCAAAGTGAAACTTTAATTTATATTCAAGATATGAGGTTTGACCTTTAATAAAAATTATAGAACCTATGTTATACAACAAATTGCATATTTAAACCAAGCCTTGATTCAATCTCTAAGTGTTGGCCACTTGTTCTCCAAAGCTATAAATCAAGAACAAGGCAACATAAATGTTAATGGTTAAAGACCTTCGTCCTTCGAAACATTATCTCCCTTAGAATATAATGATCTTCGGACGAAGGTCATGAAGGACGTACCTTCTTCATTTTCGTAGGCAAGAGTGTAAAATAATATATATATATATATATACATATATATATATAAAGTGCAAAAGGAAATATGAATAATCATTTCAGATCATTAGACTATTCATATTTTTATTATATAAACAGGAACAAATATCAATGATATTTGAATTACATTTGTACCTTCGGCTTGACAGAAGGTGAAAAGGCGAGAGTGACGTGAGTGAAAGGGAAATTTCCCTTGGGCCATTTCCATTATGTTTTGGTGATTAAATGTCCAACACATAAGTGAGTAAGATATTATGTTCCAAACAAGCAAAAGGTGCAAATCATGTTACAAGGTATGTTTCTAGACTTAGTACATTGTTTTGAGTACTAACATATTTTGTCTAAATGCTAGAAATAGAGAAAAGAAGAAAAGAAATGAGATGCAAACGACTTGGCTTGGTACAGCCAAGACTCAGCTCAGTCTGGCACACCGGACTATCCGGTGGTGCACCGGACAGTGTCCGGTGCGCCAGGCTGAACTCCGGTGAACAGGCCGCTCTCGGGAAAATTTGGTGGCCTACGGCTATAATTCACCGGACTGTCCGGTGGTGCACCGCACTGTCCGATGAGCCAACGGCCGCCAGCGCAACGATCGACCGCGCAATCCGCGGGCGACGCGTGGCCCGCGCCAACGGTCGGCAGGGGGCACCAGACTGTCTGGTGTGCACCGGACAGTGTCCGGTGCGCTAATTGCCGCAAATCTGCAACAGTCGTCTGCGCCAAAATTGGAAGGAGATCGCGCACCGGACATGAACAGTGGCTACGGTGGTGCACCAGACTGTCCGGTGCGCCACCCCACAGAAGGCAACTTTGGCCTTCCTTGTTGGCCTCCAACGGCTCCTAGCTGCCTTGGGGCTATAAAAGGGACCTCTAGGAGCATGGAGGAGTCACCCAAGCCCACTCTAAGCATTCCAAGACTTCTAGTCCTCACTTTCACGCAATCGTTCATCGTTCTTGAGATTGGAGCACTTTTCGAGTTGTAAACTCCCCACGCGTGTTTTGTGTGCTCATCTTCTCACTTGTGTGCATGTTTGCAGTGTGGATTTAATTCTAGTGTGTGTTGCTCTTCCCAACCTTACTCCATGCTTTCTTTTTGATCAATCTTGTAACGGCAAGAGGCTCCAACTTGTGGAGATTCCTCGCAAACGGGAAGTAAACTATAAGGAAGAATACCATGGTATTCAAGTTGATCATCGGATCACTTGAAAGGGGTTGAGGGTAACCCTCGTCCATTGGGACGCCACAACGTGGAGGTAGGCAAGTGTTATACTTGGCCGAACCACGAGATAAACCATTGTGTCTCTTGTGTTGTCTTTCTCTGTGATTATTGTGATTCACAAGAGCTTGCTCTATAGCCACTTGGTTCTATTGCACTAACATCTTTATAACCAATCTTGTGGCTATTTAGTATTGAATTTTATAGGATCACCTATTCACCCCCCCTCTAGGTGCTCTCAATTGGTATCAAAGCCGTTCTCTTCACGTAAGGGACTAATCGCCCAAAGAGATGGATCCTAAGGGAAAGGGGATGGTGGTCAACGACAAGGAGAAGGAGTCCCTCTTCAGTGAGCCAAGGGACGACAAGCCCACTGACTCTGGCTCGAGTCATAAGAATAAGGATGGGAAGAAGAAGAGGCGCATCAAGAAGATCGTCTACTACTACAGCGATGAATCTTATTCTTCACCAAGAGACGACGACGACGATGACTCTTCTAAAAGGAAACCGGTTAATTCAAATTATTCATTTGATTATTCTTGTATTCCATTCAATTCCAATGCTCATTTGCTTTCAATTCCACTTGGTAAACCTCCACACTTTGATGGAGAGGACTACTCTTTTTGGAGTCACAAAATGCGTAGTCACTTATTTTCTCTCCATCCTCGTATTTGGGAGATAGTTGAAAATGGAATGCACTATGATAGTATGGATAACCCTATATTTATTAATGAGCAAATTCATAAGAATGCACAAGCTGCCACTATTTTGCTAGCATCCTTGTGCAGGGACGAATACAACAAGGTGAGCAGCTTGGACAACGCCAAGCAAATCTAGGACACCCTCAAAATATCACATGAGGGAAACGACGCCACCATGATCACCAAAATGGAGTTGGTGGAAGGCGAGCTGGGAAGGTTTGCGATGATCAGGAGGAGGAGCCAACACAAACGTACAACAGGCTCAAGACCCTGGTCAACAGGATTAGGAGCTATGGAAGCACAAGATGGACGGACCACGACGTCGTCCGACTTATGCTCAGGTCTTTTACTGTTATTAACCCTCATCTTGTGAACCTCATCCGTGAAAATCCCAGGTACACAAAGATGATGCTCGAGGAGATCCTCGGAAAATTTGTGAGCGGGCGCATGATGGTCAAGGAGGCAAGGTATGTTGATGATGCATTAAATGGCCCAATGCCCATCTACGAGCCACAACCCATTGCGCTCAAGGCAACAAGCAGCAGGGAGGCGCTACCAAGCAAGGTGGCACAAGTTGAGGCTGCCGGGCTAAACAAAGATCAGATGGCTCTAATCATCAAGCGCTTCAAGACCGCGCTAAAAGGACGCAAGGAGTATCCCAACAAGAGCAAAGAAAAGGGAAAGCGCTCCTGTTTTAAATGCGGTAAGACTGGTCATTTTATAGCGCAATGCTCCGATAATAACAATGACCAGGAACAAGAAAAACATGGGAAGAGGGAGAAGAAGAAGGCTTACAAGAAGGCAAAGGGAGAGGCGCACCTTGGCAAAGAATGGGATTCAGACTGCTCTTCATCCGACTCCGATGATGAAGGACTGGCAGCCTCAGCCTTCAACAAATCTTCACTCTTCCCCAACGAACGCCACACTTGCCTCATGGCCAAGGAGAAGAAGGTAAGTGTTCGAGACACCCTTAAGTATACTACTTCAAGCGATGATGATTCTAGCGATGATGAAGTAGACTATACTGATTTATTTAAGGGGTTAGATAATGCAAAAGTAGATAAAATTAATGAGCTAATTGATGCTCTAAATGAAAAGGATAGATTGCTAGAGAAGCAAGAGGACATTCTATATGAAGAACATGACAAATTTGTTAGTGTACAAAAGTCTCTTGCTTTAGAAACTAAAAGAAATGAAATGTTATCCTCTGAATTGTCTGTGTGCCATGAATCAATCTCTAGTTTAAAGATTTTGAATAATGATTTAAATACTAAGCTAGAGGTAGCCAATAAATCTAGTTCATGTGTAGAACATGTTGTAATTTGCAATAGATGCAAGGATTTTGATATTGATGCTTGTGATAAACATCTTGCGTCTATTACCAAATTGAATGATGAAGTGGCAAGTCTTAATGCTCAACTTAAGACTTGCAAGATTGATTCTGATAAGTTGAAATTTGCTAGGGATGCCTACACCGTTGGTAGACACCCCTCAATTAAGGATGGACTTGGCTTTCGAAAGGAAGCAAAGAACTTAACAAGCCAAAGGGCTCCCATTCCCAACAAGGAGAAAGGAAAGGCCCCTATGGCTAATAGCACTCAAAGGAATCATGCTTTCATGTATAATGATAGAAAATCTTCTAGGAAAGCTCATTATAATATGAGTTATGATCATGATGCCTTTAACTCACATGCTATGATTGCCTCTAGCTCTACTCTTGTGCATGGTAGGCCTAGGAAAAGTAATGTTGTGCATCATGTGCCTAGGAGAGTAATTAATGAACCTACTACTATTTACCATGCTTGCAATACCTCTTTTGCTATCTTTTGTAAGAAGGAAAAAGTAGTTGCTAGGAAGTTGGGATCCAAATGCAAGGGAGATAAGACTTGTATTTTGGTTCCAAAGGCTATTGTGACTAACCTTGTAGGACCCAACAAGAGTTGGGTACCTAAAACCCAAGTGTAAATTGCCTTGCAGGTTTATGCATCCAGGGGCTCAAGCTGGATTATCGACAGCGGATGCACAAACCACATGACGGGGGAGAAGAAGATGTTCACCTCCTACGTCAAGAACAAGGATTCCCAGGATACGATTATTTTTGGAGATGGGAACCAAGGCAAGGTTAAATGTTTGGGAAAGATAGCCATCACAAGCGAGCACTCTATTTCAAATGTATTCTTAGTAGAGTCATTAGGGTATAATCTCATGTCTGTAAGTCAATTGTGCCACATGGGCTACAATTGTTTGTTCACAAATGTTGATGTTTAAGGAGTGAGTGTTCATTAGCGTTTTAGGGTGTATTAGACGGCAAACTCTACTTAGTTGATTTTTCGAAAGAGGAGGCCGATCTAGATGCATGCTTAATAGCTAAGACTAGCATGGGCTAGCTGTGGCATCGCCGTCTAGCACATGTTGGGATAAAGAACCTTCATAAACTTCTAAATGGAGAACATGTGTTAGGACTAAATAATGTCTGCTTCGAAAAAGATAGACCTTGTGCAGCTTGTCAAGCAGGGAAACAGGTGGGAAGCACTCATCACAACAAGAATGTGATGACTACATCAAGACCACTGGAGCTTCTCCACATGGACCTCTTCGGACCCGTCGCCTACCTTAGCATCGGGGGAAGTAAGTATGGTTTAGTAATTGTTGATTATTTTTCCCGCTTCACTTGGGTATTCTTTTTGCAGGATAAATCAGAAACCCAAGGGACCCTAAAGTGCTTTGTAAGGAGGGCTCAAAACGAGTTTGAGCTCAAGGTGAAAAAGATAAGAAGCAACAATGGGTCCGAGTTCAAGAATCTGCAAGTGGAGGAGTACCTTGAGGTAGAAGGCATCAAGCACGAGTTCTCCGCTCCCTACACACCACAACAAAATGGTGTGGTAGAGAGGAAGAACGGGACGCTTATCGACATGGCGAGGACGATGCTTGGAGAGTTCAAGACGCCTGAGCGGTTTTGGTAGAAAGCTGTGAACACAGCTTGCCACACCATAAACCGGCTCTACCTTCATCGCCTCCTCAAGAAGACCTCGTATGAACTCCTTACCGGTAACAAACCCAATGTTTCTTACTTTCGTGTATTTGGGAGCAAATGCTACATTTTGGTGAAGAAAGGTAGACATTCCAAATTTGCTCCCAAAGCTGTAGAAGGGTTTTTACTAGGGTATGACTTAAATACAAAGGCGTATAGAGTCTTCAACAAATCATTGGGTTTGGTTGAGGTCTCTAGCGACGTTGTATTTGATGAGACTAATGGCTCTCCAAGAGAGCAAGGTAATCTTGATGATGTAGATGAAGATGATGTTTCAACGGCCGCAATACGCACCATGGCGATTGGAGATGTGTGACCACAGGAACAACAAGAGCAAGGTCAACCTTCTTCCTCAACGATGGTGCATCTCCCAACTCAAGATGATGGACATGTTCATCAAGAAGAGGCGTGTGATCAAGGGGGAGCACAAGAAGAACAAGCTATGGAGGAAGAAGCACCACGGGACCCTCCAACTCAAGTCCGAGCGACAATCCAACAGGATCACCACGTTGACCAGATTCTGGGTGACATAAGCAAGGGAGTAACTACTCGCTCAAGATTAGCTAACTTTTATGAGCATTACTCGTTTGTCTCTTTTATTGAGCCTTTCAAGGTAGAAGAGGCCTTGCTGGATCCGGACTGGGTGTTGGCCATGCAGGAAGAGCTCAACAACTTCAAGAGAAACAAAGTTTGGAGCCTGGTGCCATGTCCAAAGCAAAACATTGTGGGAACCAAGTGGGTGTTCCGCAATAAACAAGACGAGCACGGGGTGGTGACAAGAAACAAGGCTCAACTTGTGGCAGAAGGTTATGCCCAAGTCGCAGGTTTGGATTTCGAGGAGACTTTTGCTCCTGTGGCTAGGCTAGAGTCTATTCACATTCTATTAGCCTATGCCGCTCACCATTCTTTCAGGTTGTTTCAAATGGATGTGAAGAGCACTTTCCTCAATGGACCAATCAAGGAGGAGGTGTACGTGGAACAACCCCCTGGCTTTGAGGATGACAGGTATCCCGACCACGTTTTTAAGCTCTCTAAGGTGCTCTATGGACTTAAGTAAGCCCTAAGAGCATGGTATGAATGCCTTAGAGATTTCTTAATTGCTAATGCTTTCAAGGTTGGAAAGCTGATCCCACTCTTTTCACTAAGACTTGTGACGGTGACCTTTTTGTGTGCCAAATTTATGTCGATGACATAATATTTGATTCTACTAATCAAAAGTCTTGTGAGGAGTTTAGCAGGGTGATGACTCAGAAATTTGAGATGTCAATGATGGGCGAGTTGAATTACTTACTTGGGTTCCAAGTGAAGCAACTCAAGGACGGCAACTTCATCTCCCAAACGAAGTACACACAAGATCTTCTCAAGCGGTTTAGGATGAAGGACGCCAAGCCCGTGAAGACACCAATGGGAACCGACGAACATGTCGACCTCAACAAAGGAGGTAAGTCCGTTGATCAAAAGACATACCGGTCTATGATAGTGTCGTTGCTTTATTTATGTGTTAGTAGACCAGATATTATGCTTAGCGTATGCATGTGTGCTAGATTTCACTCCGACCCAAGGGAATGTCACCTTGTGGCCGTTAAGCGGATTCTTAGATATTTAGTTGCCACGCCTTGCTTCGAGATCTGGTATCCAAAGGGGTCTACCTTTGACTTGATTGGATATTCAGACTCCGATTATGCTAGATGCAAGGTTGATAGGAAGAGTCAATCAAGGACGTGCCAATTCCTAGGAAGGTCCCTGGTGTCGTGGAGCTCAAAGAAACAAACCTCCATTGCCATATTCACCGCTGAGACCAAGTATGTTGCCGCAGGATAGTGTTGCGCGCAACTAGTTTGGATGAGGCAAACCCTCTGGGACTTTGGCTACAATCTGAGCAAAGTCCCACTCCTATGTGACAATGAGAGTGCAATCCGCATGACGGATAATCCTGTTGAACACAGCCGCACTAAGCACATAGACATCCGACATCACTTTTTGAGAGACCACCAGCAAAACGGAGATATCGAAGTGTTCTATATTAGCACCGAGAACCAGCTAGCCGATATCTTTACCAAGTTTTTAGATGAGAAAACCTATTACAGGCTCCATAGTGAGCTAAATGTCTTGGATTCGCGTAACTTGGATTGATTTATAGCATACATGTGTTTTATGCCTTTGATCATGTTACATTTATGCAATTTGTTGCTTACTCTTGGTGCTCAAGTTGTGCAAGGGATCCTCGGACCTCACATGTCCATGTGTAAATGATGCACATATCTAGGGGGAGAAGTGCTACAACTTGACCCTTTGAAGACTAACCTTTGTGTTTAAGTGTACTTGATATAGTCTCAAAGGTGGATTGAAAGGGAAAGGTGAGCTTGGACCATGCAAAGACTTCCACTGCACTCCGGTATTAGTGTACTCACCTCCAAGTTCATTCTTAAGCTCCTATTGCCTTTTTGCTCTTAATTGACATCTTTGGTGAGGCAATGGGGTTAAAAGGGCCACTAATGATCCTGTTTTGGTGCTTAATGCCAAAGGGGGAGAAATTAAGGCCAAAGCAAATGGATCAGCTACCACTTGAGAATTTTTTGAAAACAATAGAGTTAGAACTTTTGATTTGTCAAAATACTCCTATTACAAAATTTGGCCTCTTGTGGGGGAAAATTTATGATTATGAGAAAAAGGGGGAGTTTTTGGCACTTAATCAATTTTTCCATTGGAATATCTCTCTTTGTGCCTAAACAAGTGAGTTTGACTTAGAGATAGGAAAATGAATTTGATTTGCAAAAACAAACCAAGTGGTGGCAAAGAAAGATCCAAATATGCCAAATTAGAATAAAAAACAATTTGGTCTTCAATTTGAATCGATGTTGCGTTTTTGCATTGCTTTTTGATGTGTTGGCATAAATCACCAATAAGGGGGAGATTGAAAGGGAAATGTGCCCTTGGGCCATTTCCATTATGTTTTGGTGATTAAATGTCCAACACATAAGTAAGATATTATGTTCCAAACAAGCAAAAGGTGCAAATCATGTTACAATGTACGTTTCTAGACTTAGTACATTGTTTTGAGTACTAACATATTTTGTCTAAATGCTAGAAACAGAGAAAAGAAGAAAAGAAATGAGATGCAAACGACTTGGCTTGGTACAGCCAAGACTCAGCTCAGTCTGGCACACCGGACTGTCCGGTGGTGCACCGGACAGTGTCCGATGCGCCAGGCTGAACTCTGGTGAACAGGCCGCTCTCGAGAAAATTTGGCGGCGTACAGCTATAATTCACCGTACTGTCTGGTGAGCCAACGGCCACCAGCGCAACGGTCGGTCGCGCAATCCGCGGGCGACGCGTGGCCCACGCCAACAGTCGATAGGGGGCACCGGACTGTCTGGTGTGCACCACCGGACATGAACAGTGGCTGTCCGGTGGTGCACCGGACTGTCCGGTGCGCCACCCGACAGAAGGCAACTTTGGCCTTCCTTGTTGGCCTCCAATGGCTCCTAGCTGCCTTGGGGCTATAAAAGGGACCCCTAGGCGCATGGAGGAGTCACCCAAGCACACTCTAAGCATTCCAAGACTTCTAGTCCTCACTTTCACGCAATCGTTCATCGTTCTTGAGATTGGAGCACTTTTCGAGTTATAAACTCCCCGCGCGTGTTTTGTGTGCTCATCTTCTCACTTGTGTGCGTGTTTGCGGTGTGGATTTAATTCTAGTGTGCATTGCTCTTCCAAACCTTACTTCGTGCTTTCTTTTTGATCAATCTTATAAGGGCGAGAGGCTCCAACTTGTGGAGATTCCTCGCAAACGGGAAGTAAACTATAAGGAAGAATACCGTGGTATTCAAGTTGATCATCGGATCACTTGAAAGGGGTTGAGTGTAACCCTCGTCCATTGGGACGCCACAACGTGGAGGTAGGCAAGTGTTATACTTGGCCGAACCACGGGATAAACCACTGTGTCTCTTGTGTTGTCTTTCTCTGTGATTATTGTGATTCGCAAGAGCTCGCTCTATAGCCACTTGGTTCTATTGCACTAACATCTTTATAACCAATCTTGTGGCTATTTAGTATTGAATTTTACAGGATCACCTATTCACCCCCCCTCTCTAGGTGCTCTCAGTGAGAGAGATTACAAATCAGCGTGAACAGTACGGTGTTACTGTTCATCTATTTATAGGCACAGGACGCAGCCTGGGCAAAATTACATTCATGTCCGCGACATTTACTGTTAGCCAAAAGGCAAGCTGTCGAGGACCAATCAGTCTTTTCCCCTTTAAGGCCTTGTTCGCTTCACATGGATACATTCCAGAGAGGGATACATTCCAGGAAGGGATTAAGTTAATCCTCTCATGTCACTTGTACCCCTTAGGGCTAGTAATCCCTGTCCCTAAATGAGTGTTCAGTTATTCCAAGGAGACAATTGGAATGGTGGAAGCCCATATAACCAAACAAGAAGATTCAGTTTTAGCTTGCTGCAAATATTGAGTCAGTCCGACATGTATTTTCAGCAGAACATCTCATCAGTTTTCAGCCGGACATTCAATTTTTAGCACGACATCTCATCCTATCCCTGGATCTAAAAATGAACCCATCACAACAATCTGGGGCATGTATTTTCAAACAAGCATAACAATTTCTTCTGTTTAATCTCCAATGAACTGAACATCACGATTAATTAGCACCATGCTGCTTGCACCATGAACATGAATGCATGGCTGGTTAACTAGGTAGATATATGGGTGTGGATAGGGGAGAGAGAGAAAACAAGGTATGTAGTCCACGTCTCTGATCTTGGATGTAGAAGCATGAGATCTTGGGATGCTCATGCATGGGTCATGGGGTATGGCTTCAACAGGGGAGATCTGGAACTTTTGTAGCCATCAACTTGTTTTCCAGAAACCATGTAATAAGGGGGACCTGTGTACAACTATGAGACATCAACAAATCTTGCTGCTTTGTGTGTCCACCTTTGCTTCCATCTCAGCTGGTTTGGTTCAGAAGATTCTCCTTCTAGTGGTGATCTTTTTATCATCTATGTGTTCTTGTCTGAAACTATCACTTCTTTCACTGCCTTCTTATCTGAAACTATTGAAGAGACAGGAGAAATAAGTTTACCGGGGAGAAGGTGGCCGCTGGAGAGGGAAATCTCACGTCGCCTCCACTGCCTTTGCTTGCCCTTCACGCGTGCTGCTTCACATATGAGCGCAATCCGGGGCGTCATTCCACCCCCTAGGGACCGGGCATCGTTCCTAGGCTGGGGAGGCGGGAAATGGCCGGGCTCAGCAGGGATGTAGCCCGTGAGAGGCTTAACCGAACACTTTTTTCTTCTGGGCCGGGTTTCTTTCCAGATGGGGCAGATCCATGGGGATTAGGCCACGATCCCCGCCGGGAAGGGGCTAAGCAAACAAGGCCTAAGTCGGTTTCATTCTCCATCATCATCCTTGTGCCAAACCGAAGCTTCTCCATCCACAGCTTCGAAGCTGGTTCATCCTTCTTCCAGATCACGCCTTTCATGCCATGCATACCTTCATCTTAAAGCCGAAGCTTCCTGGAAAACATGTTAGTTGTGTTTTTGAGGACCTTCAGAAGAGGAAGGCCCCCAACAGTAGCCCCTCATAGTATTAATTTGTTTTTGTGTCTAACAAATTCAGACTTCGACGTGAACGAAGGCCTTTAGCCGAAGGTCCGAAAAAACACCTTCCCTTCGCTAGAATAGCGAAAGTCAGTGACATGTAGGGCCCGCCAAGTTGCAATCCGCTGGGCATATAAATAGGAACCTGCAACGGTAGCATTTGTTGCGCCATTTCAATTGCTTGTGCTAGTTTATCAAGTTTTAATTTTCTTGCTGTTAAATCCTGCTTGTTTTGTGAGCTTCGTCATTTACACAAATGCTCGTTAGATGTCTGAAGAGAAGAAGATGTCTGAGGAGAAGAAGGTTGTGGACCCTGCTCTAGCTGGGTTTTATGAAGCTATGGAAAAAACAAACACAGAGAAGATTACAAACGAAATACTAGCTGATTTGTCTGAAGATTCTGACGATAGAGATAACTTTGATGTGGAAAGTGGGAATGAAGACATTTGAGATCTTTCTTCATCAAATTACTCCCGAAGCTATAATCAGAATGGGTATTTTTGTTTGGGCCATGAGAAGCCAAGGGCTAGAACCGAGTGTGAAGTGCTTCTGCAACATGCACGAACTACTGTACGAGAAGAAGGCCACTGGCAAAGAGCAATATCATAACAACTTCGGTTTTTATGGCTTCGTTCCTCGTTCTGATGTAAGTTACCCAGTTCCAACATTTCGGAAAAGGTGGCCCGGGGTCTGGATGGAGGAATGGTTTTATGTTAAGAATAACCTGATTGAAAGGGAAGACATAAAAGAGATTATCCAACGCCCCATCTGGTCCCGCTTTGGCCTCAGAAGGCCGGCTACTGCGCTTGGGAATGATAACGAAGCATGCCAAGAGGCTTTCAATAATGTTTGTGCCTTCATTGGCACAAGAGACCTAGTTCAGGAGCACATAGCCTACAGGGTATGGCCACTTGTGGATAATTGGGAGATGCCGAAGGAGACTGCTGCCGGGTCCAATCAAGGTGGTTTGGTTTACTTGAAATACACCTTTAGGTACAGAGACCAGTTTGACAAACCAAATGACGATTGGCTGACATGTGTTGAGGCGACTAGCGATGAGTTACTTGGAGCGTACACAAGAGCCGAAGATGATGCCTTGACCTTAGCCTTCGGAGGGCGAGGCAAGAAAAAGTTGAATAGAGTTTTTGACGTTATTGGCTTCATGTACCCAGACTACACTTACCCCTCGCGAAAGTAGGGGAAGAACTGCCGCGCTCGGCCATCTCTGTTGCGCCGAAGGGCAAGAAGATAAAGGTCTTGACCCACTAGCCAATATACATTGAAACGGCCACAGTGCCGAAGCTTGGTGAAGGAACATCTTCCACTACCGAGGCAGAACAAGCAACTCCTGCCGGCCGGGGCGCCAAAGAATCGGTTGCAGTGCCGAAGGTTTCTGCAACTGGATCGGCCGAAGTGCCGATACATACTGCCGAAGCTGAAGGAAAGACGACCAAGAAGCCAGACCGAGAGGAAACGATAGGACCACCAGAGCCTGAATTGCCGAAGGTGGCAAAAACTCCTGCAATAACTCCCAAGAGGAGGAGAATGGCAAGCGTGCTGGACACTGTCATGGAGACGGCAAGGGCTTTAATTCCTACCCCTGTGAAGAAGGTTGTCATGAAGACGGCAAGGTTGCCCGCACTGAAACTGAAGCTGGGCCCTCAGTGCCCGCTGAGGCAGAGCCTGCTGAAACTGAGCATAGAGCTGAGCAAGAATCTTTAGATGCTGGCCTGATTCCAGAAAAGAAAGTTGTGCCCATAAAAGCTAAATCTGCTATTCCCAAAGCACCCTCTAAAGATTGTGACTTTATCATTCGACATGCTTCATGAAAAAGGTTGTCTGAAGAAGAAATCACGGAAGCCAAACACTACGCCCGAGAACTAAAATACCCGAACGGGGCCTTGGTGTTCAATGGCACCGACGAAGATGATTTCTTATACTGTCTCCGAGACAACAAAGAAATATCCGTTTGCCGGGAGATGGCAAAAAATATGAGATTTTCGAAGCTTGAAGCTGGCCTCTCTGCCATGTCGAAGGATGACCTCGCAGACAGCCTCACGTACAACAGTCTGAAGGTATGGAAGTTATGGACTTAAAAATAAATTTTGTCCTTTATTCTCATGCTGATCCTCTATCTCCTTTTTTGTAGGGCTTAATTCTTAGCAACGCTTTGAGGGCGCAGAAGAATGCTGAACATGAAAGCTGCCAGATAGCCCTCGGCAACCTTCGGTCAGAGGTCATCAAGCTGAGAAATGAAGCCTTAGAAAAAGATAAAATTCGACTTTCATTGGTTGATAGAGTGAAAAAAGACGAAGCGAAATTCTATGCTCAATTTGAAGCTCATAAAGCCAAAGTTGAAGGCCTTCAGAAAAAACTTGCCAAGGCTAATGAAAAATTCGAAATTGCAAAAGTAAAGCAAGAGATAAGCGAATGGTCAAATGCTAGGCTGGAGAAGAATGTTGAGGAGCTTCGTGAATCCAAGGAGATATGCTTTGAGAAAACCTTGGATGGCGTAAGAAAAATGAAAACCAGTTTTGCCAAGGTTGGTGTATATTCTTCCGAAGAGAATTTCATTCGAGGTGACCCCGAGGGAATTATTGATTGGATAAGTGGAGAAGCCGAAGCTTTTGAAGAGATCCTCAGTGATCGCGGGGACATTTGTGCCTTTGCCGGCGCGCGAGGGATTGCAGCAATTCTGGAGAAGGCTGGTTGTGACCATGTTAAAGCTGCAGCCCAGACCGAAGCCGCCTTCTCCACAGACGACACAAAAGACCCTTCGGCCGAAGCTACTTTAGTGGGCAGAAAATTTTATTCCGATGTCTAGGTGAACGGTGGCCAAGAATTGGCCAATGAAATCATAAAGAAAAATGAAAAAGAAACCCACGATGCTCGAGAAGAAGCGAAACGAGCCGAAGAAGCTGCCGAGCGCGCCAGGCGTATAGGTATTTTTATTGAATTTAACTTCGATGATTATTTTCTGGCTTCGAACTAACAATTTGTTTACTACAACTGAACTCTCTCTGCCACCCGAGTCATAGACCCCCAGGTTGATCCCGTTATGAAAGAGGCGCTGGATGTGATGGGTGTTGCCAATTCCATCATCGACGAAGTTGTCGATAGACTTCTGAATGAAGCTGCCGAGAAAATTCTTAAAAAAGATTAGGCTTTTTGTTGTAATGATACAATGTAACATTTGTGTATGAAGCAATTAACAGACATGTAAATTAATGTATATATTTCTTTGCGATGCATGAAATTTACGCAGATACCATTTTTGATATGATGCAACATGATGTTTATGCCAATGATATGATGCAATGATATGATGCAACATGATGTTTATGCCAAACACACACACGCCCACATCGAAACACTCAAGACTCTGCATCCCCTTAGGGACGTCTTTGGAGTCTTTAAGCTCTGCATCCCCTTAGGAACGACTTTGGAGCTTCTTCACCTTCTATTTCGGTGGTATTTAAGCTCTGCATCCCCTTAGGAACGACTTTGGAGCTTCTTCACCTTCTATTTCGGTGGTATTTAAGCTCTGCATCCACTTAGGAACGACTTTGGAGCTTCTTCACCTTCTATTTCGGTGGAATTTTTAGCTCTGCATTCCCTTAGGAACGACTTCTGAGCTTCGGAACTTACTCTGCGCTCCCTTAGGAACGACTTTTGTAGCTTCGGAACTTACTATGCGCTCCCGTAGGAATGGCTTTTATTACTTCAGAAGTCTGTTAGGACTCATTTTACTCGTTGATACGGGCACAATTATTACATGAAATCGAAATTCAGTCCTTCGTGACTTGTTTTTCATACAAAAAATAAAATGGCATAAAAGATAAAGATACATCAAGAGTAGGATATTCTTTAGTAGATATGCTTGGATTCAGGCAATTTGCTGTTAACTGTGCGAGCTTCAGACTCCTCCCAAAAGTCACGCTGCTGTTGAGCGTGCTGGTGCCCTTCTAGCTGCTGGCTTCAGGTCAGAGTAGGTGGTGAAGGTGGTGGTGGTGGGAGCTGAGCCCATGAAGCTTGAGAGTGGCTTACTGTTGGGACTATGCTTCATCGCCGAAGGTCTTGTAGGAAGAAGCAGCTTCGGCTGAAGCTGTCCGCATGAGATGACCGAAGGATCCTCTTCATGAAGCTTCGGAATTACAAACCGACTTAAAAGTAGAATGACCTTTTAGTCCATAAATGTTTGGGTCGCTGTTGTAATCCCTTATAAGGGGCATAATTGTAATTCCCCACAGGCTGTGTCCTGTGCCTATAAATAGTGAACAGTATTCCTTTACTGTTCACGCATTCCTGTATTTGCAATCGCATCATTCGGAAACCAATCCTTGCCAAGGCAGAGGTATAACTGTATTCAATGATTAAATATACTGAGTAAATATAATATGGTTCGTTTATGATTCATTTACCTTTGATACTCTATATTTTATGTTATCTTATACAATCTATTAAAATTCAATTACGAAGATTTAATCTTCGTAATCGTGTTGTCATCAACCTTCGTCCAAGGTCCATTAATCCCCAAGGGAATAATGCTTCGTTGGACGAAGGACATTAACATTTAACATTTTATGTTGCCTTGTTCTTAATTCATAGCATTTGAAAACAAGTCCCCAACATTGGCGCCCACCTCCGGTCAACTCACTTCTACTTTTTGAGCTGATGGCTTCGATTAACGATCAAGCTGGAGCTGCTTCGACCCCGAAGCTGGTGTTCCCGATAACAGGTGGTTCGTGTTCAGAACCAGCCAACAAAAAGCAGAAGAAGGAGGCGCAGAGAAGGGTACAACATGTTGGAGTGCAGGGACCCTTCATCAAGTCAAGATGGTCACATATTCCAATCACCTTCTCCCAAGAGGATCTTCAGCTCATGGATTTTCCTCATAACGATGCTATGGTTATTTCTTGCGTTATCAAAGGATTTCTGGTCCACAATGTTTTGGTTGATACAGGCAGTGCAGCTGATATTATATTTGCTAAGGCCTTCAGACAAATGCAAGAGCCAGAAGACAAGATTCATGATGCTACACACCCTCTCTGTGGCTTCGGAGGAAGACAGATTGTAGCACTGGGCAAGATCACCATGCCAGTGACCTTCGGCTTCATCAACAACACCAGAACCGAGCAAGTTGTGTTTGACATTGTTGACATGGAATACCCTTACAATGCAATTATTGGTCGTGGCACCCTCAATGCTTTCGAAGCAATTCTTCATCCTGCTTACCTTTGCATGAAGATACCTTCGGATCAAGGACCCATTGCTATTCATGGAAGTCAGGAAGCTGCCAGAAGGGCCGAGGGAAACTAGACTGACTCAAAAGCAATCCATAACATAGATGGAGCTGAAGCTTGTGAACAGTACAAATTCAGAAGGGAGAAAGCAGCTTCAGCAGATCAGCCGAAGCCCATGCTCTTATGTGAGGACATAGCAGAGCAGAAGGTGCTGTTGGGCTCTCAATTATCCGAAGAACAGGAGAAAACCTTGATAAGGTTTTTGTTCAACAACAAAGATGTTTTTGCATGGTCAGCCAATGATCTTTGCGGAGTTAACAGGGATGTTATTGAACACTCGCTCAATGTTGACCCATCTTTCAGACCCAGAAAGCAGAGGCTTCGGAAAATGTCTGATGACAAGGCCGAAGGCGCTCGGAATGAAGTCAAAAGACTCCTCAGTGCGGGAGTTATCAGAGAAGTAAAGTACCCAGAATGGCTAGCTAACACTGTTATGGTAAAAAAGGCCAATGGCAAATGGCGAATGTGTATCGATTTTACGGATCTCAGCAAGGCCTGTCCGAAGGACGAATTCCCATTGCCAAGGATAGACTCCTTAGTTGATGCAGCAGCTTCGTCAGAGCTTATGAGTCTTCTCGATTGTTATTCAGGCTATCATCAAATTTGGATGAAGAAGGAGGATGAGCCGAAGACCAGTTTCATAACCCCTAGTGGAACATATTGTTACCTTCGGATGCCTGAGGGGCTCAAGAACGCTGGAGGAAGTTTCAGCAGAATGACTGCGAAGGTTCTCCAGTCTCAGATAGGCAGAAATGTGCTAACTTATGTTGATGATATCATTGTAAAAAGCACGAAACAGGAAAATCACATTGCTGATTTGCAGGAGACCTTCGCCAGTTTTAGACAAGCTGGTCTAAAGTTGAATCCAGAAAAATGTGTCTTCGGAGTAAAGAAGGGGAAATTTCTTGGATGCTTGGTTTCAACAAAGGGAATTGAAGCTAATCCAAGTAAAATTGAAGCTATACTTCGAATGGAGCCACCAACTACAAAAAAGGGGGCCCAAAGGTTGACAGGGAGGCTGGCATCTCTCAATAGATTCATATCCAGATCAGCAGAGAGAAATTTACCATTCTTCGAAGTGCTGAAATCAGCCGAAGTCTTTCAATGGGGACCAAGCCAACAAAAAGCTTTCGAGGAACTGAAGCAATATTTGATAGATTTAACAACATTAACTCCACCAACGCCAGGGGCTCCTTTGTTATTATATGTGGCAGCTTCGCATTCAGCGGTAAGTGCAGCACTTGTCCAGGAGAAGCTTGATGGTCAAGTCAAGAAGCAGGTCCCAGTGTATTTTGTATCTGAAGTTCTTAGTATATCAAAGAAAAACTATACAGAATTGGAGAAGGTGTTATATGCTGTTTTGATGGCATCCAGGAAGCTTCGGCATTACTTTCAAGCATACAATATTGTTGTTCCTTCTTCACAACCGTTGAAGGATATTATGAGAAATAGAGAAGCTACTGGACGGATTGGAAAATGGGCTGCAGAGCTCAATGAATTTTGCATTGATTATGTGCATAGATCTTCGATCCAGTCTCAAGCGTTGGCAGATTTCATTGCTAACTGGACGCTAGGGGCTCAGGATGAAGAAACAAATAAAGATGCCGAAGTATGGACAGTGTTTTGCAATGGGTCTTGGGGAACCTTCGGAGCAGGAGCAGCCACTGTTTTGGTCTCACCATCCAAAGTTAAAACTTGTTATGCAGCAAGACTCGATTTTAGTTGTACTAACAATATTACTGAGTACGAAGCCCTGCTTTTGGGCCTTCGGAAGTTAAAAGCAATGGGAATCAGAAGGGCCATTCTTAAAACTGATTCCCATGTTGTTTCGGGTCATATCGACAAGAGTTGTAAGGCTAAAGATCCGAAGCTTGAAAAATATTTAGACACGGTCCGAAGGATTGAAGCTTCCTTCGAAGGATTTTCTGTCAAAAATATCCCTCGAGGACAAAATGAGCATGCTGATTTGCTATCTAAGTCAGCAGCACAGGGGCTGCCCTTACCTTCGGATGTGTTCTTCGAAACAATAAAAGCACCTTCAGTGGAACTTCTTGAAAGAGCAGTCCTCAATATATCTCCTGTTTATAGTGAAGACTGGAGAACTGAGATTATCTCTTACCTTCAGGGTAATTTCCTTTCAGATGACGAAACTTACAACAGGAGGATAGAGGCAAGAGCTCGTCCATATGTCATGATAGAAGGGGAGTTGTACAAGCATGGAGTTTGTGCTCCATTACTCAAGTGTTTATCTAGAGCAGAAGGCATAGAATTGATGAAAGAAATACATGCAGGCCTGTGTGGATCTCACATTGGATCTAGGCCGTTACTTGGAAAAGTTTTCCGTCAAGGGTTTTATTGGCCGAAGGCAGCTTCGGATGCAGCGGAATTAGTTCAAAAGTGCGAAGGCTGTCAGAAATGTGCAAGAGATAAAAAACAACCTTCGTCCTTAACTCAGCTGATACAACCCATTTGGCCATTGCAAAGGTGGGGCCTTGACTTGTTAGGTCCGTTACCACCGGCCCAAGGAAACTTAAGATATGTTGTAGTGGCTGTGGAATATTTTTCTAAATGGATTGAGGCAAAGCCTTTAGCCACAATAACTTCGGCCACCATTCAAAAGTTTTTCTGGCAGAATATTGTTTGTCGTTTCGGAGTACCAAAGGCCATCACTGTAGATAATGGAACACAGTTCGACTCCGAAGCTTTCAGAGAATTCTATGATCAAATTGGCACGAAGATCCATTTTGCATCAGTCAGGCATCCGGAGTCAAATGGACTTGTTGAAAGAGCCAATGGCATTATAATGACAGGAATAATGAAGTTAATCTTCAATCAACCTAGGGGAAAGTGGCCAGATCAATTAATCAAAGTGGTATGGAGCCACAACACAACAACATCAAGGTCAACAGGCTTTACTCCATTCAAATTATTGTTTGGTGACGAAGCAATACCCCCGCAAGAAGCTAAAACTGGATCAATAAGAGTAGTAGCTTCGGCAGAATCAGATCCTGAAGCTGATCATTCTGTGGAAAAAGATGCTATAGAAGGGATCAGGCTTCAAGCTGTGGAGAACATCAATAAATATCAAGCCGAAACAATCAAATGGCGTGATAGAAAGGTTCGGCTAAAGAATATTGAGCCAGGACATTTGGTGCTTCGGAGAGTGGCTAACCCAGATACAGTGGGCAAGTTGCAGTTAAAATGGGAGGGACCTTTTTTGGTAGTATCTTCGTCAAGACCCGGTTCATACAGATTGAAGGATATGGACGGCAACGACATTCCCAGATCTTGGAATGCGGATGAGCTTCGGCGATATTATGTATAACTTGATGTAATTTTTTATATTTTTTATTTTTTCTTTCATGGCACCCTTTTCCTTTCTGAAGGGGGAGAAAGGTTTTTAATGGGGCCATCACATGTAATTTCCTTTTTTTAGCTCTATAAGAGCAAAATCCCCCAAAGATGTAAATGTAAAAGCTGAGAACGCACCATCGAGTGCCGGAAAGAAACAGGGAAGAAGCTCCAAAGTCGTTCCTAAGGGAATGCAGAGCTTACAGCGAAAAATAAACGCTGATTCCGCCGAAAGTAAAAGGCGAAGAAGCTCCAAAGACGTTCCTAAGGGAATGCAGAGCTTACAGCGAAAAGTCAACGCTGATTCCGCTGAAGTAAAAGGCAAAGAAGCTCCTAAGGGAGGCTTACAACGAAAAGTCAGCGCTGATATGTGATTGTTTCTAAGGAAATAACGGTTGTGATTATGGCTTCGGATATGTGTTTGGACATTCATTTGCACATCACATTATATCATAACATTTGCATTCATAAACATTCATCCAGGCATATGTAGGATAACCATCATCATAGCATAAGTGGTTGCTTCGGCAAAAAGGAAAAAAACTGTCTTTTGTACTTCGTCGTGTACGAAAAGAAGAGCTTCGGAAAAAAGGAAAAGTTGTTTTTTATGCTTCGCTGTGTACGAAAAGAAGGGAAGGAGTTTTTTCGCCTTCGGCTCAAAAAGATAATTTCGTCCACATCAAAGCGTCTCTCATACATTAATGGAAGGGTAAGAGCATA
Source organism: Zea mays (assembly GCF_902167145.1). NCBI lineage: Eukaryota > Viridiplantae > Streptophyta > Magnoliopsida > Poales > Poaceae > Zea > Zea mays. The sequence continues at coordinate 98,102,482 of NC_050097.1, forward strand.
TTACAAGGTATGAACAGAATTCATTAAGAACAGTTTAGTCATATTTACAAAAGTTATTTCAAAAGTTTCTTGAGTTTGTCTACAGTCTACTCCTACTGATCTTCATGAGGCCTCAGCTTCGGCGTCATACTCTTTAAGCATCGGTCTCGGCTTCGTCATCCTACATGAATTAAGTTGTTGTGGGTCAAAACCAAGCTTGAAGGAAAAGGTAAACACAAGGTATGATTTCTTACTGGTTCAAGATGACTCCGAGCTTCGTCTCCAGCCTTTTCTCGCTCGCCTTTTGTCCATATCATCTTTACAAATCTATTAGAAATGCTTCGGGCGAGGTCAGGGATATCATCTAAAATTGATGGTGATAGAGTGAAATTGGGCCTATTAACAATTTTTCCATGGTCGCAGCCAGCTTTCAGAAAAGCTGCAGCAGTGCCCCGAGAAGCTACCCAGGCATAGAAGTCACCGTGCCCGGCTATAACTTCGTCAAGCTCATCAATTTCACCCTCAATATGTTCGAAGGTCTTTGGTAAATCTTCAGTTGACGGGGTGAACTTCCCACTGCTGGCCCCGACTGAGTGGAAGATTTTTCTCAGTCGTTGAATACATTTATTGCTAAACTCCAAACATTGGTCTTGAAGACTTGCCAATAATTTTTTCAAATCTGAATTTTGTTGGACTTCGGCTTCAAGTTTCGTATTAAGTTCTTGCTTTTCTTTTTCAAACTGTTCAGATTGGCAGAGAAGCTTCATATTCAATTCTGCTACTTTGGCTTCGGCTTCTGCCAATAAGCTTTCAGTTGTCTGAAGCTCGAAGTTTTTCTTTTCAATAGTAGCTGATTGCTCTTTTATTTTGCTCTCTAAATTTTCAATTATAACCTCGTGTTTTTTGTCTTCTAGATCTTGCTGCATTTTCAAAGCCTTGCTCAACAGCATACTCTGCACGTAAACAACCTTCGTTAGACATGTTTTCATTATTAAAAACAATAAAAGTCAAGGGAAAAAGTAGTTCACCTTGAAATTGGAATAAAATAAACTACCAACGATATGTTGTCGTCGGTAGCGGCCAATGTCCATTTCCAGCTTCGGAAAACCGATACTCTTTGATAGAGTACCGATAACCTTAGCTCCAGCTTGATCCCGGATACAGTCTAATTTTTCATCGTCAATACCCCCGAAGAGGAGTGCTCCTGGTTTATATCCGCAAGATTTGGCATATTCTTTAAGCTCTTCTATTTCGGTTTTTGACAATTCTTGTCCAACTAAATTTTGAAACATGAAGGCTTCGTCCTCTGAAGCTTCGTCAACAATTTCCTTTTCTTTCTCAGACACTGCGGCCATGGCCTCTTCGGCGGCAGTAGTGGCTTCTTCTGTGGCCATGTTTAGCAGCATTTTGTCGATGTGTTCGATTGTGCTTGCCAAATTCAAATCTTCAGTTGAGGTAGCTTCGGTAGCCGCGACCTCCGAAGGTGTGACTTCAATATTTGTTATTTCCTCAGCCGCTGGTATCTTCTGAGCTGAAGCTCTCGGTGGTGTCTTGTCAATGACTTCTGTCACTGCGATGATTCTTTGTCTCTTTGTTTTAGTTGTTTTCTTCGTTTTTTTGGGCTCCTTTTCCTTCTGAAAAAACTTTGTTAGTTGAGGCCCCAATGGACTTAGCTTCGCAGGCAGGGATTCAGTCATTACCTTCAAAATCTCTTCCACGTCAGTGGCAGAGCGTGATGCGGGAGTCTCCTCTTCGTCGGATACTTTTTGCTTCGAAGATGATACTTTCCTCTTCTTCGGAATATTCTTCTTTTTTGGTGGTTCTTTCTCATCTTCATTTAAAGCTTCGGCTACCCTTTTCCTTTTCCGGCCTTCGACACCTTTATTAAGATTTTCGTAGTGAGGGTATTCAAAACCCAAGGCGTCCAGCACTCGATTCAGTCTTCGCTCCGGACGGGTACCGAAGGCCGGAGTCATCAACTGATCCTCTTTTTTGGAGTAATTACCGAGTATTTCATTGCACATTATTTCAATTGTGTCCAGCCACTCTTGGCAAGGTGTTTTAAAATATTTCTTAAACTTGTAATAGTAAGGTAACCACACAAGTTCCCCTTCTTTCTTCTCCCCCTCTAGCTTCGGCATTTCCTATTCTTTTAAGGTAGGAAAAACCCTGAAAGCCAAAAACTCTTGAACCAGGTCTCTTGTGCTGATATGCTCTGAAATAATTTTAAACTCAGCCAACGCTTTTTGGGTTGGACCTTCTGGTGTCATGTTGCAATGAGGTCGGGTTTCTCCGAAGATTAGTTCAAGCGGACTCTGCACAAGCTTCTCCTTGTCGTCATCAACCTTGACGTAGAACCATTCTGATTTCCAGCCTGCCGGCCACTTGCTTCGATAGCTGATGACAGGAAACTTTGTAGTTTTCCGATAGGCAAAATTATAGCAACCAAAGTTATCATGCAATCCATCTTTTCTAGCCTTCGTCTGATAATGCAGCTCATGAACTCGACAAAAGCTGTCGGCAAACGGCTCCACCGCCTGGCTTCGGAGGGCCTAGATATAGACGCTAAGCCTAACGATAGCGTTAGGAGTCAGCTGATGAAAGTAGATCCCAAACCCCTTCAATACATCTGCAATAATCCCATGCAGGGGGAATCTCAACCCAGCCTTTAGAAAGCTCTTGAAAATGACTATTTCATCCTTCTCTGGCTTCGGGGTAGTTTCTTCCTCCCCGAAGCGTAGTAGCTTCTTCTGACTTTCACTGAAATAACCCGACTTCACCATCTTGGAGAGATCAGCCTTCGAAACAGTCGACTTTCCGAAGTCCAAGTGGCTGGGCTTACTTGGCATGGCAATACGATAATCATCTTCGGAATCAGTTTCCTCAATGTTTCCTTCTTCCGCTTCGGCAGTCGCCTGTTCTGTCTCAGCAGTGGGGATTTCTTCCGGGGTTACCAGTCCGGATCGTTGCATCGCTTCGGAGATGGGAACAGTCTCCGATCCTTCAGCTTCGCCTCCCTCACGCTCAGCCCTGGCGGTAGAACGCACTCTGGCCATTTAACTCTGAATTTTTTGGGAACTAAATGCTTTTTCTTCCAAAGCTTTTTCTTCTGACGAAGTAGGCTTCAAACTGGAGCTTCGTCTGATTCTGAGAGTCAAGCTTCGGCTATGGTTAAAAATTTTGGCAACAAAACAGTGCAAATAGCAATGAATGCTGTAGTAACTTCACACCTACTCGTCTGTTTATATAGTGATGCAGGTAAGAAGGTGAATCGCCAGGATTTTTACACCAGGCGGACAGCCGCTTGCACTCGCTGCGCGGTGGACCGCAGAGACCAAACAGTAGCTCTGCAAGGTGGGACCGCTACACGCTCGGAAACTGAATCGTTTCTCGACAACGAGCTCAGGGAAGGTGTTTTTTTGACCTTCGGCTTCCCGAAGCTTAAGAGACTTTTTTTCACAGATCAAGCTCGTTACGAAAAACGATCTAGCGCCGCGAAAGGGGCTACTGTTGGGACTATGCTTTGTCGCCGAAGGTCTTGTAGGAAGAAGCAGCTTCGGCTGAAGCTGTCCGCATGAGATGACCGAAGGATCCTCTTCATGAAGCTTCGGAATTACAAACCGACTTAAAAGTAGAATGACCTTTTAGTCCATAAATGTTTGGGTCGCTGTTGTAATCCCTTATAAGGGGCATAATTGTAATTCCCCACAGGCTGTGTCTTGTGCCTATAAATAGTGAACAGTATTCCTTTACTGTTCACGCATTCCTGTATTTGCAATCGCATCATTCGGAAACCAATCCTTGCCAAGGCAGAGGTATAACTGTATTCAATGATTAAATATACTAAGTAAATATAATATGGTTCGTTTATGATTCATTTACCTTTGATACTCTATATTTTATGTTATCTTATACAATCTATTAAAATTCAATTACGAAGATTTAATCTTCGTAATCGTGTTGTCATCAACCTTCGTCCAAGGTCCATTAATCCCCAAGGGAATAATGCTTCGTTGGACGAAGGACATTAACATTTAACATTTTATGTTGCCTTGTTCTTAATTCATAGCATTTGAGAACAAGTCCCCAACACTTACCAAAGTGATAGAGGTCGTAGGCTGTTGGTTACCTACGTACTCTAGGATGTAGGGAGAATAGCACGAAGCAGTATGTAGGACCTGCTTCGGCTGATTCTGCCCTGCCTCAGCTTCGACAATCTCTTTTTGTTTCTGAATTGTGACTTGGCATGTTCTTGTGGTGTGGCCTTTGTCTTCACTGCAGAATAAGCAATATAATCTTCTGGGGTGATCTCCGTATCTTCCTGCGAAGCATCTACCCCCTCTACCTCTTGGGGCTGGTGGCCTGAAGGAGCTTTGTTGTGGCCCTGATGACTAGGAGCTGTGTTGTTTCCTTTGTGGTTGACTTCCTCTGTCATCACTTGGATTGGCATTATGGATTGACCTGACATGATTGGGGTGAAGTCTTCCTCTGAAGCCCCTACCCATCTCGAAAAACTTGTAAGCTTCCTCCCTTCTTTGGCATAAATCATTATCAGTCCGGATATACTCATCCATCTTCTGAAGAAGCTTCTCTAGTGTTTGTGGGAGCTTCCTGGCAAAATACTGAGCCATAGGTCCTGGCCGAAGCCCCTTGATCATGGCCTCAATGACAATTTCATTGGGCACTGTAGGCGCTTGTGCTCTTAGACGCAGGAACCTCAAGACATACGCCTAAAGGTACTCCTCATGGTCTTGCGTGCACTGAAACAAAGCCTGAGCAATGACTAGCTTCGCCTGAAAGCCTTAGAAGCTAGTGATTAGCATATCCTTGAGCTTCTTCCATGATGTGATTGTCCCTGGCCGGAGAGAAGAGTACCAAGTTTGTGCGACACTTTTGACTGCCATGATGAAAGATTTCGCCATGACTGCAGTATTAGGAACTTCATATGAAGATATGGTTGCCTGATAGCTCATTAGGAACTTCTTCGGGTCTGAGTGCCCATCATACATAGGAAGCTGAGGTGGCTTGTATGATGGGGCCATGAGGTAGCCTGCAACTCTGCTGCTAGAGGAGAAGCATCATCAAAAGCAAAATTGCCATGACGAAGCTCTTTGTGTTGAGGCCTTCGGTCTTGGTCATCTTGGGTGAGATGACGCATTTCCTCAGCGGCCTCATCAATCTTTCTCTGAAGATCGGCGAGACGAAGCATCTTTTCTTTCTTCTTCTAAACCTGTTGATGGATGGCTTCGAGGTCCCTGATTTCTTTGTACAACTCCTCCTGAGGTGTTGGGCTGGTAGCCTTCCTTTTTTGGCTCCTAGCTTCGCGTAATGTTTCTTGATTAACGTCCAGTGGCTGCAGTGTAGCCCCTGGACCTGATGACTTCTTCGGCGGCATGACGAAGGTCCAAGCTTGCCGAAGGTGGTCGAGTGAGTTCACCGGAGGTGGGCGCCAATGTTGGCCACTTGTTCTCAAAAGCTATAAATCAAGAACAAGACAACACAAATGTTAATGGTTAAAGACCTTCGTCCTTCGAAATATTATCTCCCTTAGAATATAATGATCTTCGGACGAAGGTCATGAAGGACGTACCTTCTTCATTTTCATAGGCAAGGGTATAAAATAATATGTATATAAAGTGCGAAAGGAAATATGAATAATCATTTCAGATCATTAGACTATTCATATTTTTATTATATAAATAGGAACAAATATCAATGATATTTGAATTACATTTGTACCTTTGGCTTGACAGAAGGTGAAAATGCAAGAGTGACGTGCGAGAGATTACAGATCAGCGTGAACAGTACGGTGTTACTGTTTATCTATTTATAGGCACAGGACGTAGCCTGGGCAAAATTACATTCATGTCCCTGACATTTACTGTTAGCCAAAAGGCAAGCTGTCGAGGACCAAGCAGTCTTTTCCCCTTTAAGTCGGTTTCATTTACTGTGCCATGCCGAAGCTTCTCCATCCACAGCTTCGTAGCTGGTTCATCCTTTTTCCAGATCACGCCTTTCATGCCTTGCATACCTTCATCTTAAAGCTGAAGCTTCCTGGAAAACATGTTAGTTGTGTTTTTGAGGACCTTCAGAAAAGAAAGGCCCCCAACACTAAGTATCTCAAACAGTGCCCTCAAGACAGAATTAAAATATGATTTCAGGATTCAAATTCTTCTAAGTCTGAATCAGTGTCATTCGGGTCGACGTCTCGTGTTCCCAAATTTTTGTTGAACAACTCAAGTTTCCCCAAATATAAAAGTTGTTACAAACTAATAGAGGCACAACATGTTAAAAGATGGCATTTATCCGATTCCGTTTGACATGCTTTAACACTCAGTTTTCACGAGTTTCCACTGATTTCTAACCCACTGATAAACCAAATTTTGTGGGTCTATAACTCTCTAACCAGTGCCCGAATCACCTTAAGTTTTGTACAAAAATTGTAGAGTGTAGATCAAGGAAGATATTTCATGCTGTAACCAAGACCCGAAAACAAGCAGAAAATGCCAAAACATGCCACCCAAGGTCGTCACTGTAACACCTGCCATCTGCTGCAGCTAGCTGACATGTCCAGAGCTTGGCTCTATAAATGGCAGCCCCTGCCCTCTTCTCCTCCCCCCACGCCATCCTCTCCTCTCCTCTGTTCGAACGCAGGGACCTCTCCCTCCCATGGCTCTTGGCAGCAAGCTCCATCCATGGCCGAGCTCACCCCCTTTCACTGCTCCCACCCATGAACGCCCCCTTCTGCTCCCCTTGGCTGTTGTTCACGTGAGGTAGAAGAAGACCCTTGGTGTCTATGACGAGTGGGCCCAAGGCCAAGTCTAAAGGTGCACAAATTTGCAGATTTTTATGTTGTGTTCAAAAATTCATATCTTCAGTTTTAGAGCTCCTAAAATCGTGAAATTTATTTTGTTGCCTTCCTTATGAAATGCTCTAACTATTGGATCTAAAGGTTGGCATGTTTTAGTTGAAAAGTTTTTTTTGTACAAATTCGTATTTAAAACTGGCTTACAAAATAAATGAACTTGCTTCTCTCCATAGTTTTAATTATAAAAATCCAAAAATGGTGAAACTTATTTTGTTGGTTAGATGTTTTCATACTCTAGCTAAAAAATATATAAAACTTATATGGTGTTCACTGTTTTCTTGGTGTGTTAATTAAAACATGTTAAATAGGAAAAAGATGATTGTTTTGCTTGTTATTTTTGGATCTGTAGCTCTAGTGCTCCAAATGGATTCAAATTTTTACAGTAGACTCTTGGTGTGATGCTAGGTGACTGGTAAACATTTCATGAATTTTGGTGCATGTATGATTAAGTTAGTTATTTAACTTTTTATGCATATTATGTAGTTTTAAATAGTCTAAATATAATATATAATGTAAAAATCGAAAATGGTGTTCCACTATACTTGTATGATATTATAGTAGTCTAAGAAAACTTAATATGGTCATACGTCCATAAAAAATAATTAGTTTTAGATTTAACTTGCTCTCACATGCTTTATTGTATTAACAACTTGTTATTTTTATAGTAAATAAAATATAAAACCTGAGCATGTGAAATTTATACATTAGTTATGATTTGCATTACCTATGCCTCATAAAAATTCCAGCCCTAAATTAGATAGTTTCATATGGTGCTAAAATAACACCCGTTTTATAATTATAAGAGTTAGTGAAAAAATAGAAGCAAACAAAATGCCGAAATGCCTTATTTGGTGAATGCGTTTGTTAATTGTATGGTAATTCTAGCGCACGAAATGACTTGGATAAAAATTAGTAAGTCGACTTGTTGGTCCTCATTTGATTGTTTTAACTCTAATAAATGATAAAGTGTTAGGGTAATTCAAGTCTAGCATGTGGTATTTGTCATCTTTCTAATGGCATTGATTACGTATGCCCAATGACGTGTAGATAACTAATGCTAGCAAGTGGTTGTTTACAGTGTCTTACAATTTAATGTTTAGTTCGCTACCGTATATTTGAATATCTTGTCTACTTTCATTATATTATACATATGCATCATGCATTTCATTTAGGACCGAGAGATGATGATCGTGCGAGATAAAGGACGTGGAGTGGAGCTGACTCCAAGATGGTGTTGGCAGACGCCTTGAATATGGACAGACAGAACAAAGGTCAGGATAGGAGATGCTCACCAAGCGAGTATCCCCCAGCAAACACTATCTATTGTTGAATTCCAAGCAAGCCCCGGTTTTATGCATAACCGTTTATATATGCTATTTTACTACACTTAATGTTTGTAGGCTTGTACCGTGCACTTAAGTGTAGGAGTTGCATGAAACCCTAGTTGCATGAACTTAGGATTCCTTTTGAGATGGATACTAGTATGCTAGGTCGAGTAGCTACTATGCTAAATCAGGATCTCGGTAGAAGTCGAGTCATTTTTCTAGCACTCGCGCGAGGTCAGGAATTGGTTGTATCCATTTTGTTAACGGAATGATATCGTCTGTGGACACGGATCCATGGGGATGCATTGTCTACTAGACGAAATTGGAATAAGGATAAATGTGCGGATTCTTGTGTCAAGCGTTTGAACGTACTAAACACATGTCAGGAAATATGGTAACCGGTAAGCCTAGTACCTGAGTGAAGCCGGGCGCGGACTTTACTCCTCACTTATCCCGAGACGTGGTCTCCCATTCCGGATATGGTGGGTGCATGTGTGGCCAATGCACGGCGGCAGCCGGGGTCAGTGGAGCATTGTATGCCAAGGCGGTGAGTCCTGGCCGCGAACGAGGGATCGACAGGGATGGTTCATATGTGTGGGAACGGAGTGCCCTGACATGTCATGTGTTTAGGTTTACCTTGCAAGGTTAAAACTCGATTGGAATCGTCTGCTTCAAGCAGCTAATGAGATTGCTTGATCCATTGTACTGCATTGAGTAATAAGTGGAAATGAGGTTACCTACAAAAGATGTTGGTTGACTAAATTGCTTGATACCATGTATGGATAGTTAGGTGCTCATCTAGTCTAAATTATTATTCTAGAACTGGAAAAGCTAAAACTTGATTTTAGACTCAGCTAGTGCTTTTGGCAAACCAAACCCCTCAGCCAAACAACTTCATGGTCTAGAGGTAGAGGAGTAGACTCCTCACATCGGGTAAGTCTAGCTGAGTATTAGTATACTCAGCCTAGCTTGTGGCATAATTTTTGCAGGTACCTCCTTGATTTGGTTGATGGTGTCACTTGGCCTTCATCCCTGCCACCAGGATAGATGGTCCAGTGGGTTGCTGCTTCCGCAGGAGAGGACCAGGAGGAGTAGCGTGGCCAGGCTTCGCCATGTTACTTGGTTTTCTCCGTTAGTTATTTCCGCTGCATTAAAAATTATGGTTACTATTTTTGAAACTCCGATAATGTAATCACTACTGATACTTCTTAAATTTATGGTATTATGCTTTATTGTATTTCTCTGTGCCTCACCTTCGAGTGAGCTAGTGGTATTCAATCCTTGGTAAGTGGCTTTATCGGACCAGATCCGAGGGACTCACGGGTTATTCCGATTTAAGTGTGTTGCTGCCTCCAAGGCGTGACTCGGGAAGTTAAGCTGAAATAATATGGGCGGTTCTGCCACAATATGTATTTTCTTGACACGTCTACAAGTGTCACATTTTGCCACATAGCGTGCGATTTCAATATTCATCTTAGTCCACCAATAATGTTGTTTCAAGTCTTGATACATCTTAGTGCTTCTAGGGTGAATGGAATACGGACTAAGATGAGCTTCGTCCAGGATTTGTTGACGGACTTTAGCATCCTTTGGCACCAGTACCCGGTATTTAAACCATATCACTCCTTGATCATCTTTCCTAAAACAATTAGCCTTGTCGCCCTCCATTTTCTCATGAATATATTTTATTCCCTTATCTGTTCTTTGAGCATCAATAATCCTTTGTAGAATAACTGACTGGAGCTTCAATTGTGTCAAAGTTCCTTGTTGTACTATCCCCAGATTCAACTTTTCCATTTCTTGACTTAAAGTGATGTCAGGTGTTCTTACTGTGAGACAATGACAAGAGGCCTTGCGACTTAAAGCATCTGCCACCACATTAGCCTTTCCTAGGTGATAATGAATCTCCAAGTCATAATCCTTGATTAGCTCGAGCCACTTTCTTTGTATCATGTTTAGCTCTGACTAGGTAAAGATATACTTCAAGCTCTTGTGATCCGTATATAAGTGGCATGTATTCCCCAGCAAATAACGACGCCAAATCTTAAGGGCATGAACTACTGCAGCCAGTTCCAAATCATGTGTGGGATAATGTTCCTCATACCGGCGCAGCTGCCTTCAAGCATAAGCTATTACTCATCCCTCTTGCATTAGGACACATCTAAGTCTATTGCCTGATGCGTCACAATAAACATCAAATGGCTTCTCAATATCCGGTTGGGCCAAAACCAGTGCAGTGGCCAACAATACTTTCAACTGCTCAAAGGTCTCGTTGCACTTAGAGGACTAGTCAAACTTAGTATCATATTTCAATAACCCAGTAATGGGTTTAACAATATTGGAGAAATCCGGGATAAATCTGCAGTAATAACCAGCCAATCCAAGGAAACTTCTAACTTGATGCACTGAAGTGAGTGATTTCCATTCCAGAATATCCTTGACCTTGCTTGGATCAACCGCAATCCTTTTGGTAGATAAAACATGTCCTAGAAATTGGATTTCTTCTAACCAGAATGCGCATTTGCTGAACTTGGCATAAAGCTGATGTTCTCTCAAGCGCGTTAACACGATCCACAAATGTTTCGCATGCTCCTCCTTATTCTTGGAATAGATCAAAATATCTTCAATGAAGACCACCACAAACTTGTCTAATTCGGGCATGAACACCGAATTCATCAAGTATGTGAAGTGGGTTGGAGCATTTGTTAATCCAAAAGACATAACCAAATATTCAAATAACCCATACCGAGTGGTAAAAGTGGTCTTGGGTATATCCTTGGGTCGAATTCTGATATGATGATAGCCCGATCTGAGATCTATTTTCGAAAACACCCGGGCTCTAGTGAGTTGATCGAATAAAATACCGATCCGAGGGAGAGGATACTTGTTCTTAATAGTAACTTCATTGAGGGGTCTATAGTCCACGCACATTCGAAGAGTTTGATCCTTCGTCTTGACAAATATTGTTGGACATCCCCATGGTGATGAACTCGGTCTAATTAATACTTTCTCCAATAAGCATTGTAATTGTGTCTTGAGTTCCACCAGCTCATTGGGTGGCATATGGTACGACCTTCTGGAGATAGGAGCCGTACCGGACTTCAATTCGATCACAAACTCCACATCTCTTTCTGGAGGTAACCCGGGCAAATCTTCAGGGAATACATCCGAGAATTCACACACAACCGAAATGTCCTGTATTTCTTGTACTATGGCCTCAAAAACTTGTCCAGATGTTTTTACTGGGACAGATACAGGGATGGACAGTTTGACTTATTTTTGTCCATGACTCAATTGAATGGTCCGTTGATCCGTATTGATGATAGCCTTATTATGGGCCAACCAATTCATGCCTAGAATTACATCTACATCTTGTCCCTTTATAACGATTATGTTAGTAGGGAACTCATGTCCGGCCAATGTTATAGGTACGTGGAAGACTACTTCCTTAGTAAATATTTGACCCCAAGTGAGTGAATAACAGAACCCTCCCTTGATTCAGTACTATGTATGCAATGTTTCTCCACAAAAGTCTTGCTCATAAAGGTATGTGATGCACTAGAATCAAAAAGGATAACAGCGGGATGGTTGGCAACGAGAAACGTACCCATCATCACCGGTTCACCTTCCGGGGTAGTGGCCACTTGGGTGTAATAAACTAGCCCAGTTTTCTTCATATTCTTTCCCGCTCGAGGGTTGACCACATTTCCCTTTCCTTGAGTCCTGTTCCCAGAAGTCTATTGAAAAGATGATTTATTCTGCTTCGGATAGGGGTAGTCTTTGATAAAGTGTCCAGACTTCCCACAATTAAAGCAGCCATTTGAGGAACTGGGTAGGGCGGGGAAACGAGCACCAGGGGCACTCAGCTGATTGTTCTGGGAGGGGGCAAGAGTGGGACGGATGAACACTGGTTGCCGGAAGGGATATGTGGTTGGACGAGGAGAAGAACGATTTGGGTTGAAGGTACAAATTACCAACCTTGTCCGTTTTTAGACCCCTGAGATGATCCTTCACCCCCATATCTCTTGGGTTTTCCTGTCCCGAATTATTAGCTTCCACTGACAGCGTTGTGCTTATAGCCCTGCTATAGGTGAGATCCAGACATGTGGCCATCTTGCGCTAGAGTCGGTCATTCATCCCTCTCATGAAACAATTTTTCTTTTTCAAATCCGTGTCCACTTGGTCGATAGCATATTGGGAGAGATGATTGAACTTGTTGAGATACTGCATTACCGAGTCTCCCCCTTGCTTCAGACGTATGAACTCCTCCAGTTTCATCTGTAAAACCCCTTCTGGAACATAATGTTCCCTGAATGCCTGTTTGAATTCCGCCCATGTGACCAGATGTCCAGCAGGCTGAATGGCTGAAAAAATTGCCCACCAAGTGCTAGCAGGACCTCTCAATTGTTGGGCGGCAAATAGGGGCTTCTAGGTTTCAGTACATCAAATTAGTCCAAATTTTTGCTGAGGTTGACCTCTGCCTCCATGTTGCTGAAATTGATTTCCCGCCAATTTACGTAGGAAACGTGTGTTGTTAGCGGTAGCATTGACTAAGGTAGTGATAGCCTCAGCCAATGTAGGAGGTACAGGTGGTGGGTTTGGAGTTTCCTCCCCGCCGTGGGAAGTTCCCGCCCCCATCATGAGCATGAGTTCTTGATGGCATCTGAGGAAGAAAAAGCATCCTGAATTATTACATGCCGAAAGTACATCACCTTTATTACATTATGCTGAACTGGTAATAATTATACATACTCACTGATACAACTCAACTTCCTTATTTAATTTACATAATGACACTACGTAAACTACACTACTCTAATTTTCTTCGTCCTTGGCCGCTCCTGCTCCACTGCCAGCCTCGGGAGAACGTTCATCTGCGACGTTCATGGAAGGAGGGGCTCCAAAAAGATCCAGCTCCCCATCAGGTCCTCCACTAGCTGCTCCAGATGGTCTGGCTCCCATTGCTGCAACCACTAGCAGTACATTCGGATGCAGCAGATCGTATAACACGTGCACCTCTTCATGCAGGGTGTTACAATACGCTCGCAGATTCTCCAGGGATGCGCTTAGTTCCGCTACCTGGGCTAGAGCATTTGCCTCGCAGTCCTAGGCAAAAGAGCGTGAATTTACAGCCCAGTCGATAGCCATATCTCGCTCCACAATTTCCTGCTGCAAGCGATTAACCTCCGTTGATTGTTCAGCAATGCGGTGACTATCTCGTGCATGCTCCCTATTTCCATGGCGTAGTTCTGACATGAGTCGCTCCACCCTGGCTTCTAGATCCCCTATGGGATCGTTGCTTCCTCTACTGCTCCCTTCATGTCTAGGAGCCAACTGGTGCCGAGGCACACCTCGAGGTCCGGTTGCCTTTCGTTGGGTGGTCTTGGTACGCGCCATATCTCCATAAGAGGGGAAGATTTATTTAGTATAATTTAAACATGAAGCATGCATGACCTAATGATTATTGAATCAACTTTTTGTTGATCCCCTACCTCCTACGTATACTATTATTTGGCACTCGGTTACCCGACTTCAAAAGGTAAGTTACTATCAGAAAGTGACAAGATAAGAATGAAAGAATGTTTCAAGGTAAGTATTTAAAAATCTTTTGAAGTACTACGTAATGTCCGAAGAGACGGGCTTCGCTCCGATACCCGCTGTGATGGAACCTCCCAAGATATTAGGCCCACCTACATATGTCCTTGTCCAAGGACCTCAGACAGTCATGCAGGTGCGCATAATGACTCGACAAGTTCGGTTATCTGTATCTTCATCATACGCCCAAGAGCGCTTAACCCATCACACAAACATTACACATAATCGGAGTAGAGAATGAGCGGAAAGGATTACAATAATATAATTTACATTCATATAAAAATATACAAAGAGTACTTATTACATAACCGGGTGTTCGAGTGTGGAAGTTATTATTACATTATCGGGGGGCAAAACACCCTCCCCAAACATGTTTAGTGATATTCCTCCTGCTTGGGCACCACCTTTGAGTAGAAATAGCAGAACTCAGCTGTTTCATCACCTACAACAACATGGGTTCGAAAACCCTGAGTACGTAGTGTACTTTCGCAAGTCTTACCCGTCAAAGGAAAAGACTCTCAAGCATATGCTGGCTTTTGGGAATCAAGGTAAAGCTCATCAAAATTCAAAGACTCTGTTTGCAGAAAAGCTTACTATGAGTGGATCCTTAAAAATCCATTTTTAATATCATCTTAAGTAGTTACCTGCATCTAGAGTTCTTTCTAACCTAGATCAGGCAGTTAGCCTATGCTAGCCGTCTTTTATCATCCCATCAATTCACTGGATTGCTACGTGTAAGTCAGTGACCAAGTCTTCATATCCGAGAAGTAACGACGATCTGAATCGATTAATATCCAGCTGGGGATCTCCAACCACACGACATATGTAGCACTTAACCCTTGCATATGTCAACTCTCCGCCGGGTTTCTCAAGACCAGAATGGGTTCACGCCAACCGAGAGCATAGATACACCACCGTCTAGCCTCTTGCCATGGAGGGTACATGCTACTCTCGCCATCTCTACACTCCCATTGCGTGGTGGCCTTTCAGGTATTGGTCCGACCGAGGCAAATCTTACCCATGATGAGGCATGTGGCCAGTTAAAAGGTCCTCGATCATCAAGCCTACGTCGGTTCAGTCCTTAACCGACTCTGATGGAGACACTACACTGAGACTTCCTTCTCGTGCAAGTCACCCGCCCGGTCTCATCTTTATCATTTACAACCCAAAATTTGGTACCTGACAGAGGTACATATTTTCAGATATTGAACCCATCACGGCCATGATGGATTCATCATCACAAGTCTTTTCTTTGTAAAAATCCCCATCCCATATGAAGCATCACCTTTTGTTTAAAACAAAACATTTTTTCTAAAGCAAAGCTAAGCAGTAGAAAACTTTAAGTAAATCAGGTAACAAGGAATGGTAATCAGTTTCCAAGGAAGGGAATGCAACAATTGTTTAGCACACAACTCCTATCACCTAATGCATCATCTCAAGTGATAAAGAGTTTTTTTAAAACGTTAAGGAAAAGGGGATAATGCACTGGGGCTTGCCTTGTGTTGTAGGAGGTCCCGGGTCTACTCCACAGATGTCGAAGTAGAAGTTATTCTCGGCTGGAGGATTCTCAGCTTGAGCGACAACTTCTTCTTCAACCACATTTTCTTCCTCGTTTTCTATACATGACAGTACATGCACATGAATGCTTATGTGATGTTATGAATATGCAATTGCATAATAAAAACATACTAAGTTGTATCTTGAATACAACTTTCCTTCACGATATACACTAATCACTAGGGTTTCCTAAGTTGGCATTCTATTAGTATTAAGCAACTAAACCCTAGGAGGCTAGTTATTGGGTTTGTGACCAATCAGTGTCCAAATCATTTCAAACTTCACCCAAGGTCTTCAATCATCAAACTAAGCCTACCCAAAAAGTTTTACCATTTTTGGTACTACTAAATTATTTCGAAAATTCTAAAGGGCTTGGTTTGAACATCTTTAAAGGCTACATAATTTAAGGTTTGGAATAAAAATCTTGGAACTATTTTTATTAAATACTAGATGATTTTAGAAGTCTAGCAAAATTGGTCTCATAATTTTATCATTTTCTACTATTTTCTACATAATTCTTAACCTGCTAGTAAAAAGAAAAAGAGAAAACATGAATAGTGTTGGGCTCAATTCAGCCCAAACCAGCCCGCGAACGGGGAAATACACGCGCGCCCACGCCCGCACTGGCAGCTTTGCGAAGAGGCCCTGACCTTTTAAATAACTGGTAAAGAATCCCTCAGCACTATTGCTGTGGCGGAACCACCCAGATTATTCCAACTTAAGTGCTCAAGTATCGCCTTAGAGGCAACGACACACTTAAATCGGAATAAACCGTCAGTCCCTCGGATCTAGTCCGATAAAGCCACTAACAGGATCGAGTACCACTAGCTCACTCGAAGGTGAGGCACAAAGAAATACAATAAAGTGTCATACCACAGATTTAATAAGTATCAATAGTGATTACATTATCGGACTTTCAGAAATAGTAACCATAGTTTTTAATGCAGCGGAAATAACTAATGGAGAAAACCGAGTAACATGGCGAAGCCTGCCCACGATAATCCTCCTATTCCTCTCCTACGGAAGCAGTAACCCACTCGACCGTCTATCCCGGTGGCAAGGATGGAGGCCAAGTCACACCATCAACCAAAACAAGGAGGTACCTGCAAAAATTATGCCACAAGCAAGGCTGAGTATACTAATACTTAGCTAGACTTACCCGGTGTGAGGAGTCTACTCCTCTACCTCTAGACCATGAAGTCATTTGGCTGAGGGGTTTGATTTGCCAAAAGCACTAGCTGAGTCTAAAATCAAGTTTTATCTTTTCAAGTTCTAGAATAATAATTTAGACTAGATGAGTACCTAGCTATTCATACATGGTATCAAACATTATATCAATCAACATCTTTTGAAAGTAACCTCATTTCACTTCTTACTCGATGCAGCAGCATGGATCAAGCAGTCTCATTAGCTGCGAGAAGCAGACGATTCGAATCGAGTTTTTAACCTTGTAAGGTAAATCTAAACACACAATGTGGCGAGGCACTCCGTCCCCACACACATCAACCGTCCCCGTTGATTCCCTGTCAACAGAAAGGGACTCACCGTCTTGGCATACAATGCCCCACAGACCCCGGATGCCGCCGTGCAGTGACCGCACTTGTACCCACCATATCCTGAATGGGAGACCACGTCTCAGGACACGTGAGGAGAGCAGTCTGCGGGCAGGTTCACTCAGGTACTAGGCTTACTGATTTACCATATTTCTCGGCATGTGTTTAGTACGTTCAAACGCTTGACACACGGTACCACACATTAATCCTTATTCCAATTTTTCGTCTCGTAGACAACGCGTCCCCATGGATCGTTGTCCACAGACCAACATCATTCCGATATAAAAATGGATACAACCAATTCCTGACCTCGCGCGAGTGCTAGAAAAATCACTCGACTTCTACCGAGATCCCTAATTAGCAAATCAGCTACTCGACCTAGCATACTAGTATCCATCTCAAAAGGAATCTTGAGTTCATGCAAATAGGGTTTCAGGCAACTTCTACACTTAAGTGCAAGGTACAAGCCTACAAACATTAAGTGTAGTAAAATAGCATATATAAACGATTTTGCATAAAACCGGGGCTTGCCTTGAATCCACACTAGATAGTGTCTGCTAGAGGGTACTCGCTTGGCGAGCATCCACTGGTCATGTCCATCCTTCCTTGGGTCGTCCATCAACTGCATCTTGTGGTTGGCACCACATCACTTGCATGATCATCATCTCTCGGTACAAAATGAGATGCAGGATGCATATGTATGAATACGATGAAAGTAGAACAAGATATTCAAATACACGGTAGCGAACTAAACACTAATTAGTAAGACACTACAACAACTATACACAAGCGCTAGTTATTTATATGTCATTGCATTGGGCACACGTAAACACTACAACTGGAAAGATGACGACACTTACTATACTTAACCAACACAATCATGACATCACAAGTATGAACATTTATTTAATTTGCTACGGCTTTTCATTAGTTCTTCTATTGATCACACAAAAGCATCCTAGACAACACAAGTTTAATAAAGGACATAGGCATCAATGTCTATGGAACTCCTATATCACAATCAACTAGAGAAATAAACATATAAAACATGACACATGCATTATTAAGCTTAGTCATGGCAAGTCTACATTAATTAAGTGATAACCTAACATTTTTAGCAAAAAGGGTGAACTCAACAATCACATAAGTACTTGCAGAGTTTTGGACAACAACACATCAGTTACTTGTTTTAATCATGACTCTTCAAAAATTAATCCAAAAATAGCAAACTAAAACTTTCTGGAAAGCTTAAAAAGTGCTCTACAACTTTGGTATTTTTACCTCAACATGATTCAACACATAGCAAGGTCAAATAGTGATAAACAACAGTTTTGTTCAGATTTGGACAGATTCAGAATTACGACTTCAAAAATTCATAACTAGAGATTCATGTATCCAAACAAAGTGATCCTAGACTTTATGGAAAGATAATGAAATTGTCAAAAATCATTTATGAAAATCTCAGGTTGATTTAACATGTATCAAGAGTAAAAGACACTAGAAGGCTTTGCTGTCCAGAATTGAATAGATTCAGTCTTCACACTTCAAACGCCTATAACTAAATCTTCATATCACCAAAAAGAGTGATCCAAGACTTTTTGGAAATCTTAGCAAAAGTACTACATAACTTTTATAATCACCAAGAAGTGATTCTAGGAAACAATACAATTTTCGAAATCTGTTCTGATAGTGGATAGAATATAGCAATCATCTTATAAAATGCATAACTCTCCAACTATCAGGTTTATTGTCATAAAACTTTAACACAAGTAATATAAGGAAATTATCTACATCTTTTTATAGTGGACAAGGACTGATTATAACCTGAACTTAAGCAAACAATGCGATCTCTGAATTCTATACAGGAATTGGACAGATTCAGTTACTAAACTTACGAAAAGCATAGCTTCTAAACGATCAGACCTATGGCTGTCAAATTCTAACACAAGTAAGATAAGGAAGTCGTCTACAACTTTCTTGTGACCACCAAGAACTGATTTTAATATTAACTTAAGTAACCATTGCACTCTCTGAAATCTGTTCAGAAATTGGACAGATTCAGTTACTGAACTGGTGAAACACATAACTTCTAAATGATTAGACTTATGGCTGTCAAATTTTAACACGAGCAAGATAATAAAGTTATGTGCAACTTTTCTATATAACGTTTCTATAGAAAACATATTTTACTTAACTAGATTACACGCACAACCAAAACTGTACACGCAGGAATTTCAGTTTGCTAGCACAAGAGCACTTAACTAAATCACCAAGCAAACTCATAGAGAGATACTATCACCAATTTCTCAAGTCCAAATCATTTTGACTTATTTTTTAAGTTTCAATTTGTATCAAGACACTTAATCATTTCAAGAAACATGCACGCCTTTGTTTACTCCTAATTTTTCACTAACTCTTGTAATTATAAAAGGTGTTATTTTAGCATCATATGAAACTATCTAATTTGGGGCTAAAATTTTTATGAGGCATAGGTAATAACCAATTATGACTAAGGCATAAATTTCACATGCCCAGGTTTTATATTTTAATTAGTACAAAAATAACAAATTGTTAATACGATAGAGCATGTGAGAACAAGTTAAATCTAAAACTAATTATTTTCTATGGATGCGTGACCATATTAAGTTTCTTTAGGCTAATATAATATCATGCAAGGACAGTGGAACACCATTTTCCATTTTTACATCTATACATTATTTTTAAATCATTTAAAACTACTTAATGTGCATTAAACAAGTTAAATCGCTAACTTAATCATCCATGCACCAAATTTCATGAAATTTTTACTAGTCACCAAGCATCATCACAAGGAGGGTGTACTGTAAACATTTCAATCTATTTGGAGCACTAGAGCTACAGATCCAAACATAGCAAGCAAATCAATCTTCTTTTCCATATTTAACATGTTTTAATTAGCACATCAAGAAAACAGTGAACAACATATAAGTTTTATATTTTGCTTAGCTAGAGTATGACAACATCTAACCAACAAACAAGTTTCATCATTTTTGGATTTTTATAATTAAAACTATGGAGAGAAGCAAGTTCATTTATTTTATAAACCAGTTTTTAAATACAAATTTATACATAAAAACTTTTCCACTAAAACATACCAACATATAGATCCAATTGTTAGAGCATTTCATAAGGATGCCAACAAAACAAATTTCACGATTTTAGAAGCTCTAAAACTCGAGATATGATTTTTTTAACACAACACAGAAAGCTGACATTCTCAGCACAAAAGCACATGGGGCCCATTCGTCATTGACTCACGGAGGTCTTCTTCTTCCTTGCCTCCACCACGTGAACAACACGGAGGGGTGGCCGGAGCTACATGTGGCCGCGGCGGTGGAGGAGCTGCTCCCTGCGCCATGCGCAGAGGAGGGAGATGGTGTGGGAGAGAAGGAGAAGGGGCTGGTGGCTGGGGTTGAGGAGAGGGAGGACGAGTTGTGTGGAAGAAGGGAGAGGGTGGCTGCCATTTATGGAGCCAAGCTCTAGACATGTCAGCCAGCTGTAGCAGGTGGCTGGTGCTACAGTGACGACCTTGGGTGGCGTGTTTTGGCATTGTCTGCTTGTTTTAAGATCTTGGTTGCTGCACAAAATATCTTCCTTGATCTACACTCTACAATTGTTGTACAGAACTTGAGGTGATTCGGGCAATGGTTAGAGAGTTACAGACCCACAAAAATTGGTTTGTCAGTGGGTTAGAAATCAGTGGAAACTTGTGAAAACTTAGTGTCAAAGCATATCAAACGGAATCGGATGAATGCCATCTATTAATATGTTGTGCCTCTATTAGTTATTAACAACTTTTATATTTGGGGGAAACTTGAGTTGTTCAACAAAAATTTGGCAACACGAGACGTCGACCCGAACGAAGCTGATTTCAGACTTTAGAAGAATTTGAATCCTGAAATCAGATTTTTATTCTGTCTTGATGGTACTGTTTGAGGTACTTAGAAATTGAATCAAGGCTTGGTTTAAATATAAAATTTGTTGTATAGCACATGTTCTACAACTTTTATCAAAGGTCAAACCTCATATCTTGAATATAAATTAAATTTTCACTTTGGTCAAGGTAGCATCATTATAAAGCTTCAAACTATATGTTTAAGGCAATCGGGGTATTTTCTCGACATTTGCTCAACGTGAACCCTTAATAACTTTTATTGTAGAGTTGATATAGAGTTGTTTGAGTAAGATGACAAGGTTTGGTTGAATTTCAAATTTGCATTTGTCCAAACGAGAAGTTTTAAGCAGGTATAGGATTCATCTTTTCATGTGAGTATTTGCTTTAAACTTCTAGAATTCTTTAGAATACACTTGATAAATAGAGATGAATGATGACATAAATATAACAAGATGATTTGCATAAAAATAATTAGGGGTTGACACAATAAAGATTCCGCTGTAGAATGCGGATTCAGACATAGTTCGGATAACATCTCAACTGTCGAGAGTTCGAATAAAAGAGTCTGGACAGGAGTAGTGAGACGAGATTGACTTTCGAATTTGCATTTGCTCCGAGAAATAAAAGTTTTAATAGGCTCCAAATTTGGTTGTTCTTGAGATCGAATAATTCCAAGTTTGGTAAAACATTCATGAGTAACTTGATGAATGGAGATAGATGCAATCGAAAAATAGAAATTTTCACTGAGCATCCGAGATTAGATTAAATCTCCTGACATAACACGAAATAGACACCTAGGGTGTCACAGCCTTCTGCCCTTAAAAGAATCTCGTTCCGAGATTCGAACAAAGATCTTCAGGGGTGGAGAAGCATGTAACTCCCAGGCTGAAGATACATGCAAATTCATGAGATGGTATCTGACAAGATAATGAAGATAGATTTGGATAGAATATCGCGATATGTTGAGACAAAACGCAGCGATCACCTGGTGATAAGGTCCATAAAAGATAGCACATCGGTGTTGTTCCATAATGGATCACGACTATTAACCACGATACTAGCGTGTGCCGAGCAGCTCAACCTTATGTGTGCACCCATAGGAGGCTCTCAGTTTTGTCGCGGCACCATCAGTCGTTTAGTCACAACACCATTACTAAACATAACCAATAAGAAATCCACATAGCACAGATAGATGGAGCCTATGAGAGTATGGCTCAAAAATGAGATCATGACAGGAGTTGAAACATAGATTTTTGGCAAAAAGAGCAACGCATGAGAATCTTCGACTCCGCGAACTTGTCAAGATCACCACATGGATTATCAAATCCAACATTGATACGATATTTGATATGAGGAGGAACCAACCATGAGATCAAGATTGATAAGCTTTTAGAGACATGAGAGAACCAAGGACAACAATGAAATCCATTTAACCCAATGGATACACCATTTATAGATAACAATCGATAAAACGACGTCATGATTCTTGGAGGAAGAGCATGAGATTGACCAAAAATAAGATATTAGGCTGATCCACATATGATACATGAGAATGGGTTATACCAGATAGCAAGACGACATGGTAGATTTCGATGAATGATCTAGAGATTTGATGGATAAGGTCACCACATGATTCACCTGGAAAATGATTACCAGATTCGAACGAAGGGGAGGTAGGAAAACAAGATCTGCTTGGATGAGCAGTAGAAATGCTATGAAGATTCAGGACAGGATCTATGGAAAGAAACAGGGCCTTGATAGGGTTTGTGCAAGTATACATCAAACAACAAGTGCAACGGAGGCTTGGGTTGGTCTAGCGTTCAAGCTGTGGGGGTCTATAAGCTGTGCAGGTGCATTACCAATAGCACAACACACAAGGGCTACAAAACACCAACACAAGCATGTGATTTGATTTTTTAAGGGTTTCACTTGCTAACCACTAGGTTGGTTAAAGTGGGGGGTCTTTTCATGAGCAGAACAGGTAACCTTTTTTTCAAAGAGGGTTGAACAATTACAATACCACCTAGATATCAAGACAAGCAAGACTTACCAATCTGACACGAGGTAAGGCATTTCTTATAGTTCCTAACATAGCAGTACATCACATTATTCACAAGTTCTTATTATTGGAATAAAGGTGAGAGAAGCATGTTGATGCACAAGAGACAATTATAAGGCGATAATCATAATGCATGCTCATTCTAAACGTCTTCTCAGACCTAACTACTTTTTTGGGTGCTTCTACAGCATCCTAATAGTAGCAATAGTAGCCTTTATGGCCTATATAAATAGCCACCTAGCTACCCATCTATTTCCTAAGGCTTCACGTCCTAGGTCTAACTTATCGTCCTGACGATCTATCCAACATTGGTTTCTAACAAGTTTTACTTTAGAAAAGGTTGGTAATCATGACTTATTGACTTCTCTGTAATGGTATTCGCTTCGATACCATCTGTGGCAGAACCGCCCAGATTATTCCAACTTAAGTGCCCAAGTCTCGCCTTAGAGGCAACGACACACTTAAATCGAAATAAACCGTCAGTCCCTCGGATCTAGTCCGATAAAGCCACTAACAAGATCGAGTACCACTAGCTCACTCGAAGGTGAGGCACAGAGAAATACAATAAAGCATAAAACCACCGATTTAATAAGTATCAATAGTGATTACATTATTGGAGTTTCAGAAATAGTAACCATAGTTTTTAATGCAGCAGAAATAACTAACGGAGAAAACCGAGTAACATGGCGAAACCTGGCCACGCTACTCCTCCTGGTCCTCTCCTGCGAAAGTAGTTACCCACTCTACCGTCTATCCCGGTGGCAGGGATGGAGGCCAAGTCACACCATCAACCAAAACAAGGAGGTACCTGCAAAAATTATGCCACAAGCAAGGCTGAGTGTACTAATACTCAGCTAGACTTACCCGGTGTGAGGAGTCTACTCCTCTACCTCTAGACCATGAAGTTGTTTGGCTGAGGGGTTTGGTTTGCCAAAAGCACTAGCTGAGTCTAAAATCAAGTTTTATCTTTTCAAATTCTAGAATAATAATTTAGAATAGATGAGTACCTAGCTATTCATACATGGTATCAAACATTATATCAATCAACATCTTTTGAAAGTAACCTCATTTCACTTCTTACTCGATGCAACAGCATGGATCAACCAATCTCATTAGCTGTGAGAAGCAGACGATTCGAATCGAGTTTTTAACCTTGCAAGGTAAACCTAAACACATGACGTGGCGAGGCACTCCGTCCCCACACACATCAGTCGTCCCCGCGATTCCCTATCAACAGAAAGGGGCTCCCCGCCTTGGCATACAATGGCCCACTGACCCCGGCTGCCGCCGTGCAGTGACCGCACTTGTACCCACCATATCCGGAATGGGAGACCACGTCTCAGGACGCGTGAGGAGAGCAGTCTGCGGGTAGGTTCACTCAGGTACTAGGCTTACCGATTTACCTCTCGGCATGTGTTTTACATTCAAACGCTTGACACATGGTACCACACATTTAGGGGCGGAGGGCCCGTTATGGCCAAGTATGGCCCGCGCCATACCTCAACTCGGCCCAGTAAAAAAGTGAAACCTAGGTATCCAGCCGCCCAGCCCACGCAGCACGCACAGCACAGCCGCCGCAACACAGCCGCTGCAACACAAGACGTCCGCTCGCGACTCGCCCGGCCGGCCGACCGCCTGTCCGTCCGCGGCCGCCTGCCCACCTCCGTCTCTGGCTTCTGCTTCCTGCGGGCTGCGGTCTTGCCTGGCTGGTGGCTGCCTCTGCCTTCCTGCTGTGCGCGCGTGCTTGTCCGGTTGACCCGTTGGGCGTTGGCTGGCCGGCGGCCGCACGGCCGTGCTCCACCTCCACTGCTCCACGGCTGCTTGCCTGCTTTGCTTTGCTCCGCCTGCTTCGGATGTGCAGCCCGTGCTCCACTGCTCCGCCTGCTTTCTTTTGCTGCTTGCAAATTCGGCTGCTTGCAAAGCCTGCTGCCCTGCAGTTGCAAAGCCTACTGTCAAATTCTCCTAGACAAAACTAAAATAATTGCTTATTTAGCATATAATCTACAAGGGATTCTTCATCTAAGATACTTTTTGATGATGTTTTTATACTAAAATTTTATTTTACTATAAGATATGTCTTTACCATTGCCATACCTTAATTTTGGGTCGTGCTCCGCCACTGCACACATTAATCCTTATTCCAATTTTTCGTCTCGTAGACAACGCATCACTATGGATCGTTATCCACAGACCATCATCATTCCGATATAAAAATGGATACAACCAATTCCTGACCTCGCGCGAGTGCTAGAAAAATCACTCGACTTCTACGGAGATCCCTAATTAGCAAAGTAGCTACTCGACCTAGCATACTAGTATCCATCTCAAAAGGAATCCTGAGTTCATGCAACTAGGGTTTTAGGCAACTCCTACACTTAAGTGCACGGTACAAGCCTACAAACATTAAGTGTAGTAAAACAACATATATAAACGGTTATGCATAAAACCGAGGCTTACCTGGAATCCATACTAGATAGTGTCTGCTAGAGGGTACTTGCTTGGCGAGCATCCACTGGTCATGTCCATCCTTCCTTGGGTCGTCCATCAACTGCATCTTGTGGTTGGCACCACATCACTTGCACGATCATCATCTCTCGGTCCTAAATGAGATGCAGGATGCATATGTACGAATATGATGAAAGTAGCACAAGATATTCAAATATACGGTAGCGAACTAAACACTAATTAGTAAGACACTGCAACAACAAGCGCTAGTTATTTATATGTCATAGGGCACACGTAAACACTAACACTGGAAAGATGACGACACTTACTATACTTAACCAACACGATCATGATATCACAAGTATGAGCATTTATTTAATTTGCTATGGCTTTTCATTAGTTTTTCTATTGATCACACAAAAGCATCCGAGACAACACAAGTTTAATAAAGGACATAGGCATCAATGTCTATGGAACTCCTATATCACAATCAACTAGAGAAAGAAACATATAAAACATGACACACATGCATTATTAAGCTTAGTCATGGCAAGTCTACATTAATTAAGTGCTAACCAAACTTTTTTAGCAAAAAGGGTGAACTCAACAAACAAATAAGCACTTGCAGATTTTTGGACAGCAACACAGCAGTTACTTGTTTTAATCATGACTCTTCAAATATTAATCCAAAAATAGCAAACTAGGACTTTCTGGAAAGCTTAAAAAGTGCTCTACAACTTTGGTATTTTTATCTCAACATGATTCAACACATAGCAAGGTCAAATAGTGATAAACAACAGTTTTGTTCAGATTTGGACAAATTCAGAATTGCGACTTCAAAAATTCATAACTAGAGATTCATGTATCCAAACAAAGTGATCCTAGATTTTCCGGAAAGATAATGAAATTGTCTACAAATCATTTATGAACCTCTCAGGTTGATTTAACATGTATCAAGAGTAAAAGACACTAGAAGGCTTTGCTGTCGAGAATTGGACAGATTCAGTCTTCACACTTCAAACGCCTATAACTAAATCTTCAGATCACTAAAAAGAGTGATCCAAGACTTTTTGGAAAGCTTAGCAAAAGTACTACATTACTTTTATAATCACCAATAAGTGATTCTAGGTTTAACTAAATCAAACAATACAATTTTTGAAATCTATTCTGACAGTGGACAGAATATAGCAATCATCTTATAAAATTCATAACTCTCCAACTATCAGGTTTATTGTCATGAACATTTAACACAAGTAATATAAGAAAATTATCTACAACTTTCTTATATTGGACAAGGACTGATTCTAATCTGAACATAAGCAAACAATGCGATCTCTAGAATCTGTACAGGAATTGAACAGATTCAGTTACTGAACTTATGAAAAGCATAGCTTCTAAACGATCAGACCTATGGCTATCAAATTCTAACAAAAGTAAGATAAGCAAGTCATCTACAACTTTCTTGTGACCACCAAGAACTGATTTTAAAATTAACTTAAGCAACCATTGCAATCTCTGAAATCTGTTCAGAAATTGGACAGATTCAGTTACTGAACTGGTGAAAAGCATAACTTCTAAACGATTAGACTTATGGCTGTCAAATTATAACACGAGCAAGATAATAAAGTTATGTACAACTTTTCTATATGACTTTTCTATAGAAAATATATTTTACTTAACTAGATTACACGCATAACCAAAACAGTACACGCAGGAATTTCAGTTTGCTAGCACAAGAGCACTTAACTAAATCACCAAGCAAACTCATAGAGAGATACTATCACCAATTTCTCAAGTCCAAATCATTATGACTTAGTTGTCAAGTTTCAATTTGTATCAAGACACTTAATCATTTCAAGAAACATGCACGACTTTGTTTACTCATAATTTTCACTAACTCTTGTAATTATAAAAGGGGTGTTATTTTAGCACCATATGAAACTATCTAATTTAGGGCTGAAATTTTTATGAGGCATAGGTAATAACCAATTATGACTAAGGTATAAATTTTACATGCCCAGGTTTTATATTTTATTTAATACAAAAATAACAAATTGTTAATACGATATAGCATGTGAGAGCAAGTTAAATCTAAAACTAATTATTTTATATGGATGCATGACCATATTAAGTTTCCTTAGGCTACTATAATATCATGCAAGGACAGTGGAACATCATTTTCCATTTTTACATCTATACATTATTTTTAAATCATTTAAAACTACTTAATGTGCATTAAACAAGTTAAATCGCTAACTTGATCGTACATGCACCACAATTCATGATAGTTTTACCAGTCACCAAGCATCACATAGAGGGTCTACTGTAAAAATTTCAATCTATTTGGAGCACTAGAGCTACATATCCAAACATAGCAAGCAAATCAATCTTATTTTCCCTATTTAACATGTTTTAATTAGCACATCAAGAAAATAGTGAACAACATATAAGTTTTATATTTTTCTTAGCTAGAGTATGACAACATCTAACCAACAAAACAAGTTTAATCATTTTTGGATTTTTATAATTAAAACTATGGAGAGAAGCAAGTTCATTTATTTTGTAAACCAGTTTTTAAATACAAATTTATACATAAAAATTTTTCCACTAAAACATACCAACATATAGATCCAATTGTTAGAGCATTTCATAAGGAAGCCAACAAAACAAATTTCATGATTTTAGGAGCTCTAAAACTCGAGATATGAATTTTTGAACACAACACATAAATCTGCAATTTTCGGCACAAAAGCACATGGGGCCCATTCGTCATTGACTCACAGAGGTCTTCTTCCTTGCCTCCAGCACGTGAACAATAGGGAGGGGCGGCCGGAGCTGCATGTGGTCGCGGCGGTGGAGGAGCTGCTACCTTCTCTATGAGTAGAGGAGGGAGATGGTGTGGGAGAGAAGGAGAAGGGGCTGGTGTGTGGGGGTGAGGAGAGGGAGGACGAGGTGTGTGGGAGAAGGGAGAGGGCTGCTGCCATTTATGGAGCCAAGCTCTAGACATGTCAGCGACCTGCAGCAGGGGCAGGTGCTACAGTGACGACCTTGGGTGGCGTGTTTTGGCATTTTCTGCTTGTTTTCAGATCTTGGTTGCTGCACAAAATATCTTCCTTGATCTACACTCTACAATTGTTGTACAGAACTTGAGATGATTCGGGTACTGGTTAGATAGTTATAGACCCACGAAAATTGGTTTGTCAGTGGGTTAGAAATCAGTGGAAAGTTGTGAAAACTGAGTGTCAAAGCATGTCAAACGGAATCAGATGAATGCAATCTTTTAATATGTTGTGCCTCTATTAGTTATTAACAACTTTTATATTTGGGGAAACTTGAGTTGTTCAACAAAAATTTGGAAAAGCGAGACGTCGACCCGAACAACGCTGATTTCAGACTTGGAAAAATTTGAATCCAGAAATCAGATTTTATTCTGTCTTGATGGCACTGTTTGAGGTACTTAGAAATTGAATCATGGCTTGGTTTAAATATAAAATTTGTTGTATAACATAGATTCTACAACTTTTATTAATGATCAAACCTCATATCTTGATTATAAATTAAATTTTCACTTTGGTCAAGGTAGCATCATTATAAAGCATCAAACTATATTTTTAAGGCAATCGGGGTATTTTCTCGACATTTTCTCAATATGAACCCTTAATAACTTTTGTTGTAGAGTTGATATAAAGTTGTTTGAGTAAGATGACAAGGTTTGGTTGAATTTCAAAATTTGCATTTATCTAAACGAGAAGTTTCAAGCTGGTATAGGATTCATCTTTTCATGTGAGTATTTGCTTTAAACTACTAGAATTCTTTTGAATACACTTGATAAATAGAGATGAATGATGACATAAAGATAACAAGCTGATTTGCATAAAAATAATTAGAGGTTGACATAATAGAGATTCTATTGTAGAATGCGGATTCGAACATAGTTCGGATAACATCTCAACTGTCGAGAGTCCGAATAAAAGAGTATGGACAGGAGTCGCGAGACGAGATTGACTTTCGAATTTGCATTTGCTCTGAGAAATAAAAGGTTTAACATGCTCCAAATTTGGTTGTTCTTGAGATCGAATAATTCCAAGTTTGGTGAAACATTCATGAGTAACTTGATGAATGGAGATAGATGCAATCGAGAAATAGAAATTTTCACTGAGCATTCGAGATTAGGAAAAATCTCCCAACATAACATGAAATAGACACATGGGGGTCACAATTCACATGTCTCTCTGACCGTTGCACTTAAGCCCTTGGATTTCTATTTCTTCACCAAACAAGTCCCTAGCGACGGCGCGTTCGTCCGTCGGCCACCCACTCGCTGGGATTTGCTTCAAACGGTGATGACCGCCGAAACTGAGTATCGGATCATCGTCCCCGATCCCAGACGAGCCTAGTCCATGCCCTAATTGAACTAATCTAACCCGGAATTCCCTCTGCCCACGACGACAGTGAATACCGAGGACAAGCAGAGGTGTTCCTAACGACCAAGCGCCGTAGCGTTCAATTGATCGAGTCTATGAGCAACAGGAGACCCTAAGGATGCTAGAACACGAACCATAGAAGCACGAACCAACCTGTGGATGGCTAGCCACGGCGAGGTGTCTCACGGCGGCACGATAGATCGAATTAGGGGAAAACTGAAATTCGGGAGCTATGGTGGACGATTTGAGGCGAGAAGTGGTGTACTGGGCACGTAACAAGTAGGCGGAGCAGGGTGTGGCTCCAATTTATAGTGACCATTCAAGTGTTTCACGAATTTGGGGAGGGGATAAGCTTGCGGTCGGAGCGAAGGTGAGTCACTAGAGTTCGCTCAACGTGACATTTACTAGGGTAGAGTCCTGGGGTGGTAACTAACCATTTCGCACGATACCATGCGACGTGGTAACATGGTCAGTAACGTGTCGTATCCAGGGTAATGGCGACGGCCGCACGGCCACATCGCCGGGCAAGTGGGTACGGCAAAGCTGCCTCTATCCACTCTCCTTCGCATCTTTTTACCCCCCCCCCCCCCCGCGACTATCCACTCACCACACAACACGAATTGTAGCACCAGTGCAGATCACGGCGCGGAGATCACCGGCAGCGAAATTCACTGAATCTGGCGATCTTGTTCAGTCCACTGTTCACCACTGAACACCACCCCGAGCTGCCTGACAGACCAAGTTTGGGAGCAATTTACTCCAAAAATTGTACAGCACCAGGCCAAGCTTAGTATAACAAGTTTGTTCACTAATATTAGGGCTTCAATTTTGCCATAGTGACCCTGGTCTTAACTCCACTGAATCAATCACAAACTATCTTCAAAGTTGATCAAATGTCACTGAACTTCCAATTTTCAGAACTGAAGTTGTCTGATAGCCCGACTTTAGGTCCATTTCTCTCCAATTTCCATATAGTTCCAAGGTTTAGCCATTTAATCAAATTTAGACTATAATAGTAGCTCTACAAATTTGTTGTAGTGACCAATGGCAAAATCTCCATGGATTAAGAGATACAGGGTCCCAAAGTTAGCCCAATTACACTATTTTTCAGAATTAAGCCATATGGGTGCTCTTGGGGCTTTTTGCAAATTACTCCAATTTGTTCCACAAAACTTGGATATCTCCAAATGTAAAAGTTGCTTAGTTTTTGTTACTCTACCACTTTGATATATGCACTTTGGTCCAAAAGTGTATAGAAATTGATCTCACCTCTTATAGCACAAATTAGGGTTTCCAGGGTTCTTATTAGGGTTTTGAGTGTTCTAGGGTTTATGTGCCACTCAAACTTTCCAAGTTTAGTCTTCCTATGAACATTTCCACTAACCTTTGAGATAATACTCAATTTGTTATCACACCCACACCCACATACCTCTATCCCTTGGTTAAGTACCCTATCCTAGGGTTAAGGATCACTTCAAATCATCACATCACACTTGTTTTGAAGTTTTAGCCTAGTGGACGCACTCTAGGTGTAACAAACATAATGAAATGTCAATGCATATGATGTCATGCCCAAGTTTTAGTTCTTGTAACACTAGGGGTGTTACACACCATTTACCCACAAGTCGTGTATCTCGTCTAGCCAGGGTTAGCTAGACCCTTAGACACTTCCGAGGTGAATGGCTAGGATCACCTACGAGGCCTTTACAAAGTTCCACTAGCTTCAGAAAACCCGCTACGGTTTCTGAGAATGGCATAATAGGAATCCCTCGTCTGAAAAGCCATCATAGCATGATCGATCCGAGAAACTCCCTATACGTAGCTCCTCTACCACCCTTGCTCTTTTGGGTAAGGTAGTCCTCCACTAGCTTTCCTAATTAGTTAGCCAAGTGCGTCCCATTCCATCCTTGTGGTAGCACGAATATCTCAAGTTAAGCTCCTTGTTTCAATTAACACAATGATCTTGTCATGAACAATAATTAAAACAATAGTATATCTGAAACATGATCATAATGTAATATTAATCCAAATACCAGATAGAGCAATAGCATAACTACACAAAATTCTAGTGGTTAACAAGGTGTGGGATAAACAAATCTAGGGAAACCTATTAGGTCCCATCAGATTATCCTAAGCATGTCACAGTGATTAACAGGAACATTATTGGGTAAAGAAAAATGATCAAGGGCATAACTTGCCTTAGACTTGAGATCCCAGGTACAACTTGTACTTCAAGTGACTCACAACCTCGCTGCTACCCGTAGCAATGCAAACAAATATGTCCTAGCAAAATTAACATTACACCAAACATAAGAACATACTGCATAAAAACATTCTACGCATTGTAACAAGATCGTAGGTTCGAGAATCACTGAATTCGGAGTTACGGTTATAAAGTTATGATTTATGGAAGACCTATGTGATTAAATATTAAACTATATTATAAATTGGTTATTATACTTCATATGAGAAAGATATTCCAAATAAATAACTCTTTCCAATTTAATCCAAGATATAACTTTATTATAACACATATTTTAGTCAAATTATAACTAGGGATTGAGTAGCTTTGATTAGTGTAACACGTTGTCCAATCCCTGGACCGGTCATACTTACTCCTAGCAGCTCGCTAAGATCATATATTGTTCCTACAAACCAACACGAGTCTTTTGTGCGAACTTTGTCCTCACTCATTCGCACCCGAGAAAACTTCCCGGTAGGTCACCCATCCCAAATTGCTCCAAAACAAGCACGCTTAACTCTGAGGTTCTTTCGAGATATGCTTCCGAAAAAGAAGATGCACCTTATTGGTATCGATACTCTATTAATTTTATTTAAGCCTTAGGCCAGGATATCACAATCCACCCCCTTAGAAGACTGACGTCCTCGTCGGTCAACCCCAATCCAGGAACTTCCCCTCTTAGCCACGTATGTGTGTCTAGTGTTGTCATATGCCATTCTATGCCATGCCATGTGACCACTCCGGGCCCACATGCGCCATATACCTGAACCCCTTAGCCCACACACACCTGTCCCCTGGGATGGTGATATCCTGGCCCAAGGCTTAATAGAATTAATAGAGTATTCATACCAATAAGGTGCATCTTCTTTTTCTGAAGGCTATCTCGAAAGAACCTCCAAGTTAAGCCTACTTGACTTGGATCAATTTGGGATGGGCGACCGACTGGAAAAGTTTCTCGGGTGCGCATGAGTGAGGACAAAGTGCGCACAAAAGACTCGTGCTGGTCTGTGGGGACAATATATGATCCTAGTAAGCTGCTATGAGTAAGTACCGCTGGTCCAAGGATTGGACGATGTGTTACAAGTGTTATCAGAGCCGACCCTCGCGATTTCACGGGCGTGTGTGGGTTAGGGGGTTCGGGTATATGGCGCATGGAGCATGTGGTCCCAGAGTGGTCACATGGCATGGCATATGACGACACTAGACACACATACATGGCTAAGAGGGGAGGTTCCTGGATTGGGGTTGACCGACGAGGACGTCGGTCTTCTAAGGGGGGTGGATTGTGATGTCCTGGCCCCTGGGATGGTGATATCCTGGCACAAGGCTTAATAGAATTAATAGAGTATTCATACCAATAAGGTGCATCTTATTTTTTTGGAAGCCTATCTCTAAAGAACCTCCAAGTTAAGCGTGCTTGACTTGGAGCAATTTTGGATGGGCGACCGACCGGGAAGTTTTCTCGGGTGCGCATGAGTGAGGACAAAGTGCGCACAAAAGACTCGTGTTGGTCTGTGGGGACAATATATGATCCTAGAGAGCTACCAGAAGTAAGTACCGCCAGTCCAGGGATTGGACGGTGTGTTACAATTAGAGGGGTTAGAACATAGATTAAATGAATATCTAATTATAAAAGTATGTACTATGATAAAACTAATGTTGTTATTGTGTAGATAATGTTATTACGAAGCCCTCGCAATTGGAATGGAGTAAATCAGAGTTAAAACAAAGGAGTTATGAATTTTCCTAAGTGCTTGGATAAATTCTTATACTAAAATATATTTTCAGATTTCCTTTTATCATTAATTGCTGAACTACGGACTGTGTCTACTAATATTCAAAAGCTCAGGGTCAGTTTTGCAATATTCAAGACTGATCGGTAAGAGATCCTGAGCCGAGGAGGATGACGGGATAGTATTTGAGTTCCCTAGGTGCTCTTTTATAAAACTGCAGAGGTCGAAGGGGTATGATCAAATATGGGTCGTCCGATCTTGAGTGGGTGGTTAAGTTTAGATGTAGTTTACAGCAAACCGTTAACCATTTTTGGTCGTCGAATAGTCGATCGACGGGCATGATTTAAAATACATGAGATCGAATCCAAGTCGCAGGCTCAAGATTGGAAGAACTCGATTGCTCAGGCCGAATCGGTACTCGCAGGAGATAGTGGCTGTTTGGTTCAGCTTCTAGGCGGCTTCTGGCCGCCAGAAGCTGAAGCTGAAACCAAACGCCCAACTTCTCGCGCGACTTCTGGGCGAAGCGCTTGGGTAAGAAGCCGCCCGTCCACGATCCTCACGAAGCGGCACTCATTTGGCTTCCGTGAGAAGCCCACGCGCAGTTTAGGCTAGGGTTCCCTGCAACGCTCCTCCGCCGCCGCGAAGCAAATGAAGCGCCGCCGGTCCGCACCGAACGCATCGCCGCCGGTCTACGCAGGTACGGAATCCCTCCTCCCATTGCCGTCCCCACCGTCTTCTCCTCCCATTGCCGCGTTTCCTTCACCGTTTCCTCTTTGCAGCAGTGACACCGCCGCCCTGGCTCCGTCGTGAAGGTTCCGCAGCTCCCCCACCATTGCGTCTGCATCTTCGTAGGTACGGTGCACCTCGCGTCCATCCGTACCCACCCCGCTGTCTCCTGTCGTGTTTCTAGGGTACATCCTCGATCTCGCCACACCCCTCCCCCTCATGTCCAGTAGCTCCACTTAATCTTCAAAGGTAATGAACGAGCTAGTAACATATTATATTTGTCTTCATTGCCGCCTACAGATTTTCGTATCAACTCGAGGTCAAGGTCTTCGGTTCCAAGATCAACTGGGATTCTAGGACTTCGGTTCCAACCTCCACTGAAGCTAAGGTAACGTGAATCTCAATTTGTGTTTGACTTATTTGTCAGCATAGATGCAGTTTATGTGTTCCAAGAACGTGGATCCATGGCCTTGTTTTAGTTCATAAACGTCACTAGACCTGAACAATGATTCCACGGTTAGGATAAGAGAACTAATCTAAATGGTAGGGATCAACTGCTTCAACAATTTTATTGTGGGGGGATGATTTTTTTTGAATACAGAAGATATTACCAATTGTTGTTCGCGGTTAACTACAATCCATTGATATGTTCTATCCGTCGTATTTAGGGTTCAGGGTTTATTCCATAAATTGCCAACCTCAGTATCTTTATGATTGTAGCTTGAACCCTAATTTTGTAGAGTATCTCAATGGATGTAAGTACATTGTCCTACTGTCTAGTTCACTAACCACCTTAATCCACATCAGATGGATTCAGCAGACTCCATAGCCGACAAGGCAATCGGAAGGATGCAAGAGATTGCGGACAAGATTTTTTCCATAGCTCGTCAAACAATCCGTCCAGGACGCGGGTTGACCTCATTTGAGGCTACCAAATTACGTGTAGCATTGGAGGACATTGCTTGCATGCTTGAGCAAGACTCTCTGGTGTTGCAAGAGAATTTGGACAACGTGAACAACGTAAACAACCCTGCTGACAGCAGCTATGAACCGTCAGCCTTGTCCTCACCACCCCCATCTAACGAGTTCCTTAGTCCGGATTGGGACTTTGCTGAGCACTTTGCAAACTTCTGGGGTCTTGAATATGACTTCGACCAGATGCCATCGTTTAGTGACAATGAAGTTTAAGTTGGATCATGTTAGAGTCAGGTGTTAGTAGTGTGACTGGGACAGATCAGGCTTTTGGTTCATGCGACTTTCTAAACTGTTCCTTGTGCTTTTGTGTTCAGCAGCACTTTAATTTCGTCAGTCCCTATATGTATTTATGACAAACGAATGTGACTGCTTATGGTACTACTTTATTTTATTATGGTCAGTTTCCTGTTATATTTGTTGTCGTAGTAACTGAAACTTCAATATGTATTTTCAATCGTGTACACTATTTGGCACTAGATGGACAAGTCTGGCAAAGTGATTGCTAAGTGGGATAGTAGAGCAACAAAAATTTACACAGAAATATGTGTAGAAGAGGTCAATGCACGGAACAAGCCACAACATTTCCTAAACGCCGAAGGGTATGCTAACCTGATAAGAAAGTTTAAGGAACGCACTCGTCGCACTTACACAAGGGATCAAATGAAGAATAGGTGGGATTCGTTGAAGAGAATGTTCACCCAGTGGAAAACTCTTAATGAAAGGGCTACAGGTCTTGGTCGAGACCCTCATACTGGTTCAATCAGTGCGCCAGATGAGTGGTGGGCCAAGCAAAATGAAGTAAGTAGATCTTTTTTTCCTAGACTAACATTAGTATTGGCCATCTAAAACTAGGAACTACCATGTTGGTGCAGGCAATGCCAGGTTGTATTATGTTCAAAACAGCCCCCCTAGAGAATGAGGACGAGCTAAAGGTTATGTTTGGACCCATTGTCTGCACAAATGAAAGAACCCTTGTTCCTGGCGTCGAGGATGCTAATTCATCATCTGATGATCATTTCGAAGCCACTTTAGGTGGGGGTGAAAACAGCACACCTGACCCATGCTCAAATGCGACTGGGAAGCGTAAGGTGCGTCATGATTCTCCTAAACCAAAGAGGAAAAAAGATTCGAGGGAAGAGTACATGAAACGCCTTGTGGAGGCTTTTGAGTCGCGTTCAAGGACCACTAACAAGTCCATCACCTCTACTAAGACTGACCCTGTGCGTGTTGAGGTTAGTGTGCAGTTGCAACAAGTGATCGATGATGGTTCACCAGAAGGCAGCGACCTCCATTTGTTTGCCACTTATCTGTTCATTGAGAAAAAATATAGAGATATATTTGCTTCACTCAAGACCGCAGAAGGAAGGAACACTTGGCTGCGCCATGCATTCGAGATAGATGTTAAAAAGTCCAATTAGATGCTGCTGGTCCGACAATAGAGGCTTATGTTGAGTATTATGTTAGTTGTGTCTGGTTTATGAGTCATGTCGTTTCAGTTTTATGAGGATTGTCGTCTTAGATCATAAACTTTTCGTACGCATCATTTTCCCTTTCAAACAATTTTCCAAATATTCGAGTTGAACATGTATTTCAATAATCAGAGTTGTAAGCTTGTGAACAATGTGAATCTGTGAACTTTATGTCACCTATGATACATGATTATGTGGCTTGTAAACTGTGCTTCTACATTAATATGGTGCTTATACAACTGTGGTTGCATATGAATTTCTGCCTGTTGTTTGTGTGCATGCAGATGTGTGACCCTTATGCACACACATCTGATGATGATGAAATGGATGACACAAATGGTGAATTGCTTGTTGCTCTATATGCTGTAGACATTTGGGGCAGGCATTTTAGTCAGGTTCCTAGAAGAACATTGGTGGAAACTGGTATTCAATGGGTTTAGAGAACGTTGGAGATTAGTAACGACTGCTTCGACATGTTTCGCATGCGACGAACTGTTTTTAGACGATTGCATGACACGTTGGTAGAAAATTATGGTCTGCTTCCTAGTCGGGGTGTCAGTACTATGGAAGCTCTTGCCATATTCTTGTGGGCATGTGGGGGTCCACAATCTTTTAGGCAGATAAGGAATAAGTTTGGTCACTCCTTGGAAACAATTAGTCGCAAGTATAGTGAAGTCCTTAATGCACTGTATAAGATGTCATCTGACATAATCAAGCCAAAAGACCCAAATTTCATCGAGATTCATCCTCGTTTGCGAGAGGCGAGGTTTTGGCCACACTTCAAGGATTGCATAGGCGCAATTGATGGTAGTCACTTTCCAGCGGCAGTGCCGGCCTCGGAGCAAGCGAAATATATTGGCCGGCACGGTTACGCATCGCAGAATGTAATGGCCGTTTGTGACTTCGATATGAGGTTCACATTTGTTGTCACAGGATGGCCAGGATCCGTACATGACACAAGAGTATTACAAGATACTTTGATAACTTATGCGGACAGGTTCCCCCATCCACCGGAAGGTACATAAATATGTAGTACTTTTGTATAATACGGTATTATTTTATGTCTTAAGTATTGTAGGAAACGGGTGACGCCTAAGAGGGGGGTGAATTAGGACTTCTAAAACTTTCGCTAAACTAGGCCACAAATAAATCTTTAGAGCAAAACCTATGCAAATAATCAAACTTGAATGTGCAAACTAGGTTTTGTCTAAGTGTTGCTATCTCTACCACAAAGGCTAAGTTTCAATCTACACTATATAAGCAGGAATACAAGATTGAAACTTAAATGCTTAATATAAATGTGGAAACTTAAAGTGGAAAGTAGAGAAGCAAACTCTCGTGGATGACGCCGGTATTTTTACCGAGGTATCCGGAACCGCGCAAGGTCCCGACTAATCCTTGTTGGTGCCACTACGCAAAGGGAAGCCCATGCGAGGGCCAAGCACCTCGGTCGAGTAACTCCGTAGAGAGCCACGGGCCTTCTCCACGCGCAAGTGGTGCTCCGCTTCCGGCTCCTCTCGGACGCTCCCCGCCATCTCCACTATCGAGCTTCCGGCCGAAACGCCGCGGGCCTCGTTCCCTCCGGTACACGGTGGCGACCGTGACACAAACACGGTTGTCACGGTCTCGCAAGATTCTCGTCCCACTCGGTACAATTACAACGGCCCACGCAAGAGCCGAGGGGTTGTGTGGTTTGTCTAAACTCACTCAACTAACTAGGATTCACCTAGAGCAAGCGCTAATGCGGTCTAACTAACCTAAGCACTTCACAAAGCACCTACGCTAATCACCGAGTGATTCTATTAAGCACTTGGGTGTTTGAGCACTTGGAAATGTCTACAATATGCCTTGGTATGTTGCTTGGGCTCCCACGCCTTCAAATGGCTGATTGGGTGAAGTATATATAGGCCCCAACTCAACTAGCCGTTGAAAAGCAGGCTACTGCAAGGGTGGCGCACCGGACAGTCCTGTTAGCCAACGGTGCGCCAACTGTGTGCCAACGGTGCGTCAACTGTGTGCCACCGGTGAGCCAACTGTGTGCCAACGGTGTGCAGCCAACGGCTAGTTCTGACACACCGGACAGTCCGGTGCCTCCTCTCAGAAAACTCTTGGATGTCCTGTGTGCCAACTGTGTGCCACCGGTGCGCCAACTGTGTGCCACCGGTGAGCCAACTGTGTGCCACCGGTGCGCCAACTGACAGCCCATCTTCTAGGTCTTCTGTATTTTGTTCTTGGGCTCCGTTGGTCTTGAGTCTTGGACTTCTAAGCTCATTTTATGTCTTCATTTGAGGTGTTGCATCCTCAGTGTCTTAGTCCAATCCTCTTCGCATCCTGTGAACTATAAACATAAACACTAGCAAACACATTAGTTCACAGGTTGTGTTAATCATCAAACACCAAAATTCATTTAGCCAAATGGCTCGGGGTCCATTTTCCTTACAATCTCCCCATTTTTGGTGATTGATGACAACACAACCAAAGCAAGCAAATATAACAAACATTTGAATGAAAATACGCAATCTACTTGCTAGGATGCATGTTTTATCCCCACTTAGTGATATTATGGACTTAAGCCTCCCCTAACTCCATAATTCAATTACTTCCTATTTTAGACCAAAATGCAAAAACCACTTGAAAGATCAAAATTTTAATTTGGTGGTGTTTGGTGTGGTGTTTGGTGTTTGATAACATTTTCATTGCTTTGGTCCCTACAACTTCTCCCCCTTTGGCATCAACCACCGAAAAGGAAGACATTAAAAGCATATAGGAAGCAAATAAGACTTGCCCTCTCTAAAGAATTATCCATTAATATCAATAGAAGCACTAAAAGATTACTCCCCCTAAATGAGAGTTCTCCTTTAGAAAGAATTTTCTCCCCCTTTAGAGACGAAGAAAAACTCCCCCTGGCAGGAATCTTCTACTTAGGAAAAAGCATGTGAGAAATAGAGGTGCAAGACATAAATTGAATAGACTAACTTCCCTTATGCATAGGTAACAAAATATGAGTTAATAGTATATGCATTTATAGCAACATGGGAAGTATAAGATATGAAATTTAGTCTAATCAAATATTGGAGAAGACATGTAAATGATACTTAATGTAGTCTCAAAGATACCAATCGAAAGTCAATGGCGGACCAATTGAAAACCAATGGCAGGCTTGTGAGGCATAAAAGTTCTTGGAGATTTTGCAGTGGAAGTTTGTTGTCATTCTCCGGGGACTTCATTTTCCTTACAATGAGACTATCACATAAAAATAGACTTGAAAAGGTGTTAGTCTCAAATTATTAGATTATAGAGTAATCTCCCCCTAAAGGTGTGCATACAAGTTTTAAATACTTGTAGGAGACATGCACTTTGATTTGATATCAAGAGGGGTAGATTATCTGTAATCCGAACTTTGGCACATATAAGTTAAATGATACAACTTGTAGAATTCAAAGTTATCAATTGATGTATCATTTACTATGGAGTGATAGAGAAGCTATGTGTCGTGCTTAAATAAACGTTTTAAATCATGTAGGTTTGCTTAAGTATTTGAATTAAAGACAAGCAGTCCTACCATGTGATTTACCTAGTATGCATAATTTTAAAACAAAAGTAAATACTAGGCATAAAAGGTAAACTAGATACAAGGTAGATTGATACGCATATCTAAAGATAAAAAATACAATAAATCTAGTTACCTTAGTCATGGGTGGGAAATTTGGGTCCAAAATTTTCACTAACCCACTTGGCAATTAAACTTGATCCAATATGATGTATCCCATGATATACATCCCAACTTTGCCAAGTCTCCAAATTTCTCGATGTCCTTCGGACCACTCACTTCCCTTTCGAGATCCAAACCTTCTTGGTGCTTTTCATAATTGAAATTATTTCCTTTGGCACCCAGATGCGTTTGCCCCCCTTTCCTTTGTTGCCTTGCTTGTTGGCCTTGATTGCTATCACCTTTCCATTCTTTTTCTTCTTGATCAAATATGGTGTAGCATCCTTTTTGTTCACCTTTTTGATGTAGGTGCTGGAGATTTTGCTTGATGGCTTTTGCTTGAGCTTTTGCCTTCGATTATCCCCGGTCATCACCTTGCATTGGAAAGACTTGTGGCCTTCCATGTGGCATAGCCTACAAATCACAGTTTCTCCCTCTACAGGCTTGTTCACTCCCGCAGTGGTGTTATCCTGTGGAGGTCGGATTTGTTTGGCTTTGCCTTTCTTGTCATACAAAGCCTTTCCAAGGCGAGCCACTTCTTGCTTTAATTGTTCATTTTCCTTTGCAACCCCATCCGAACATTTCTCTACAACAATATTCTCAACAACGACTTGATTGCAGGAGTTAGAATCATCAATTAAATCAAAGCAGGAAGTAGAAGCATCTTTCTTAATTATTTCAGGTATTTCAACTAAAGATGTTGCTGGGGTGCTACCAATGTTTTCTAGCTTAGTAGTTAGCTCATTATTGTGTATGCTAAGAATTTCCATTTTCTCTAGCAAATTTTCAATAGCTTCTTGGGAGCTATCTAACTTAGCCTTAAGTTTTTCATTCTTTTTAATAAGGCTATCATCGGTAGTACTGGATGGAGCACTAGATTCTAATAGCTCAATTTTAGTTGATAGCTCACTATTTAAGTTTGCAAAAGTTTCAAATTTTTCTAGCAAACCTTTATAATCATTTTGGGAGCTAATCAACTTATTTTTCAAAGTTTTAAGTTGAGCTTTTTGCTTAGTGCAAACATCCTGGAAAAATTCTACGGCTTCCGCAAGCTCATCTACAGAGGGCTTTCCCTCACCTTCATCATCACTACTACTTTCATCACTAGAGGATGGAATGCTTTTGTTACCTCTTGCCATAAGGCATTTGTGTGATGACCGTGATGAGCGTGATGAGGACCGATGGCTACGCGTCCTTGGAGGTTCATCTTCACTTGAAGAATCATCCCAAGTTCTAACACTTATTAGCGCCTTGCCTTTGCTCCTCTCCTTTTTGGGTTTGGCCATATTTGGACAGTTGTCCCTGAAGTGGCCCTTCTCCCCACATGCGAAGCATCCTCTCTTCCTTTGCTTTTTCCTGTCAATGTTAAAGAGAAGATCCTCGACCTGCAGGGGCACACCCATTAGATTAATCTTGCGGATCATCCTCATTACCTTTCCGACGCGTCGGATTGTTTCTTCGTCCTCGGAGGATGATGTGCATGGCTGATCATCTTCATCATCATCCCTTTCTTCTTCTTCCTCTTCTTCGCTTGAGGAACTTGGAGTGGGAGCCTTCTTTTTGCCCTTCCTTTCATCACATGCAAAAGCATATGGTCTTGAGGATGTTGGCTCCTCTCCCCGACTCATTTTTCGCGTCATCTCAAAAGCCGCGATTTTCCCAATCACAATGGTCGGGGTCATGTTGCTCAAGTCCTCCATGTTGTGAAGGATGGTGATGATGCTCCCATATCTTTGTTGCGGTAGCAGGGAGATAATCTTCCTCACAATGTCCGCATCACCTAGCTTATTAATGCCAATCGAATTGAGCTCATTGATAATTAGATTCAAACGAGAATACATGTCTCTAACAAGCTCATCATCTTTCATAGCAAAAGAATTATACTCATTTAAGACAAGGCAATGTTTTTGCTCACGGACATTGGATGTGTCGTCATGGAGCTCATGCAATTTTAGCCAAATCTCATTAGCAGTTTTTAAGGTAAATACTTGATTAAAAATATCCATGCTAAGAGATTCATACAAGCAATTTTTGGCTCTAGCATTTGAATGAATTTCTTTTTCCTCACTCGTGGTGGGTTTCTCGGGATTCTTGAGGGGTTTCATCCCATCACGAGTGACTCTCCAAACACCTAGATCAACAGCCTCTAGGTAACAAGCCATTCTAGCACTATAATATGGGAAGTTAGTGCCGTCGAAGTGTGGTGGCCTATGGGTATTCATCCCTTCCTCCAAAAAGCGTCGACTCTTTTAGCGGTGAAGCTAAAGCGTTTCAAATGAGCCAAACCGGCCTCTGATACCACTTGTAGGAAACGGGTGACGCCTAAGAGGGGGGGTGAATTAGGACTTCTAAAACTTTCGCTAAACTAGACCACAAATAAATCTTTAGAGCAAAACCTATGCAAATAATCAAACTAGAATGTGCAAACTAGGTTTTGTCTAAGTGTTGCTATCTCTACCACAAAGGCTAAGTTTCAATCTACACTATATAAGCATGAATACAAGATTGAAACTTAAATGCTTAATATAAATGTGGAAACTTAAAGAGGAAAGTAGAGAAGCAAACTCTCGTGGATGACGCCGGTATTTTTACCGAGGTATCCGGAACCGCGCAAGGTCCCGACTAATCCTCGTTGGTGCCCCTACGCAAAGGGAAGCCCATGCGAGGGCCAAGCACCTCGGTCGAGTAACTCCGTAGAGCGAGGCCCATGCGAGGGCCCACGCGCAAGTGGTGCTCCGCTTCCGGCTCCTCTCGGACGCTCCCCGCCGTCTCCACTATCGAGCTTCCGGCCGAAACGCTGCGGGCCTCGTTCCCTCCGGTACACGGTGGCGGCCGTGACACAAACACGGTTGTCATGGTCTCGCAAGATTCTCGTCCCACTCGGTACAATTACAACGGCCCGCGCAAGAGCCGAGGGGTTGTGTGGTTTGTCTAAACTCACTCAACTAACTAGGATTCACCTTGAGCAAGTGCTAATGCGGTCTAACTAACCTAAGCACTTCGCAAAGCACCTACGCTAATCACCGAGTGATTCTATTAAGCACTTGGGTGTTGGAGCACTTGGAAATGTCTACAATATGCCTTGGTATGTTGCTTGGGCTCCCACGCCTTCAAATGGTTGATTGGGTGAAGTATATATAGGCCCCAACTCAACTAGCCGTTGAAAAGCAGGCTGCTGCAAGGGTGGTGCACCGGACAGTCCTATCAGCCAACGGTGCGCCAAATGTGTGCCACCGGTGCGCCAACTGTGTGCCACCGGTGAGCCAACGGTGTGCAGCCAACGGCTAGTTCTAACACACCGGACACTCCGGTGCCTCCTCTCAGAAAACTCTTGGATGTCCTGTGTGCCACCGGTGCGCCAACTGTGTGCCACCGGTGAGCCAACTGTGTGCCACCGGTGAGCCAACTGTGTGCCACCGGTGCGCCAGCTGACAGCCCATCTTCTAGGTCTTCTGTATTTTGTTCTTGGGCTCCGTTGGTCTTGAGTCTTGGACTTCTAAGCTCTTTTTATGTCTTCATTTGAGCTGTTGCATCCTCAGTGTCTTAGTCCAATCCTCTTCGCATCCTGTGAACTATAAACATAAACACTCGCAAACACATTAGTTCACTGGTTGTGTTAATCATCAAACACCAAAACTCATTTAGCCAAATGGCCCGGGGTCCATTTTCCTTACAAGTATTTAACATTTGTATTGCATGTTTGTGCAGGTAAATACTATCTTGTCGATTCAGGTTATCCAAATAGAAAGGGGTACCTTGCACCTTATAAGGGTCAGAAGTACCACATTTCGGAATGGCAAAATGCGAGGCAACCTATTGGG
Organism: Zea mays; assembly: GCF_902167145.1. Taxonomy (NCBI): domain Eukaryota; kingdom Viridiplantae; phylum Streptophyta; class Magnoliopsida; order Poales; family Poaceae; genus Zea; species Zea mays. The sequence goes on from NC_050097.1 coordinate 98,146,896, forward strand.
AGCAAAGAAGTATTCAACTATGCACACTCATCGCTGCGCAATGTTATTGAGCGATCATTTGGGGTGCTCAAAATGAAGTGGAGAATTCTATTTAGTCTCCCTTCTTTTTCGCTTGAGAAACAATCGAAGATAATTATTGCATGTATGACATTGCATAACTTCATTAGAGATAGTGCTCTACACAATAGAGATTTTGATGAAGTAGGACCTAATAGCCTGAGTCATGATGTACCTGTAGGTGAGAGTAGTACTAGCACATCTGATGAGTTAGACATGAGTGCTTTTCGAGATGCAATTGCTAATGCATTAGTGCCGTAGTTAACTTTGTCAATGTAACGGTACTTATGATGTAATCAACTCCACTAATTATTGTGTAATGACCTTTTGTTGATTTACTGTTTAAGTTTATCGTTTGTTCGAACAGAATCTGCAATATGAGAATCTGTTTATCAAAACACGTAGATTCTAACGAACAGCTTTTCTGCACAGCTGGCGAACCAAACACCTAAATTCTAACCACCAGCTTTTCGCAACAGCCAGCTTTTCCCCACCACCAGCTTTTCAGAAAAGCTGGTCAGAAAAAAGCCGAACCAAACACGCCCTACATGGCGTCGTGGGTCAACCACACCTCGATGCCATGGCCAGTAAGAACTTATAGCCTTAAATTCATTCTCATCTCGGTATCGTGTAGCGGTTGTCGAGGCAGAAAACCACGTGCCATTGCGGGTGATGGCCTTGCGGCGGCGAGGTTCCACGGTGGGCCAAAGAAACGACGCCGCCGGGCCACAACGTCCGGAGGAAGAAGCTGCGGGCACCGTAGGATCTGGATGGACAGTCTGGATTAGATTCTGCCTTACCCCTTCACCTCGTCACTTCGTGACTGTCTAATAAGGGATTGATGGATACTCTATGAGGACCGCACGACTGCCGAGGAAACCGATGTTCACTATGGAGTTTGTTGCCAGGATTTTCTTTCTTGGTCGGAAGCTGGGACCTCCGTGGATTTCTGTTCGTTTCACTACGGTGGGGGGGGGGAGGGAGATGACAAGTGGGACCCACCTATCACATAGCGCTCAAACAAGAGGCTCCCTGCGGGCGCAGTGGGAAACATGGGTTGACGCAGACACGACTCACGAGTGGGGTGAGGTCTACTGGGCCGGGGTGAGGGTATCGGCCCAGGGAGGAGCTGTTTTTCTTTTTTCTTTTTTCTCCACTTCATTTTCAGATTTCTATTTTTAATACAAATTTAAATCTGAATTCAAAATTCGAGTTCATATGCCAAAGTACAATAAAACTCCAGTATGCCAATTCAAGTTTAATTTATATATATTAATTATTCATTTAAGTGAATGCTCAACATACATAACATATGCATTATTTGTTTTAATAATTCATTCAAACTTTAGTATTCATTTTTTTGTAGTTCCCTCAATATCCAATACGTCCACCCCTTTTTTTGAATATGTATAATAATTTAATTAAAAGAACAATAATATCAATTAGTTAGTTTATTTTTATATAATCAGGTTTTAAGCTAAATTCTAGTCTTTGTTAGAAAACATATTTATTCTAGGAGATGCAACTTCAGTGGTGAACAACTCTTTAAAATATATTCTAATTCAAAATTTTGTGGAGTATTTCACCAAAAGCTTATCATAGGATTTTCCAGTGTTACAAATTCCCTTCGGCCCTTCTGGCAGCCTCTTGGCTTCCATGCACATCAATAGGACCCGGATCAGATGGTATCTTCATACATAGATATGCTGGATGAAGTCTTGCTTTGAAAGCATTCAATGTTCCTCGTCCAGTGATTGCATTGTAAGGATAATCCACGTCTACAATGTCAAATACAACTTGTTATGTTCTGGTGTTGTGCACATAGCCAAAGGTGATCGACATTGTTATTTTTCCAAGTGTCACTATCTGTTTTACTCCGAAGCCACACAGGGGGTGTGTTGCATCATGTATTTTTGTCATCTGGTTTTTGCATCTATCTAAAGCCTTTTGCAAAGATAATGTTTGCTGCACTACTCGTGTCTACAAGGACATTGTGTACCATGAACCCTTTAATGACACATGATATGGCCATGGCATCATTGTGAGGGTAATACTTAAGCTGAAGGTCTTCTTGAGAAAATGTAATCGGCACATGGGACCATTTGGACTTGATGAAGGGTCCTTGTACTCCAACATGTTGTACTCTTCTCTGTGCCTCCTTCTTTTACTTCTTATTGGCTGGTTCAGAGCTTGAACCACCTGTCATTGGGATCACTAGCTTCGTGGCCGAAGGTGACACAGCTTGATCACCTTGAGAAGCCATTGTCGTGTTCCTGAAAGTGAGTTCACCAGAGGTGGGTGCCAATGTTGCTCACTTGTTTTTGATTATTGAATCATAAAACAAGGCAACACAATTGTTAAATGTTAAGGACCTTCATCCTTCGAAGCATCATCTCCTTTCAAGCATAATGGATCTTGGACGAAGGTCATGAAGAACAAGTCTTCGCAATTCATAAATATATAAATGTAATTAAAGATATAACATTATGTTTATTATTCATTTCATATCAAATGTTAAACAACATCAAAATCCATATCATATATCGACAAAGTGATACATAATTTATATTATATTTGTACCTTCGGCTTGCTCGAAGGCGAGAGCGTGAATGCAATTCCAATCTAGCGTGAATAGTACGGGGGTACTGTTCAGCTATTTATAGACATGGGACGCAGCCCGGGTAAAAATAGATTTGTGACCCTAGCATATATACATTATCCTAATGCAAAACACCATGGATTAATCAGTCTTTTCCTCTTTAGCTCAACATTATGGTTGACCTTCGTAATCACCTTAAGCCAAAGCTATCATCCTTCGGCGTTTTACATATTGTTGGGGGTCTTCTTCTCTGTCGAAGCTCCTCAAGACAAAGGTATCACTAGCAAAGTAATGTTGAGGATCCTCTCTGCCGAAGGTCCTCAAGACGAAGGTACTATCCGAGAGCTATAATGACGAATACCGAAGCTTCTACCGAAGGACGACATCTTCGGCTTAATGTGACGACAAAGGTCAAACATGGCGTTGAACCGAAGAGGAAAAGACCAGTTAATCCCTAGTGACCTATGTTATGATTGTGTATATAAATTGAGGTCATAAATGTATTTTACCCGGGCTGCGTCCCGTGCCTATAAATAGGTGAACAGTACCCCTGTATTATTCACGCTGGATTGTAATTGCTCTCCCGTCAACACCTTCGAGCAAGCCGAAGGTATCAATGTAATATAAATTCTGTTAATGTTCATGTGTATATTATGAAATACATATGTGTATGAATGAATAGATTACATATATCATCTATATGGACTGTTATTTTCATAAATCATGAAGGGATGTCCTTCATGACCTTCGTCTGAAGATCATTATATTCAAAAGGAGATAATGCTTCGGAGGATGAAGGTCCTTAATCTTTAACAATTGTGTTGCCTTGTTCTTGATTCACAGCATTTGAGAACAAGTGATCAACATTGGCGCCCACCTCTGGTGAACTGACTTCCACGAACACGACAATGGCTTCTCAAGGTGACCAAGTTGTGACACCTTCGGCTACAAAGCTGGTGATTCCAATCATAGTGTTGGGGGCCTTCTCCTTTCGAAGGTCCTCAAAAATATAATTAACCATTTTCTTTTCAACATAAGCTATTACAGGAAGCTTCGTCTCCAGGAGATAAGCCTCCTTCTTATGATGAAGGACCACAAGATGAAGATAGATCCAAAGAAGATAAGAGTAAACACCGAAGCTATCACCAGACGAAAAAGCTTTGGCTCGCAACGAAGCAGATGAATGTTGATAATGGCCGAAGGAGGAAAAGACTACTTAGTCCTTTATAATTTGAATTATGGTCATGTGTAAACATTAAGGACATAAATGTACTTTTGCTCGGGCTGCGTCCCGTGCCTATAAATAGATGAACAGTAACATGTACTGTTCACGCTGAATTGTATTCACTCTCTCGCATCTTCGCCTTCGAGCAAGCCGAAGGTATCAATGTAATATTAACATTGTTGATATTCATATATGTTTTATGGATTCAAGAACAAATGAAATATTAAATTATGATTATTATATTTATTCCTTTATATTCCTACCCTTGTATTGATATGATGAAGGTGTGTCCTTCTTGACCTTCGTTTGAGAAGCATTATACCCGCAAGAGATAATGCTTTGAAGGACAAAGGTCCTTGATGATTAACAATTGTGTTGCCTTGTTCTTGACTCATAGCATTTGAGAACAAGAGACCAACATTGGCGCCCACCTCTAGTGAACTCACTTCCACAACCTTCGGCAAGCATTCACCTTCGACATGCCATCGAAGAAGGCAATAGTGCCATGGGCTGCCCTATAGCCACTAGACACAAATCAGGACGAACTCTCCCTGCGAGAGGCCAGGAGCCAAAAGAGAAAGGCCACCAGCCCGACTCTTCAGCTGGAGCAGCTTGACTAGGAAACCAGGGATTTAGAAGCAATCCATCAGCAAGTACAATGGAAAAAGGAGAAGATGCTCTGATTGGCTGATCTTCAGAAGAAGATTGACGACACAGCTGAGGAGATGCGTCATCTTACTCAAGATGACCAGGATCGAAGGCCTCAGCACAAGGAGCTTCGTTAGGAGAGCTCATTCAACGAAGACGAATGGTAAGATGACTTTCATCATGGTAACTTTACTTTCGATGATGCTTCTCCTCTGGCAGCAGAATTGCAGGCTACCCCGTGACCACAATCCTACAAGCCACCGCAGTTGCACATGTATGATGGGCACTCGGATCCAAAGCAATTTCTGATGAGCTACGAGGCAACAATATCCTCGTATGTGGGCAACGCTGCTGTGATGGCAAAGTCCTTCGTCATGGCAGTCAGAAGCATGGCCCAGACATGGTATTCCTCCCTTCGGCCTGGGACAATCACATCATGGCAGAAGCTCAAGGATATGCTAGTCACTAGCTTCCAAGGCTTTCAGACAAAGCCAGTCATTGCTCAGGCTTTGTTTCAATGCACACAAGACCATGAGGAGTATGTTCAGGCGTATGTCTGAAGATTCCGGCGTTTGAGAGCACAAGCACCTATAGTGCCCAATGAAATTTTCATTAAGGCAATGATCAAGGGGCTTCGGCTAGAACCTACAACCCAATATTTTGCCAGGAAGCCCCCACAAACCCTGGAGAAGCTCCTTCAGAAGATGGATGAGTACATCTAGGCCGATAATGATTTTCGCCAAAGAAGGGAGGAAGCATACAGGTTTTCTGAAATGACCAGGGCTTCGGAGGAAGACTTCATCAAAGGCATGTCAGGTCAATCCATAGCTCCAATGCCAACGATGAAAGGACCAATAATGCTCAGAGCAGCCATCATAGCTCACAGTCTTCGAGCATGCAGCAGACTTCTTACAGACCACCAGCTCCGAGAGGCAGAGGAGGAAGAAGCTTCAGTGGAGGAAGGTTCGGTAATCCACCCAGGAAATTGTACTGCCTCTTTTGTGGCGAGGACAAGGGCCACACAACCAGGACATGCTAGGTCACAATCCAGAAGCAAAAGGAAATTGCTGAAGCCGAGGCACGACAGAATCAGTAGAAGCAAGTCATCCATACTGCTTCGTGCTACCCTCCATACATCCCAGAATATGTAGGCGACCAATAGCCTAGGGCTTCTGTAGCTTCAGCAAGTCACTCCCAAACCTCCCGGGCTCAATTACCACCACCCCCACCAATGGCGCTTGCCCCAAACCATGATCAGCAGCCAGAAGGTCTCCTTCGGCCTCAACAACAATGCGACCTTCGGTAGCAGTCTGAAGCTCGCATAATTAATATCACTATGCCTGAATCCAGGCACATCTATTGAAGATGACACATTGTTTTGGCCAAAAGAAAGCCCTGATGTGTTCCATTTCTACTATTTTCTGCTTTCACATTTTTGTTGTAAAAGACAATATAGGAAGGTTTAACCTTCAACTTGATGTAATAAACCTGTTGTTACACCATCGAGTGTGACAAAACCAAGTTCCGAATCTCCAAAGACGTTCCTAAGGGAGCGCAGAATAAGTTCCGAAGCCCAAAAGTCATTCCTAAGGGAATGCAGAGCTAAGATGCCACCTAAGTAAAAGATGAAGAAGCTCAAAAGTCGTTCCTAAGGGAATGCAGAGCTAAGATGCCACCTAAGTAAAAGGTGAAGAAGCTCAAAAGTCATTCCTAAGGGGATGTAGAGCTTAGCTCCAAAGTCGTTCCTATGGGAATGCATAGCTGAAATAACACCTAAGTAAAAGGTGAAGAGACTCCAAGGCCGTTCCTAAGGGGATGCAGAGTCTAGATGTGTGTTCGTGTGGGTTTTTTATCTTCGACATAAACATCATTTTGCATCTCACCATCATATCACATCGCATAGCATCATATCATACATCATTTTGCATTAGCAAAAAGCCGTGGAGAAGAAGGGAAATTGCTCCTTCAAAAATACATATTGAATCACAAAATAATGTGCTATAGCACATGTACCTTCGGCAGACATATTGTACTACACGAGGCCAACCTTCGTCAACAAAGGCATAAGGAAAATTCTCTTTGGGAAGCATGAAAAGAAGGGAAGGTGTTTTTTTGCCAAAGGCTCAAAAATGGTACATACGTAGATTTCATGCATCACAAAGATATATATTACATTAATGTACATACAATTACTTGATGTTTGTTCCGTACATATGGCGGCAACCATACACAAGCATTACATTTTCCAACACACAAGAATTTAATCTTCCTTTTGTATTTTTTCAGCAACTTCATGTAATAGTCTATCGACGACTTCATCAATGACTTCATTAGCAATCTTCATTATTGTCACACCCGGATTTAAGGGATAAAGCCGGGTGCATCTCATATATGCGCCAAAGAAGACAACACATATAATAACGGAGTGTATAGAGATAAATGTCACAATATAATCATAGTACTTATTACATAGCGGAAGTCTTTACAAAATAAAAGATAAATATAGATCAAACTAAAGTTCATCCTTGGCGCCATAAAGTCAACTGGGAGAAGCCACCTAGATCAAATCAAACTCCTCGTTGTGTGGCTCTTCTCTAACCACCTATACTTCTCTTGTGGGCGGTGTGAGACAGCAAGGGTGAGCTCACACATGTTCATCGCTCAACAAGTTGTGGGGAATAATGTGGCATGAACTCACCAAAGGTGAGAGTTCATGAAGTGTAAGGCTTACCAAAGAGAAAGGTTAAAACTGAGCATTGCTTTTAAAGTTGGTCAAAATTTTAAAGTTGCTTTTACACTCTGCAGAGGTTGCACATCTTTACCCATAAGTCATGTTACCCATCTGCCAAGGGGTCATGAATCCCATACACCTCTACCAAGGAAGCGAGGCAGGGTAACACTACGAGGCCTTTACAAAGTTCCGCTAGCTTCAGAAAATCCGCTACAGTTTCTAGGAAGCTTCAATGCAGGGATCCCTCGCCTGACAGTCATCGCAGCAAAATCAACCCAAGGACCTCCCTACACTGACCACTCCCCTACTGCCCTTGCCCCTTTTGGGTAAGGTAGTCATTCACTAGCTTTCCTAATTAGACAGCCAAGGGCATCCCATTCTACCCTTGTGGTAGCACTGTTTTCCCTGGTGGTTCTCCATGTTCCCATTAACATAATGATCATATCATGAACATAAATAACATAACAGAATAATAGGAACATGGATATAATGAAATATTAACCCAAAAACCAGTAAAGCAATAGCAAACTACTTAGGTGATTCATGGGTAACAAGGTAAAAAGGATAAACAGACTAGGGTGACCTATTGGGTCCCATCAAAATTAAACCTATGCATGAATAAGTGATAATAAAGAACATTATTGGGTAACAAAAGTTGTCAAGGGCACAACTTGCCTGGCACTTGAGATTCCAGTTACCAGGATGATTCTTCAGATCTTCGTGACCTCGCGCTAGTCGTAGCAATACAAACAAACATGGTATAGATAAAATTAACATCACACCAAACATAAGTACAAACTGAATAATAATAATCTACGCGTTGATATGAGATCGCGGGTTTGAGAACTACTAAAATCGGAGCTACGGTTAAAAAGATATGGTTTTTCGGAAGACCTACTCGATTAAACAATTAGTTATAGATCTTTATGTTGATTTTATGAATCATGTGATAAAGATATTAAATAAATAACTCTAATCTATATTATATTTGAGTAGAGACCATATTTTAGTTAGATCATAACCATAGACAAACCATTTTTGATTAAGGAGATTAATCTATTAAACATAGGTTTAAACAATATCTACTTGTACAAGTAAGTAATATGGTACAAATAATAATATTATTGTGTAGTTAATATTATTATGAAGCTAACACAACTTGAACGGGTTAATTTGGAGTTGAAACAGAGAAGTTATGGATTTACTAAGCTTTTGAATTAAATTTTGTACTAAAATTCGATTTTCGGATTAAATTCAGAATTATATCCTGCTATTGGACTGCGGCTACTAATATCACAAAGATCAGGGGCCACCACATAAATTTCTAGGGCATGGATAATGTTGGGGAGTTGTTCTCAAATGCTATGAGAAGAACAAGGCAACACAAAATGTTAATGGTTAGAGAACTTCGTCCTTTGAAGCATAATCTCCCTTAGGATATAATGATCTTCATACGAAGGTTATGAAGGGTGTACCTTCATCATCTCAGTGTATAATAATAAAAGTAGAAGCATATGAAACATGGAAAATAACATGAATAATCATATGCTATTATCAGAATATTTTTATTATATTATCATGAATAAACATGGACAATATCGGATTACATTTATACCTTCGGCTTGACAGAAGATAAAAATCCAAGTGTGACATGCTAGTGAATACAAGTCAGCATGAACAGTACGGTGTTACTGTTCATCTATTTATAGGCACAGGACGCAGCCTGTGTAAAATTACATCCATGCCCTTTATGTTTACTATTGACTTAAGGACAATCTATCGAGGACTAGATAGCCTTTTCCTCTTTAAGTTGGTTCCATTTTCCGCCGCTAAGCCAAAGCTTCTCTACGCGTAGCTTCGGAACTGGTTCAACCTTCTTCGGGACCATGCTTTTCATATTGTGTACATCTTCATTCCGAGGCCGAAGGTCCCTGTGACTGTATTATACTTGGAAAACACGTTAGTTGTGTTTTTGAGGACCTTCGGAAGAAAAAGGCCCCCAACAGTAGCCCCTCGCAGTATTAATTTGTTATAACAATAAATTCAGACTGCGACGTGAACGAAGGCCTTAAGCCAAAGGTCCGAAAAAACACCTTCCCTTCGCTAGAATAGCGAAAGTCAATGACAAACGGGGCCCACCAAGTTGCAAAGCGCTAGGCGTATAAATAGGAACCCAAAGCGGCAGCATTTGATGCGCCATTTCTGCTGTTTGCGTTATTTTCTCAAATTTTTAACTCTTGCTTACCAGCTTTTGCTTGATTTTCGAGCTTCGGTTTAAAGATGTGCTTGCTCCATGTCTGAGGAGAAGAAGATGACCGAGGAAAAGATGACTGAAGAGAAAAAGCTTAGTGGGGAGAAGAAGCTATATGAAGAGAATAAAGTTGCAGATCCTTTCATCGCTGGGTTTTATGAGTCTATGGCAAAAACGAATACAGACAAGATTACTAAGGAGATAATGGAGGGTTTGTGTGAAGATTCTAATGACAGTGATAGCTATGATGTGGAGAGTGGAGATGAAGATTCTTAGGACCGGCCCTGGCAGCCAAGACATACCATCTTCGGGAAATCGAGCATTAAACAAAGTCATATTGACGCCATGAGAGGGAGATATTTTCACGATATGTCTATTGTGAGGGTTGGAGGAGACAACACTGCTCCTGCCCTTGAGGAAAATGAAGTTGTTGTTTACCGAAGCTTCCTGAAGGCAGGCCTTCAGTTTCCGCTGAGGAAATTTGTGGTTGAAGTATTAAGGATATTCCAGATCTTTCTTCATCAGATTACCCCCGAAGCTATAGTTAGGATGGGGATATTTGTCTGGGCTGTAAGAAGCCAAGGGCTGGAGCCGAGCGCGAAGTGCTTCTGCAATATGCACGAGCTGTTATACGAGACGAAGGCTACCAGGAAAGAACAATACCACAACAACTTCGGTTGTTACGAGTTCATTGCCCGCTCTAATGCAAATTACCCGGTGCCAACATACCGAAAAAGATGGTCCGGGGCCTGGATGGAGGAGTGGTTTTATGTTAAAAATGATCTGATTAAAAGGGAAGACATCAAGGAAATTATCCAGCGCCGCATGTGGTCTCGCTTTGGCCTTCGAAGGCCGAAGGTCACTATTGAAAGTGGCATCGAAGCATGCCAGAAGGCATTTAGCAATGTTTGCGCCTTCATTGGCACAAGAGAGCACATAGCCTATAGGGTGTGGCCACTTGTGGAGAGCTGGGATATGCCAAAGGAGACTACTGCCGAATCCAGTGAAAGTGGCCTAGTTCGATTGAAATATAGCTTTAGATTTAGAGAGAAGTTTGATGAACTAAATGATGACTAGTTGAAATGCATTGAAGCTACCAGCGACGAGCAACTCGGGACATATTCCAAGGCCGAAGATGATGCCTTGTCCGCATCCTTTGGTGGCCGGGGGAAGAAAAGGTTGAACAGGGTATTTGATGCAATTGGCTTCGTATACCCTGATTATCACTACCCGCTACGAAAGCAAGGAAAGAAGAGAAAAATTGTCGCTTCGCCACCACTGCTGTGCCAAAGGGCAAGAAAATAAAGGTTATGACCCACCGGCTGCGATATATTAAACGGGCCATAGTGCCTGAATTTGGCGAAGGGACCTCTTCAACTACCGAAGCAATACAAACTGCTCCCATCGTGCAGAACGCCGAAGAGTCGATTATAGTGCCGAAGGTGCCAGCAGAGGCAAAATTGCTGAAGGTACAAAAAGCTCTTGCCACAACTCCCAAGAGGAGGAGGATGGCCAGCGTGCTAGACGCTGTTATGGAGACCACAAAGGCCTTGAGCCTTGCTCCTACTAAGAAAATTGGAGAAGCTATCAAAGTCCAGGCTGAAGCCGAAGCTGGGCCTTCGACGCCCATTGAGACGAAGGCTATCGAGCCTGAAGATAAAGCTGATCAACAAATTTCAGATACCGGCATGGCAGCAGGGCAAAATATGGCAGAAAAAGCAAAATCTCCTGCCCCCGAAGCTCCAGCCGAAGATGTTGATTACATTGTTCGACATGCTTTGGGGAAAAATTATCCGAAGAAGAAATCCTGGAAGCCAGACACTATGCCCAAAAACTAAAATATCTAAAAGGGGCCTGAGTGTTTAATGGCACTAGCGAAGATGATTTCCTATACTGTCTCCTGGACAACAAAGGAATATCCGTTTGTCGGGAGATAGCTAAAAATATGGGGTTACCGAAGCTTGAGGAAGGCCTTTCGGCTATGTCGAAGGACGATCTTGCTGATACCTTGCGTAAAACAATATAAAGGTATAGAAGTATTTCATTGTCATGTTAAAAGTTGGAAATGAAGTATTTCACTGTTATTCTTAATTCTTTCCTTTTCTTGCAGGGCTTAATTCTTAGCAATGCCTTGAGGGCACAAAAGAGCGCTGAAGATGAAGGGTGCACAATAGCCCTCAGCAACCTTCGCTCAGAGGTAATTGAGCTGAGAAATGAAGGTTTGGAGAAAGACAAGATTTTAATTTCATTGGTGAATAAAATAAAAGAAGACGAAGCTAAGTACAATGCTCAGGCCGAAGCCCATAAAGCCGAGGTTGAAGATCTTCGGAAACAACTGGCCGAAGCTAAAGAGAATTGTGAAATCGCGAAGGCCAGCCAAGAGATAAGTGAATGGTGGAAGGCCAGGATGGAGAAAAGTATTGAGGAGCTTCGCGAATCCAAGAAAAAATGCTTCGAAAAAATCTTGGATTGCGTGAAAAATTTGAAGAACAGCTTTGCAAAAGTTGGTGCCTACTCCTCTAAGGAGAACTTCATTCGAGGCGACCCTGAAGGCGTCATTGAGTGGATAAGCAGAGAAGCCGAAGCTTTTGAGGAAATTTTGAATGACCGCAGAGATATTTGTGCTTTCTACGGTGCCCGGAGAGTCGCAGCCATTCCGGAGAAGGCTGGATGCGAACACGTGAAAGCTGCAGCGAATGCCGAAGCTACCTTCTCTATAGATGATACAAAAGATCCTTCAGCCAAAGCAACTTTGATGGGCAGAAAATTTTATTCTGATGTCTAGGTGAACGGTGGCCGAGAATTGGCCAATGAAATTATAAAAAAGAATGAAAAAGACACCCATGACGCCTGAGAAGAAGCTAAGCGAACTGAAGAGGCTGCTGAGCGCGAAAGGCGCATAGGTATTGTTTTTTGAATTTTAACTTCGGTACTTACTTTATGGCTTCGAACTGATAGTTTATCTGTTACAGCTGAGCTATCACCGCTGCCAGAGCCATACAATCCTCTGGCTGATCCGGAGATGAAAGAAGCACTGGATAAGCATTGCAAATTCTATTATCGACGAAGTTGTCGACAAGTTACTAAATGAAGCTGCAGAGAAGATCCTTAGAGAAGAGTAGACTTTGTTGTAATAATACTCTGCAATTTTATTGTAAAAATATTATGTAACATTTGGTGTGTGGAACAATTGATGAAATATGTAAATTGCTGTAATATATTTCTTTACTATGCGTGAAATTTACACACATACCGTTTTTGAGCTTCGGCGAAAAAACACCTTCCCTTCTTTTCATGCTTCATAAAGAAAGAAATCCCTTCTATAGCGAGTCTAATAAAACTGTATTTCCCGAAGCTTACTTCGTGCCTCAGCACATTTTTCATTTTGATGAAGCATTTGCCGACGATTTGCTTCGTATTCAATTTTTTGTGTCGTCGATCCAATATGACGTATGATGTAATGTTATGCGAAATGATATGATATGATACAAAATGATGAGGATGCCGAAGACACACACCCACGCGCCCACACTGGAATATACAAGACTCTGTATCCCCTTAGGAACGTCTTTTGAGTCTTTAAGCTCTGCATCCCCTAAGGAACGACTTTTGAGCTTCTTCACCTTCTATTTCGGTGGCATTTAAGCTCTACATCCCCTTAGGAATGACTTTTGAGCTTCTTCACCTTATATTTCGGTGGTATTTGGCTCTGCATCCCCTTAGGAACGACTTTTGAGCAGAAAACTTACGCTGCGCTCCCTTAGGAACGACTTTTGCATCTTCGGATTGTAATTTTTGGCTCTGCATTTCCTTAGGAACGACTTTTGAGCAGAAAACTTACACTGCGCTCTTAGGAAAGACTTTTGAAGCTTTAGATCGTAATTTTTGGCTCTGCATTCCCTCAGGAATGACTTTTGAGCTTCGAAATTTACTTCATTCCCTTAAGAGTCATTTTTCGAGCTTCATAAATCTATGAAGAAGATATATTTCACTCTGGTGTAGGCAGAATTATTACAAGAAATTGAAACTAAGTTCTTCATTACTTGTTTCTCACATAGAAAATAAAATGGCATAAAAGATTAAAGTACTTCAAAAGTAGGATATTCTTCAGTATATGTGCTTCGACTCTGGTACAGTGCTATTGACTGTACGAGCTTCGGACTCCTCCCTGAAGTCGCATTGTTGTTGGGGGTGCTGGCGCCCTTCTGGCTGCTGGCTTCAGGTATGAGTAGGTGGCAATGGTGGTGGCAGTGGGAGCTGAGGCCAGGAAGCTTGTGAATGGCTTGCCGAAGCAACAGAAACTGCAGGTTGATTCCCCACATATTCTGGTATGTAGGGAGAGTAGCACGAAGTAGTATGTAAAACCTGCTTCGGCTGATTCTGCCAAGCTTCTGCTTCGGCAATCTCTTTTTGCTTCTGAATGGTGACCTGGCATGTTCTTGTAGTGTGGCCCTTGTCTTCACCACAGAATAAGCAATAGAGTTTTCTGGGTTGATCCCCATATCTACCTCCGAAGCCCCTGCCACCTCTGTCCCTTGGAGCTGGTGGCCTGAAGGAGCTTTGCTGCTGCCCTGAAGACTGTGAGTTATGCAGGGGCCTCTGAAACTGGTTTCCTCTGTCATCACTCTGACTAGAGCTGTGGATTGATCTGACATGCTTAGGGTGGATTCTTCCTCCGAAGCCCCTAGTCATCTCAGAAAACCTATAAGCTTCTTCCCTTCTCTGGCAAAAATCATTGTCGGCTCGAATGTACTCATCCATCTTCTGAAGCAGCTTCTCCAGGGTCTGAGGGGGTTTCCTGGTGAAGTATTGAGCCGTAGGTCCTGGCCGAAGCCCTTTGATCATGGCCTCAATGACAATTTCATTGGGCATTGTGGGTGCTTGTGCTCTCAGATGCAAGAACCTTCAGACATACGCCTGGAGGTATTCTTCGTGGTCTTGCGTGCACTGGAACAAAGCTTGAGCAGTAACTGGCTTCGTCTGAAACCCTTGGAAACTGGTGATCAGCATGTCCTTCAGCTTCTGCCATGATGTGATTGTTCCTGGCCGAAGAGAGGAGTAAAAGGTTTGTGCAACATTCTTGACAGTCATGACGATGGATTTCGCCATGACCGCAGTATTGCCCCATATGAAGATAAGGTTGCTTCGTAGCTCATCAAAAACTGCTTCGGATCTGAGTGCCCATCATACATGGGGAGCTGGGGTGGCTTGTATGATGGCGGTCATGGGGTAGCATGCAGTTCTGCTGACAGAGGAGAATCATCATCAAAAGCAAAATTTCCATGATGGAAATCATCATACCATTCATCATCATCATAAGGATTGTCTTGACGAAGCTCTCTGCGTTGAGGTCTTCGGTCCTTGTCATCTTGAGTGAGATGATGCATTTCCCCGGTAGCTTCATCGATCTTCTTCTGCAGATCAGAGAGATGAAGCATCTTCTCCTTCTTCCTCTAGACCTGCTGATGGATGGCTTCTAGGTTCCTTATTTCTTGATCCAGCTCCTCCTCCTGAGGCGTTGGGCTTGGAGCTTTCCTTTTTTGACTTCTGGCTTCATGCAGTGTTTCCTGATTGACGTCCAATGGCTGCAGTGCAACCCCTAGCCCTGAAGCTTTCTTTGGCGGCATGACGACGGACACAGCTTGCCGAAGGTGGTCGAATGTGTTCACCAGAGGTGGGCGCCAATGTTGGGGACTTGTTCTCAAATGCTATGAGAAGAACAAGGCAACACAAAATGTTAATGGTTAGAGACCTTCGTCCTTTGAAGCATTATCTCCCGTAGGATATAATGATCTTCAGACGAAGGTTATGAAGGGCGTACCTTCATCATCTCAGTGTATAATAATGAAAGTAGAAGCATATGAAACATGGAAAATAACATGAATAATCATATGCTATTATCAGAATATTTTTATTATATTATCATGAATAAACATGGACAATATCGAATTACATTTATACCTTCGGCTTGACAGAAGATAAAAATCCAATTGTGACGTGCCAGTGAACACAAGTCAGCGTGAACAGTACGGTGTTACTGTTCATCTATTTATAGGCACAGGACGTAGCCTATGTAAAATTACATCCATGCCCTTTATATTTACTATTGACTTAAGGGCAATCTATCGAGGACTAGATAGCCTTTTCCTCTTTAAGTCGGTTCCATTTTCCGTCGCTAAGCCGAAGCTTCTCTAAGCGTAGCCTCGGAATTGGTTCAACCTTCTTCGAGACCATGCTTTTCATATTGTGTACAACTTCATTCCGAAGCCGAAGGTCCCTGTGACTATATTATACTTGGAAAACATGTTAGTTGTGTTTTTGAGACCTTCGGAAGACAAAGGCCCCAACAGATAAAACTAATATGCACTGACTACGGATGGTGGGTTGATTTTGACGTTTCCTGGGGACACTTTTACAAGATGGCGCAAACGAAGGGGTACTGGTGGATATGAGCCATCAGATTCGGATCAATGGTTCGAATTAAATCTACCATAACCCGAACCAGTACGCCATCCGCACCGCACACCAAGAGATCTACGGCTCAGATTGTAAACACTAGCGATCGCCCAGACCCACACGATCTCCAACGAACGCATCAGATTGTATCTTTACCCATAACTGACCTCGGCCACCGGATCGCGGATCTGCGGTCCCGATTCAATATCGCGAAAGGTTATCCTCCATCTAATCGCAGCCATCGACTCAGGATCCAGCGGCCACGCCATTGTCTCCCCCGTGCACCCGAGCAGAACGGCGGCACCGCCCAGGTTCATGGTGGACCATTGCCAGAGCTCCACCAAAACCCGAGCTAAGTCCTCTAACTCCTAATACCTATGTCATACGCCGTGCCACGGGTACAACCAAGAAAATGGACGGCTCACCGTGGTTGGTGACGGTCATAGGAAGGCTTCCCACGGCGAAGGGCAGTACCCAGGCGCCGGCGAGAAATTGTTCCGCGCGCAGAGGCCTTTCCCACCCACGGACTACACGACACGCTTATAGGAGACTTGGAGAAGGCCGCCGAGGAACTCTCTGAGACACAACGACAGTAATCACCCACTTCGGTCACGGCGGCGCTCTCCCTTCCATTTCGGTCGGCGAGGTGTATACAGCGCGATGCTTCTCCAATGGTGGATCCAGTGGAATAGGCGCACACGAATGCGGTCAAAGCCCCCCCACTTATTTATACCATGGAGTGGTGGTCGCAAGGCTAACGGCGCCCGCGGAGTTTGTGACGATCCGATTTTCCCAGTGAGGCCCCGTGTATCGTGCACGAGGTGGGCGATGACGCGCGGGTCCCACGTGGAAGCGACGTCGTGAGTTACGAGCGCGGCTGACGGAAGGGGCCCGCGTGGCAGTGGTCGGTAGCGCACGCGGTGGAAAAGAGTGGGCCGCACAAACGAGTGGGCGAACTCGGCCAAAATGGTCTTCCCCGGCCCAAGAAGCCATTCCTTCCCCTTTTTTTCTTTTTCATTTTATTTTCTTCTTATTTTAAGTCTAAATTTTGAATTTTGAATTTCTGGTGAATCTGTCCTCATTTAAATGTTCAAAATAAATTTGGAACAGGGTATGGATACCTTTATTTATTTTACAAATTTATTTTGTTTGTATAGTATTTTCTCTCTTGTTTTATCTATATTACTTCCAATTTCCCTAAAATGCATCTTTGGGTTAAATTCAAATTCCCATCTCATTATTATATTTCCATATTAATTTTTTTTTGAATTTACAAAGTTCCAATTCCAATCTAAGATAAAGTTTAGGAATTCACATTTTTAATACATACTCCAAATCGATTATGAAACAATAGATATATATTTATTTTAATTGATTAAATGTTTGAAATATGAGACACACTCGTATTGTTCCTTTCTTTTTTAGGAAACTGGTATTTTGATTGTGTGACAAGAATTAAAAGTTACTTCAAAATTAAATATTCATGTAAATAAATGCTCATGGTGCACCATTTAATGTTTTGTATCATCATTTAGTTGAATAGAAATCTTTTCTATTACTTATTTTCTAAAATACTTCTTGGTTTTAGAAATTCAATCCTCAAATTTCAACACTTAAGTATAATTTGAGATATCTGAAATTACTATTTTATCTCTTTATATATTTATTTATTATTATTAATTTTTTTTCTTATACAGATTTTGGGCCTTACAATTATATCCAAAGCTTCTTTCATAACTGGGTCAGCCTCGTGGTTGTATGGCTCTGGTGGTGGTGAAAGGCTGGCTGCAATAAAGAATATGATGGTGAATTTCGAAGCTAGAAATGAACAGCGAAGCAAAAACCGTAAAAGTACCTATAATCATGGCGCGTTCAGCAACTTCTTCAGCTCGTTTAGCCTCCTCTCGGGCGTCGAGAGTGTGGCAGAACCACCCAAATTATTCCAGCTTAAGTGCCTAGGTCACGCCTCAGGGGCCGCAACACACTTAAATCGGAATAACCCGTCAGTCCCTCAGATCTAGTCTGATAAAGCCACTTAACCAGGATCAAATTCCACAATTTCACTCGAAGGTGAGTCACCGAAGAAATATAATAAAACAGGAAACCTCAAATTAAGTACTAAATTATTACATAGATCGGAGTTTTTTTGAGTAGCAAATAAGAGTTCACGAAATAAAATGCAGCGGATAATCGATGTCGTCGGTATCGAGGAAATGGGCAAGGCCTAGCCCACTACTTCTCGTGCTCCTCTCCTGCCGGAGCAACATCCCACTCGACCGTCCAACCCGGTGGCAGGGTGGTAGGCCAAGTCACACCATCAACCATATCCTGAATCGTACCTGCAAAATTATGCCACAAGCAAGGCTGAGTATACTAATACTCAGCTAGACTTACCCGGTGTGAGGAATCTACTCCTCTACCTCTAGACCATGCAGCTGTTTGGCTGAAGAGTTTGGTTTGCCAAAAAGCACTAGCTGTTTCTAAAATCAATTCTTAGCTTTTCAAATTCTAGTATCATTATTTTAGCTAAGTTTGCTCCTTGTAAGCATACATGGTAACAAGCATTTAATTCAATCAACAAATTGTCTCATGTAACCTCATTTCACTTCTTACTTGATGTAGTACAAGGGGTCAAGCAGTCTCATTAGCTGCGAGAAGCAGATGATTCAAATCGAGTTTTATCCTTGCAAGGTAAACCTAAACACACGACATGTCACGGTACTCCGTTCCCACACATGCCAACCGTCCCCATCGATTCCCCGTTCGCGTCCAGGCCTCACCGCCTTGGCATACAATGCCCCACTGACCCCGGCTGCCGCCGTGCAGTGACCGCACTTGTACCCACCATAGCTAGCATGGGAGACCCCGTCTCAGGTCGCGTGAGCGATAAAGTCTGCGCCCGGCTTCACTTAGGTTCTAGGTTTACCGGTTACCATATTTCCCGACATGTGCTTAGTACGTTCAAAAGCTTGACTCAGGTATCCACACATTAATCCTTAATTCCTTTTTCCCGTCTTATGGACAAGGCATCCTCCCTGGATCCAAGTCCATAGACTAACATAGATCCCGTTATCAAGATGAATACAATCAATTCCTGACCTCGCGCGAGTGCTAGAAAAATCACTCGGCTTCTACCGAGATCCCGATTAGCATAGCAGCTGCTCGACCTAGCATACTAGTATTCATCTCAAAAAGGAATCCTAAGTTCATGCAACTATAGGTTTCAAGAAACTCCTACACTTAAGTGCACATTACAACCCTACAAACATTAAGTGTAGTAAAGTAGCGTATAATAATACGGTTATGCATATAAACCGGGGCTTGCCTTCAATAGCTGGGGCTGCGGGGAGATCCTCGATAGCAGCCTCGGGAGCTTGCTCCTGGTCCTCCTCTTGGACAGTTCCTTGCTCGAGGATGAGCACGTACTCTCTGTCGGCGAGATTACAATCTAATGAATGCAATGCGTAAGATATATGCATGATATGATATGTGCTTTAGTAATTTAAACTCTTGATGGTGTATGATCTACTTGAGTTAGATAGAGTTAAATCTTGCTTATACGAGATTTTGGTGGTATACTTGGTAATTTGGATCAAACTCAGCTAAGTTAAGTGGTAGGTTTATTTTGGGATTCCACTGAATTCCTTTTAAAGTCTTTAGCGAGAATTGCCAAGAATTAAAGTTGGACTTATTGGAGTGAGGTTTATCTTTCCTCTTTTTCCCTTGATCTTCTTTAGGGTTTTAGGGTTGGTTTGAACTACAAGTCACCTTAATAAATTTCCAAAAATTATGTAAAAATTACAGTGGCTTATTACTGGTGTATAATTCTCTGTCTCAAAATTTAAGGTTCTAGAAGTGAATAGTTTTCTCTGGACAAAATTACCAAATTTTAGGGCAGAAGGGGTGATTTGAACTACAACTACCATTCAATAGTAGGTAATTCTCTAGGACTTATTTTTGCTAGCATTTAGATGCTATAACAAGACTTGGTACAAATTTCTAGCTATTAATACTTATTAGGTATTTTACTAGGAGTTTCTAAAGTTTCTAGCCAAATGGGTGCTTTCTACTACCACTATACTTGAAAAATATCAAACAACAGAATTCAGATTTTTCCTAGCTTCTATTTTGCGCAAGAGAAATCATTCTGAAGTTTGGCATCTTTTTGCTTAAAGGAAGGGGTGGTACGCATTAATTGGATTAAATGGCCTTTTTCATAAAATATTTGCAATAGGTATTATTTTGCATCTTTCTAATGGGTTTGTATTTTCTCTGGTGGCCTATTTCATTAGTGACCTAGCAAAGTTTTATTTGCCCATTATTGCATTATTTTGGGTTACTCATGATTTAATTGAACTATGACTCATTATCATGTTCTATTTATTTACCCTTCTTAAAATGATGGGTTGGGGTGTTTATTATTTTTGCAGTGTGGTTTTGGTGGTTACAAGTCCACTGGATTTTTATTATCAATTTTGGGTCTGGTTTTATAATTCTAATAATTGATTTTTAGTTGGAACAATGCTAAATAAAACATTTTACTTTGAATCTGATCTGGACTATAGGTTCCTTTATTTTTCCTAAGTTTTTTGTTACTTAAGTAAACTAGGAAAAATAATTTCATCCACTGGTCATTAATTTCTAAGGCCTTTCTGATTTTCCTAAGGTTTGGGCAAAAATGGCTTTTAATATATATCTCCACTAAAATTTTCAATACTGGGGTTCTCACTATTTTTAAACAGTGTTTAAATGGGGTTTGAACATCTACAAATTTTCTTAGGTTCAGCACAGAAGCATTACTAATTTCTCTTAATTAAACAAGGTTTGGTCAGTTTCTGTATTTAATTTTAAACTCTAAAAATTAGAACAAAAAGCATATGGTTCAGTATTTTTAATTGATAGTCCATAATATTTAGAATCCAACAAAATTGGTTTGACAATTTTTGGTTAAGTATTTCTTAAGTTATGAATTTCCTAAGTTCTCTGTTATTTAAAAAGATTAAACAGAAATGATTAAATGGAAAACTACTTTGCAACTGGGTCCCTGGCGGGTGTTTTCAAGTTTCCTTACAGACTAGTCCCTGGGCTACTATTCAATTGAGTCACTGACATCTCAAAAAACCCCTGGATTCTTCTAATCCTAACCCGAGGTCCTTCCCCCAATTTAAACAGTACCCGCGGCGGAAGAAAGGGTGGAGGGGATTACCGACGACGAGACTGCTCTGGTGAGGTTTGGGGCGGCTTTATAGAGCACGCGGGGAGGAATGACCGAGGCTTGGGGCGGCTTTATAGGCACGGCGCGGTGCACGGGTGGCCGTGGACCGGCGAGCGAGCGCGGGGGTGCACTGGGAGGCACGGGTGCGCGAACGGGCATGAACCGGAGGTGTCAGCCACGGTCGAACATGTGTGCATGTTGCCTCTGCCCAAGTTCTAGCGCTAATTGGGTGCAAATCTTCACGAATTTGGGCAAGATCGCTGTGAAGGATATGTTCACCTGACCTTGCTTTGTCTTTTGTGTATGGACGTCGCGCGGTTTTAGGCTAGGGACAGGGAGTTGTAGCGTCACCAAGGTGCCAGTGTCAGAATGTCTGGTCCCGAGGTCAATCTGTGCCAAAACCATGTCAAATGAATTTGGTTTGAGTTCAAACTTTTCCAGGGCGTGTTCAAGGGAATTTGGCACAACTTTGATATTTGGATCTCCTGGTTTTGAGTTTTGAAAAACAGAGAACGCAGTTGATCCTTGGAAAGAGGTCTGAAATTCAAGGATCATGGTTCAAGGGCTGATTTGGGAATTTAAAAAAAACAAATGGCCAAACTCTCTTACTATGATTTGTTAGTTATTTGATGAGCTAAAACTTTGTAATTTGGTCAAATCTAAAATTTGCATTTTCCCCCATGACTTCTCCCAATTACCCCTTATGCTTAACTAGGCTTACTTAGGATTTATTAGGGTTTGAGAGTCTTTCTCTCTCAAGGTTCATGACAATATTAAGGAGGGTTTAAGAAGATTCATTATAAACCTTTGCTCTAAATTTTCTTTTGATGTTCAACCCTTTACTAAGTTTACATGTGATAATAGGTTGGGGTTAGCTTAAGGAAGAACCCTAGGTGACACTGGGGTGTCACAGCCTTCCCCCTTAAAGGAATCTCGTCCCGAGATTCGGGTCAGAGTCCTCCCGGGGTGAAGCGAAGGGTGAGACTTATAGGAAGTGGGTGCTCTTATTATTAGGGCAATTTGCTCTTCGAATGTCATTCTCTTTGTAACTTCAGAAGGAAGTCCTTTTTAAATTTTGTTCCATGATTACTTCATTCTGATTTAAGATCATATTTCTGAATTTTAGATTCGAAGGGCAGGAGGAGGGGTTGGGTGTGATTACGTACCAATTTCCTTAGGTAGGCAATCGGGGAAGTTGGATCGCAAGAATTCCTCAGTCTCCCAAGTAGCCTCTTCCTCTGAGTGATTACTCCACTGGACCTTATACATCTTGATCGATTTAGCCTGAGTTGATCTTTCTTTGCAATCCAGAATCTTGGAAGGGTACTCTTGGTACAATAGATCTGGCTCTATCTCCAATTCTGGCTCTGCTATGATCTCGGTCGGCAATCGAACACACTTCTTCAGCTGAGATACATGGAACACACTATGAATGGCAGACATTTTTGGAGGTAACTTCAATTTGTATGCCACGGGCCCACATGCTTCTATGATCTCATAAGGTCCAACGTAACGAGGGGCTAGCTTGCCTTTGATTCCAAACCTCTGCACTCCCTTGTCACTGAGCTGGGCCATGATGATCTGGTCTTGCAACGCTGGCTCGACAGAAATGTGAGACAAAGCACCAGAAGGAATCACTTCAATCTGCATCTTGCTCAAGTCATCACACAAGGTGTTGATGCGAAAAAATCCATCAGAATACAATTGCATTGCAACTTCTGACTCAAGGCATCTGCTACCACATTGGCTTTCCCTGGGTGATAATGTACCTCTAGGTCATAATCCTTGAGCAGCTCTAGCCATCTTCTCTACCTCATGTTGAGATCAGCCTGAGTAAAGATGTACTTAAGGCTCTTATGATCAGTGAAGATGTTGCAGTGGGTTCCCATTAAATAGTGCCTCCACATTTTTAATGCATGAACCACTGCTGCCAACTCGAGGTCATGAGTGGGATAATTTTGCTCATGAGGCCTGAGTGCTCTTGAGGCGTAAGCAATGACTCGGTTGTCTTGCATTAAGACACAACCTAGTCCAGTGCCAGAGGCATCACAATACACATTAAAAGGCTTGCTGTTGTCGGGTTGTGCTAACACTGGGGCTGTGGTTAGATGTTTCCTTAATGCATGGAAGGCATCTTCGCACTTCTGACTCCAAACATACTTGGCTTCTTTCTTCAGCAACTTAGTTATAGGCTTCGCAATTCGAGAGAAATCCGGAATAAATCTTCGGTGATAACCAGCTAATCCCCGAAAACTCCGAATCTGACGGACAGTCGTTGGTGGCTTCCAGTTCATCACCTCTTGCACCTTATCAGGATCAACAGCTATTCCTGCCTGAAAGATAGTGTGACCCAAGAATTTGATTTCCTTTAGCCAAAAATCACACTTTGACAACTTGGCATAAAGGTGGTGCTCTCACAGACGTTGAAGCACTACATGCAAATGCCCGACATGTTCTTCTTCGTTCTTAGAGTACACCAAGATATCATCGATGAACACCACTACGAATTTGTCCAATTCAGGCATGAAAACAGAATTCATCAGATACATGAAATATGCTGGTGCATTAGTCAGCCCGAAAGACATCACCAAGAATTCATATAGCCCATATCTGGTTGAGAATGCCGTCTTCGGAATATCGCTTGCTCGTATCTTGATCTGATGGTAGCCGGAGCGAAGATCTATTTTGGAAAACACTTTAGCCCCGACCAACTGGTCGCAAAGGACATCAATACGAGGCAAAGGATACTTGTTCTTGATAGTTACCGCATTAAG
Source organism: Zea mays (assembly GCF_902167145.1). Lineage (NCBI taxonomy): Eukaryota > Viridiplantae > Streptophyta > Magnoliopsida > Poales > Poaceae > Zea > Zea mays. The sequence goes on from NC_050097.1 coordinate 98,170,852, forward strand.
AGGGTGGTAATCTATACAAAGCCTCAAGCTTTCATCCTTCTTCACAAATAGTGCTGGACATCCCCAAGGCGAAGTACTTGGGCGAATAAATCCCTTATCCAGCAACTCCTGCAATTGCTTCTTCAATTCTGCCAACTCAACGGGTGGCATTCGGTAAGGCCTCTTAGAAATTGGTGCCGTTCCCGGTTGCAACTCGATGGCAAATTCAACATCCCGGTCTGGTGGCATTCCCGGCAATTCATCAGGAAAGACATCTGCATACTCACAGACCACTGGGATCTTCTTCAGAGGTAACTCCGTCATAGAGAAAGCACATGACTGAGTAGAACCTTGACTAGGCAGAATTAAGGTGAAGTTCCCACAGAACGGAGAATTGATTTCCACAATACGGTTGGCTACATCAAGCACAACTTGATGCAGGGTCATCTAATTAGCTCCCAGAATAATGTCTACATTTTCCAAACCCAAAACAAGAAGAGTGGTTTTGACAATGTGGCTTCCTAGTTGAATAGGCACACTTTGGTTTAATTGATTAGTTGAAATTTTACCCCCAGGTATGACTATCATAAATGACCCTTTTGAGTGAGAGAATGGTAGTTCACATTTAGCGCTGAACTTTTGGCTAATGAAACTATGAGATGCACCAGAATCAAATAGAATTAAAGCAGGTTGATTATAAACTAAAAAGATACCGGTCATGATGGGAGCTCCCTCAGGTACTTCCTCCAGAGTAGTGAAGTTGAGCTTCCCTTGCCTGACTTGTACCTTCTGCTTTCTTCCCTTGACTTGGTGCTGACATCTGCCTTTGCTGGTTCCTGGGACAATTCTTGGCATAATGGCCCACATTGCCACAAGTGAAACACTTGTTCCCATTGCCCTGGCGGAACTGCTGTTGCTGCGGAGGATGATTGTTCCTTGGAGTGGGAGCTGGAAAGCGGTTGGGTGCCGGTTGCTGCTCCTGAGGTGGCCTGATCACCCATTTGCCTGCCTGCTGCTGGAAACCACTGCTCTGATTGTGAGAAACAATCCTGAACCTCTGGGCCTGAGCGGATGGTGCTGCCTTGGTGCCTTTCTCTTCTTCTCTGCCCGGTGAGCTACAATACAGTCCTCCTAGGAGATGGCCAGGTTGACCAACTCATTGAAGCTATCAGCCCGGATAGTGTTGAGTTGTTCCCGCAGCTTGGTGTTAAGACCCCTGCGGAAGCGGTCTCTCTTCTTCTCATCAGAATCAGCATGGTAACCTGCATACTGGCATAGGTCGTTGAAGGCCTGCGCGTACTGCAATACCGTGCGGGTTCCTTGATTGATTGCCAGAAACTCATTCAGCTTACGATCAAGAATGCCAGCTGGGATGTGGTGCCCTCTGAAAGCAGTCTTGAATTCCTCCCAAGGCACTTCACGATCAGCGAGGAGCATAGCATGGAAGTGGTCCCACCAAGTCCGAGCAGGGCCACAAAGCTGCTGCGCGACGAAGCGAGCCTTGGCTTCATCAGGGCAGTCTCCCGTGAGGAGGGGAAACATGGACTCAACGACGCGGAGCCATACGTCGGCGTCCAACAGATCCTCTGCCTTAGTGAACAAGGGTGGCTGCATGCTCAGGAACTCCTGGTAGGTTGCCGCTGCCGGAGGTCGCTGATGCTGCCCTCCACCATGTTGCTGAGGGTGGGGCTGGCGCTGCAAGAGCTGTCGTAGAATCTCATTCTGCTGGGCCATCAGCTCCTGCACTGTGGGAGCTGGAGGAGGTGGCGGGGGAACCTGCTCATTATGCCCGCGACGCTGCCTAGCTGCCATCTGAAAACATAGATTGTCGCCATTGTTATCCCAACTCATAATTTCAAACGACAAGATATTATCTCATATGGAAGGAAAAATGCCATAATCATAATATTAGGTTCGAAATGAAGATAACATGGTTACAAACATCCCACATATTTCGAAAGTTCATAGGGTTACATCAATCAGGGGAAAGTACCCGTAAGCCTAGTCCAAAATCTGACATTAACTAAGCTCGCATGGGTTTCTATCTGCCTGAAAGCGTCGAAGTGACTGATCAACCCTGAGTGGTGGAAGCGACACTGGATATGGGTGAGGGAGGCATCGCGGAGGTAGTCCCATTGGCACCAGGGGCTGGTCCTAGCTCCTCGGGAGCCTCTTCTCCCTCGCTTCGGGCTTCATTGGCCTCCATCTCCAAGTGGTGCATGTCTAGGTGGTCATTCGCTTCTTCGAGTTCCCTCTGCACATCGTGGAGCTGGTTCTCCAAGATATCAATAGTGTTGTCTCGGATCTCCACCTGCTGCTCCAAGGTGGTAATGCGCTGGCTCAGCCTTTCCACCTGCAGATCCTTCTCCACCAACTCGGAGGATAAATCGACCACAAAATCTTCTCGACTGTCGAGAGTGAGCTTGGTGGTTTGAGCGATGTTAGCAAGGTGTGCCATAGCGTCACTCTGCAGGGCCTGAAGGCGGTACAACGCACCCATGCACTGAACAGTGACCCTCCCAACCAAGTCAGGATACATTGCCCACACATCTTTCACATGGCTCACACGGTTACACCACATGGGGTCATCCTTTTTCTCAGCAGGGAAGAGTCCCAAGGGGTGCATCACCATCTCTAGGGGATGGTAGCCACAGAAAGTCGTTAGAGTCTTCATGGCTGCCGCTTCAGTGGTGTCATCCGTCCTGAATCCAACCGTCTCGAAATCAAGAGAACGTCAACCTAGCTAAAGGGGATGAGCCTCCAAAGTCAGCCAGACCCGACAACGAGGTACCCAATGCTCCTCATACAGCTGCACCGTGTACAAAGGGGGCGTAGGGTAACCGGCGGAGTTAAGCACTTCCCACAAGATGGAAGGAAAGCCATCGTGAGAAAGGAAGTCAGAGTTGAAATGAGTGTCTCCTCCACTGGCGGGGGTGGGTGAATTCATCTGAGGAAGGGTATCAAAGATAAAGATTATGGTGGAAGGAAAAAAATAAAAGAGTCCGGATGGTTTTTAAAGGAAGTGGGTTAGCTCAAGTTTTAATTCCCTTTTGTGTTTATAATGCATGCATGCTGGAAGTAACGTCTCCTTTCTGAATAATAGGGTGCTCCTAGGGCATCCTTAAAAGTCTAAGTATTAGCCCACGGGGCCTACTTAATGAGCCACCTATTTCTCCCTCTATGCCTAAGGCCTTTCGTCCTAGGTCTAGCGGTCTAGTCCTGGCGATTCGTAGCAGTTTCTAGGCAAGTTTTAGATTTTGAAATTGGTATTCATGGTTTATTGTCCTTCTCTGTGGTGGAATTTGCTCCAATACTAGCTGTGGCAGAACCACCCGAATTATTCCAGCTTAAGTGCCTAAGTCACGCCTCAGGGGCCGCAACACACTTAAATCGGAATAACCCATCAGTCCCTCAGATCTAGTCTGATAAAGCCACTTAACCAGGATCAAATTCCACAATCTCACTCGAACGTGAGTCACAGAAGAAATACAATAAAATAGAAAACCTCAAATTAAGTACTGAATTATTACATAGATCGGAGTTTTTTTGAGTAGCAAATAAGAGTTCACGAAATAAAATGCAGCGGATAATCGATGTCGTCGGTATCGAGGAAATGGGCAATGCCTAGTCCACTACTTCTCGTGCTCCTCTCCTGCCGGAGCAACATCCCACTCGACCGTCCAACCCAGTGGCAGGGTGGTAGGCCAAGTCACACTATCAACCATATCCTGAATCGTACCTGCAAAATTATGCCACAAGCAAGGCTGAGTATACTAATACTCAGCTAGACCTACCCGGTGTGAGGAATCTACTCCTCTACCTCTAGACCATGCAGCTGTTTGGCTGAGGGGTTTGGTTTGCCAAAAAGCACTAGCTATTTCTAAAATCAATTCTTAGCTTTTCAAATTCTAGTATCATTATTTTAGCTAAGTTTGCTCCTTGTAAGCATACATGGTAACAAGCATTTAATTCAATCAACAAATTGTCTCATGTAACCTCATTTCACTTCTTACTCGATGCAGTACAAGGGGTCAAGCAGTCTCATTAGCTGCGAGAAGCAGAAGATTCGAATCGAGTTTTATCATTGCAAGGTAAACCTAAACACACGACATGTCAGGGTACTCCGTCCCCACACATGCAAACTGTCCCCATCGATTCCCCGTTCGCGTCCAGGCCTCACCGCCTTGGCATACAATGCCCCACTGACCCCGGCTGCCGCCGTGCAGCGACCGCACTTGTACCCACCATAGCTAGCATGGGAGACCCCGTCTCAGGTCGCGTGGGGGATAAAGTCTGCGCCCGGCTTCACTCAGGTACTAGATTTACCGGTTACCATATTTCCCGACATGTGCTTAGTACGTTCAAAAGCTTGACTCAGGTATCCACACATTAATCCTTAATTCCTTTTTCCCGTCTTATGGACAAGGCATCCTCCCTGGATCCAAGTCCATAGACTAACATAGATCCCGTTATCAAGATGAATACAATCAATTCCTGACCTCGCGCGAGTGCTAGAAAAATCACTCGACTTCTACCGAGATCCTGATTAGCATAGCAGCTACTCGACCTAGCATACTAGTATTCATCTCAAAAAGGTATCCTAAGTTCATGCAACTAGAGGTTTGAAGAAACTCCTACACTTAAGTGCACATTACAACCCTACAAACATTAAGTGTAGTAAAGTAGCATATAATAATACGGTTATGCATATAAACCGGGGCTTGCCTTCAATAGCTGGGGCTACGGGGAGATCCTCGATAGCAGCCTCGGGAGCTTGCTCCTGGTCCTCCTCTTGGACAGTTCCTTGCTCGGGGATGAGCACGTACTCTCCGTCTGCGAGATTATAATCTAATGAATGCAATACGTAAGATATATGCATGATATGATATGTGCTTTAGTAATTTAAACTCTTGATGGTGTATGATCTACTTGAGTTAGATAGAGTTAAATCTTGCTTATACGAGATTTTGGTGGTATACTTGGTAATTTGGATCAAACTCAGCTAAGTTAAGTGGTAGGTTTATTTTGGGGTTCCACTGAATTCTTTTAAAGTCTTTAGTGAGAATTGCCAAGAATTCAAGTTGGACTTATTGGAGTGAGGTTTATCTTTCCTCTTTTCCCTTGATCTTCTTTAGGGTTTTAGGGTGGGTTTGAACTACAAGTCACCTTAATAAATTTCCAAACAATCTGTAAAAAATACAGTGGCTTATTACTGGTGTATAATTCTCTGTCTCAAAATTTAAGGTTCTAGAAGTGAATAGTTTTCTCTGGACAAAATTACCAAATTTTAGGGCAGAAGGGGTGATTTGAACTACAACTACCATTCAATAGTAGGTAATTCTCTAGCACTTATTTTTGCTGGCATTTAGATGCTATAACATGACTTGGTACAAATTTCTAGCCATTAATACTTATTAGTTATTTTACTAGAATTTTCTAAAGTTTCTAGCCAAATGGGTGCTTTCTACTACCACTATACTTGAAAAATATCAAACAACAGAATTCTAATTTTTCCTAGCTTCTATTTTGCGCAAGAGCAATCATTTTGAAGTTTGGCATCTTTTTGCTTAAAGGAAGGGGTGGTATGCATTAATTGGATTAAATGGTCTTTTTCATAAAGTATTTGCAATAGGTATTATTTTGCATCTTTCTAATGAGTTTGTATTTTTCTCTAGTGGCCTATTTCATTAGTGACCTAGCAAAATTTTATTTGCCCATTATTGCATTATTTTGGGTTACTCATGATTTAATTAAACTATGACTCATTATCATGTTCTATTTATTTACCCTTCTTAAAATGATGGGCTGGGGTGTTTATTATTTTTGCAGTGGGGTTTTGGTGGTTACAAGTCCACTGAATTTTTATTATCAATTTTGGGTCTAGTTTTATAATTCTAATATTTGATTTCTAGTTGGAATAATGCTAAATAAAACATTTCACTTTGAATCTGATCTGGACTAGAGGTTCCTTTATTTTTCTAGTTTCTTTGTTACTTAAGTAAACTAGGAAAAATAATTTCATCCACTGGTCATTAATTTCTAAGGCCTTTATGATGTTCCTAAGGTTTGGGAAAAATAGCTTTTAATAGATATCTCCACTAAAATTTTCAATATAGGGGTTCCCACTATTTTTAAACAGTGTTCAAATGGGGTTTGAACATCTACAAATTTTCTTAGATTCAGCACAGAAGCATAACTAATTTCCCTTAATTAAACAATGTTTGGTCAGTTTCTGTATTTAATTTTAAACTCTAAAAATTAGAACAGAAAGCATAGGGTTCAGTATTTTTAATTGATAGTCCATAATATTTAGAATCCAGCAAAATTGGTTTGACAATTTTTGGTTAAGTATTTCTTAAGTTATGAATTTCCTAAGTTCTCTATTATTTAAAAGATTAAACAGAAATGATTAAATGGAAAACTACTTTGCAACTGGGTCCCTGGCGGGTGTTTTCAAGTTTCCTTACAAACTAGTCCCTGGGCTACTATTCAATTGAGTCACTGACATCTCAGAAAACCCCCTGGATTCTTCCAATCCTAACCCGAGGTCCTTCTCCCAATTTAAACAGTACCCGCGGCGGAAGAAAGGGTGGAGGGGCTTACCGACGGCGAGACTGCTCCGGTGAGGTGGTCGAGGGTGCAGGGGAGGTCCTGAGGGTCACGGCGATGTGCGGGTCGCCGTCGGCGATGGTCGGTCCACGTGCGCAGGCGAGGGAGCTCGTCGGTGGCGAGGAGTCCAGCCTATCCAGGGCACAATTAACCGATTGAACGGGTTAGAGAGCTTCACTGGGTGCTAGGGAAGACATGGTTGCAAGGAATTTGACAATGGCTTACCGGAGAGCTCGGTCCACACGCGGGGGCGGGTGACCAAAGTCCGGCGAGGGTGATCTCGGGCTTCCGGTGAAGTTCTGCCGGGTCCGAGGACTTGGAAAGCTTCACGGGCCAATGGCGAAGCTAACCGAAGCGTTGGCGCGACTTGGACGCGACTGGAGAGAGCTGGTCACGGCGGCCGAGGCTCTGAAAGCTTGGCGGGCGGTGGCGCGGCGTGCTCGGGGCAATTTCCGGTGATCTCTGACTTGGGCAAGACTTGAGAGCACGCGGGGAGGAATGGCTGAGGCTTGGGGCGGCTTTATAGGCACGGCGCGGTGCACGGGTGGCTGTGGACCGGCGAGCGCGCGCTGGCGTGCACTAGGAGGCGCGGGTGCGCGAACGGGCGTGAACCGGAGGTGTCAGCCACGGTCGAACACGTGTGCTCGTTGCCTCTGCCCAAGTTCTAGCGCTGATTGGGTGCAAATCTTCGCGAATTTGGGCAAGATCGCTATGAAGGATTTGTTCACCTGACCTTGCTTTGTCTTTTGTTTATGGACGTCGCGCGGTTTTAGGCTAGGGACAGGGAGTTGTAGCGTCACCAAGGTGCCAGTGTCAGAATGTCTGGTCCCGAGGTCAATCTACGCCAAAACCATGTCAAATGAATTTGGTTTGAGTTCAAACTTTTCCAGGGCGTGTTCAAGGGAATTTGGCACAACTTTGATATTTGGATCTCCTGGTTTTGAGTTTCGAAAAACAGAGAACGCAGTTGATCCTTGGAAAGAGGTCTGAAATTCAGAAATTCAGAAATCTGAATTTCTCCAAGGGATCATGGTTCAAGGGCTGATTTGGGAATTCAAAAAAAACAAATGGCCAAACTCTCTTACTAAGATTTGTTAGTTATTTGATGAGCTAAAACTTTGTAATTTGGTTGTTGGGGGCCTTCGGCTTCCGAAGGTCCTCAAAAACATAATTTGACAATGTTTTCCATGTATGCGAGCAGGTATCTTCGGAATCAGGTTGCGGGTATACAAGAGCATGGTCAAGACGAAGCTTGACTGAAATGGAAGACGATCATGACGAAGGATGAAACGATCACGAAGCTATGTGCAGAAAAGCTTCGGCATGACAGCAGAAAAGGGGAACCGACTTAAAGATGAAAAGCCAAATTAGACCTCGAAGAATTACTATAGAGTTATTGATAAAATCAAAGGGCATTAATGTAATTTTACATGGGCTGCGTCCCGTGCCTATAAATAGATGAACAGTACTCCCGTACTGTTCACGCTAACTTGACATTAGCATCACGCTTGTACCCTTATTTTCCTTCAAGTCGAAGGTACATTTGTAATTTGTTGTTGTTTATATAAGTAAAATAAATAAAAATAAATTAATAATAATGTTCAAAGTAATCATGTCATTTTCTGTGTTTTTGTATATAAATTTCTCTTATATTTTATTATGATTATGAAGGTGTGACCTTCATAACCTTCGTCCGAAATTCATTATATCCAAAGGGAAATAATGCTTTGAAGGACGAAGGGCTTTGATATTTAATATTTTATGTTGCCTTGTTCTTAATTCATAGCATTTGAGAACAAGTCTCCAACATTGGCGCCCACCTCCGGTGAACTCACTTCCATTTCTTGAGCTTTGAACACTTTCGGCAAGCATCACCTTCGTCATGCCGCCGAAAAAAGCTTCAGCGACAGGGGCTGCGACTCTGCAGCCGCTGGACCCCAATCAGGACGTCCTTTCTCTTAGGGAGGCCCGAAGCCAGAAGAGGAAGGCCACTAGTCCAACGCCTCCGGAGGACGACTTGGACCAGGAAATCCAAAACATGGAGATGCTCCAACAACAGGTGCAACGAAAGGAGAAGATGGCTCGTCTAGCTGACCTTCAGAGGCAGATAGATGAAGCTTCGGAAGAGGTTCGTCATCTTGCTCAGGATGACCAGAACCGAAGGCCTCCGCGCAGAGAGCTTCATCAGGAGGGCTTCTACAATGAGGACGACTGGTATGAAGATTTCCATCATGGAAATTTTGCTTTTGATGATGCTTCTCCTCTATCAACAGAATTGCAGGCTACACCATGGCCCCAGTCTTACAAGCCACCCCAGCTCCCCATGTACGATGGTCATTCAGACCCGAAGCAATTCTTGATGAGCTATGAAGCAACCATATCTTCGTATGGTGGCAATACTGCAGTCGTGGCAAAGTCCTTTGTCATGGCCGTCAAGAGTGTCGCTCAAACCTGGTACTCCTCTCTTCGGCCAGGGACAATCACCTCATGGCAGAAGCTGAAGGATATGTTGATAACCAGCTTCCAAGGGTTTCAGACGAAGCCAGTTACTGCTCAAGCTTTATTCCAGTGCACCCAGGACCACGAAGAATACCTTGAGGCGTATGTCCGAAGGTTTCTGCGTCTGAGGGCACAGGCGCCAACAATGCCCAATGAAATTGTCATTGAGGCCATGATTAAGGGACTTCGGCCAGGACCTTCAGCGCAATACTTTGCCAGGAAGCCACCACAAACTTTGGAGAAGCTGCTCTAGAAGATGGACGAGTATATCCGAGCTGACAATGACTTCCACCAAAGAAGGGAGGAGGCATTCAGGTTCTCTGAAATGACCAGGGGCTTCGGAGGAACATTTCATCCGAGGCAGGTCAGGTCAATTCATTACTCCACTCAAAATGATGATAGAGGGAGCCAACAGCAAAGGCCACAATACTCTTCGCAAGCTTCGGGGCAACAGCACAGCTCTGTTCGGCCGCCAGCGCCAAGGGGCAGAGGCGCCAGGGGCTTCGGAGGAAGAGTTGGGGATCAGCCAAGAAGAATTTACTGCCTATTCTGTGGTGAAGACAAGGGCCATACCACCAGGATGTGCCACGTCACCATCCAGAAGCAAAAGGAGATAGCAAAAGCTGCAGCACAACAGAGTCAGCCAAAGTAGGTCATGCACATTGCTTCATACCATTCGCCTTACATTCCAGAATATGTAGGCAATCACTCTACAGCTTCTGTTGCTTCGGCAAGTCAACCCCAAGCATCTTGGCAACAGCCTCCACCGCCACCACCAACGTAGCGAGGTCAGCAGCCAGAAGGGAGTCAGCACACTCACCTTCAGCGGGACTTCAGAGAGGAGTCTGAAGCTCGCACAGTCAATAGCACTGTGCCAGAGTCAAAGCACATTTACTGACAAATATCCTACCTCGACAACAGTCTTTTTCGCATTTTCACATTCAGTATTACTTTCTTGTTAATAAGGAACAATTATGGGAAGTCTAAGTGTCTTTTATCGTTTTTCAATTTCTTGTAACAGTTTCGCCTTTTGCCATAATGAAAATATATCTTCTCCATAGGCTTGAGTTGCCGAAGCATAAGAATTTATGGTGGCACGAAGGACCTTTGAATTATCAAAAATTTGTTCTAAGGGACACAGTGCAATTTATTCGAAGCAGTAAAAAGTCGTTCCTAAGGGAGCGCAGTGTAAGTTTTTTGAGCCTACAGCGAAAAATAAGCGCTGATTCCGCTGAAAGTAAAAGGCAAAGAAGCTCCTAAGGGAGGCTTACAGCGAAAAATAAACGCTGATTCCGCTGAAAGTAAAAGGCGAAGAAGCTCCTAAGGGAGGCTTACAGCGAAAAATAAACGCTGATTCCGCTGAAGTAAAAGGCGAAGAAGCTCCTAAGGGAGGCTTACAGCGAACAGTCAGCGCTGATATAAAAAGATTGTGTGCTCTACTGTGGGGATGTGTGTACCTTCGGCACAAATATCATTTTGCATAACATAACATCATCACATCATCTTGCATAACATAAGCATCATACATCATATTGCATGTGGAACAAGAAGGGGATACAGTATTGATCTTCGGAGAATGTTTTGAAAAAGAGAAAATCGTGCTTAGCCACAAGATAAATTGAGAAGAAGTGTAGCTTCATCAGAGAGACAACATAAAACTTTTTTATAGCTTCGGAGAACGTTTTCACGAAGCTTGGATATTCTTCATCAGAGAAGTATGGAAATTCTTGTGATATATAAAAGATTTTCTTCACGAAGCATGAAAAGAAGGGAAGGTGTTTTTTCGCCGAAGGCTCAAAAAATGGTATGTATGCAAAATTTCATGCATCATAAAGAATTGAACCATAAATAGATTATATATTACATTCAAAGTTACAAAATATTACACATGTTACATTCCAAATGTTTTTACAATAGCATTTAATCTTCCCTAAGAACTACTTCTGCAGCTTCGTTCAGTAGCTGATCGACAACTTTGTCCATGTTGGCTTCGGCCATTTTTCTAATTTCGTCATCCCCCTTCGGGTGGGGGCCCGGAGATGCCTCAGCAGGTTCTAAGGGAAGAGAAGATACGGCTATATTACTATTACAAACTGCGAACAAAGTTTGAAATAAAAAATTACAACAGAATAAAAACCACTAGTTAATACCTATTTGCCCTTCGGGCTCTGCGCTTTTTTCAGCAGCTTCTGCTATTTTTCTAGCATCATGGATGCCTTTTTCGCTTTTTTGAATAATTTCTTTGGTCACTTCCCGGCCACCATTGTCCCAGATGTCGGCGAAAAATTTCCCACCGACAAGGCTTGCTTCAGCCGAGGGGTCTTTTATATCTTCGGAAGACAAGGCAGTTTCGGATTGCGCTAAAGATTTCACATGATCATAGCCTTTTCTTTCCAGAACAGTAGCAATCCCCCTGGCGCCTGAAAAAGCACATATGTCTGCGCGGCTATTCAAGATTTCTTCGAAGGCCTCAGCTTCGTGACTGATCCATTCAATCAGGCCTTCTGGATTCCCCCTTGTAAAATTTTCTTCGCTAGAAAATGCGCCAACGCTGGCGAAACTGGATTTTATCTTCTTAACACACTCTGTGGATTTGCCATAGCACCTTTTCTTGGCCGCGCGAAGCTCTTCAACATTTATTTCCAAATGATTCGCCCATTGATCACTAAGTTCTCGTTTTGTTTCTTCAAGTATGCGTTCTTCTTTAGCTCTGGCCAGCTGTTTCCGAAGATCCCGAATTTCGCGTTTTTGGGCTTCAGCTTGAGCCTTGGAGGTAGCTTCGTCTTCCTTTATTTTATCCACCAATGTAAGCAGAATCTTATCTTTTTCCAAAGCTTCGTTCCTCAGCTTAATAACCTCCATTCGTAGGTTGTTGAAAGCAATATTATAGCTCTCGTTTTCGGCATTCTTTTGTGCTCTCAAAGCGTTGCTCAGTATTAAACCCTATATGAAAAAAGAATTAGTATAAGAATAAAAGAATGATTCAAAAATTACTAATTTCCAAATATACAATTCTCATACCTTTAGACTATTATATGCAAGGCTATCCGCAAGATCGTCCTTCATCATAGCGCAGAGCCCAGCTTCAAGCTTCGGGAACCCCATACTTCTAGCCATCTCCCGGCAGACAGATAATTCTTTGTTGTCTGGGAGGCAGTATAAGAAGTCATCTTCATCTGTGCCATTGAATACTAAGGCCCCTTTTGGATACTTCAGTTCTCGGGCATAGTGATTAGCTTCAAAAATCTCTTCTTCAGATAATTTCTTCCTCGAAGCATGTCGTATAATATAATCATGTATTTTGGAAGATGCTTCGGGGGAAGCAGTGCCAGTTTCTTCACTCAAAATTTGTTCTGCCATTTCAGTTTTTTCAGCTTCCAAAGATTTTGCCTTGGCGGGCTCTGAAGGCCCGGCTTCAGTTTCAGACTGTGGTTTTGAAGCTTCGGCGTCAAAGGTTTCTGTGTGCACTTCGGAAGTTTTAGCAATTTTCTTTGGAGTTGTGCTTGAAGATTTGATTGTCTCTAAAACATCTAGCACATTAACCATCCTTTTTCTTTTAGGGGTCACTGCTGGACCCTTATGGCTTGTTGTTGCCTCAGTTTTTGCCGAAGGACTCAAGACTTCTGATGTCTTTACTTCTTCAGCCCTCGTTTCTTCAGCCCTCGTTCCTTCTATTTTTTCAGTAACTGGCACTTCGGCCAGCACTTCAATATTTGGTAGGGGAGCTGTCTCTTTAGCTTCAGTGGCCGAAGGAGTCCCACCGACAAATGCAGGCACTGTGGCCGGTTCAATATAACGTGGCCGGTGTGTGTGAACTTTTACCCTTCTCCTCTTTGGCGCCAGCTCGCTAGGAGCGGCTGGAGCAGTTTCCTTCGCCGAAGAAGTATTCTTTCTTTTTTCACCCCGCGTTGGATAGCGGTAGTCGGGGTAGACAAACCCAATTGCATCAAATACTCAATTGAGCCTCTTCCTCTTTTGGCCTCCGAAGGCCGCTGATAATGCATTATCTTCGGCCTTTGAGTATACACCAAGCAATTCATCGCTGATGGCCTCAATACTTTTTAACCAGTCATCATCCGGCTCAACGAATTTATCTCCGTATTTAAATGTGTATTTCAGCCTGACTAGTCCACCTTCGTCAGTTTCTTTAATGGTCTCCTTCGGCATTTCCCATTTTTCCACAAGTGGCCATACTCTGAAGGCAATGTGTTCTTGGACGAAATCCCTTGTCCCAATAAAAGAGCAAACAACACCGAAGGCTCTCTGGCATTCTTCGGCTGCTTCATTCATTTCCACCTTCGGCCTCCGCAGACCGAAGCGTTGCTAGATGGGACGCATGATGATCCTTTTTATATCTTCCCGTGATTTCAAGTCATTCTTCACGTAAAACCATTCCGTCATCCAGTCGTCGGGCCACCTCTTTCGAAAGGTCGGCACGGGGCAGCTTGACCCAGACCGGGAGCCGAAGCTGTAGCAGCCAAAGTTGTTGTGATACTGTTCCTTACCCCAGGGTTTTGTCTCGTACAATAATTCATGTATGTTGCAGAAACTTTTCGCATTAGGTTCCAAGCCTTGGCTTCTCACGGCCCACACGAAGATATTCATCCTTATGATTGCTTGGGGGGTAAGTTGGTGAAGGTAGATTTCAAATATCTTCAATACCTCTACAACAAAACTGCTTAAGGGAAATCGTAGTCCAGCTTTCAAGAAGCTTCGGAATACCACGACTTCATTTTCCTCAGGAGTCGGACAAGTCTTCTCTCCTTCATCAGCTCTCACAACGGACAAGTCCCGGAAATATCTGCCCCTCATGTTGACAAGATGATTTTCTTTAATACTTGATTTACCAAAAACCGCATGGCTTGGTCGCCAAGGTCGATCTTCGGAGTCTTCGCCACCACTATCCACATCATAACTGTCACTGTCACCAGTATCTTCAGATAAACCCTCCAAAATTTCTTTAGTAATCTTCTCAGTATTAGTCTTCGACATTGATTGAAGAAAGCCCAGATGCATCTCCTCAGAAAGACTTAGCTTCGAATCACCAACAGCTTTTTTATCTTCAGACATCCTTGCAAACGCTGAGAAAGTGCCCTCGAAACCGAAGCTTAAAAATCCAAAAGGCCAAGCAAGTGTTGTTGCGCGCAGGCTAAAAGTTGGGTGAGTAAAAGCAGTTGGCAAGAGAGCGTGCCAAATAAACCCGTGATGAGCTCTTATTTATACACCTAGTGCGTTGAAAACTGGAGGGTCCCGCTTGTCAAAGACTGTTGCTATTCTAGCAAAGAGAAGGTGTTTTTTCGGACCTTCGGCTTAAGGCCTTCGTCCATATCGCAATATGAATTTATCATTACAGCAAATTAATATTGCGAGGGGCTACTGTTGGGGGCCTTCGGCTTCCGAAGGTCCTCAAAAACATAATTTGACAATGTTTTCCAAGTATGCGAGCAGGTATCTTCGGAATCAGGTTGAGGGTATACAAGAGCATGGTCAAGACGAAGCTTGACTGAAATGGAAGACGATCATGACGAAGGATGAAACGATCACGAAGCTATGTGCAGAAAAGCTTCGGCATGACAGCAGAAAAGGGGAACCGACTTAAAGATGAAAAGCCAAATTAGACCTCGAAGAATTACTATAGAGTTATTGATAAAATCAAAGGGCATTAATGTAATTTTACATGGGCTGCGTCCCGTGCCTATAAATAGATGAACAGTACTCCTGTACTGTTCATGCTGACTTGACATTAGCATCACGCTTGTATCCTTATTTTCCTTCAAGCCGAAGGTACATTTGTAATTTGTTGTTGTTTATATAAGTAAAATAAATAGAAATAAATTAATAATAATGTTCAAAGTAATCATGTCATTTTCCGTGTTTTTGTATATAAATTTCTCTTATCTTTTATTATGATTATGAAGGTGTGACCTTCATAACCTTCGTCCAAAATTCATTATATCCAAAGGGAAATAATGCTTTGAAGGACGAAGGGCTTTGATATTTAATATTTTATGTTGCCTTGTTCTTAATTCATAGCATTTGAGAACAAGTCCCCAACATTGGTCAAATCTAAAATTTGCATTTTTCCCCATGACTTCTCCCAATTACCCTTTATGCTTAACTTGGCTTACTTAGGATTTATTAGGGTTTGAGAGTCTTTCTCTCTCAAGGTTCATGACAAGATTAAGGAGGGTTTAAGAAGATTCATTATAAACCTTTGCTCTAAATTTTCTTATGATGTTCAACCCTTTACTAAGTTTACATGTGATAATAGGTTGGGGTTAGCTTAGGGAAGAACCCTAGGTGACACTGGGGTGTCACAGCGAGATTCTTCTCATTCTTTTTAATGACTTCGTCAGCCATCTCACGACCGCCCTTCATCCAAACATAGAGTAAAACCTTCCGCCTAGTAAAGAAACTTTGGCCGAACGGTTCTTGGTGTCGCCAGCTGAAAAAATATATTCTGGCTGGGCTGCAGCCTTAACATGTTCACAACCGACCTTTTCTAAAATTGCCGCAATTCCTCGTGGACCGGTGAATGCACAGAAATCCCCTCGATCGCTGAGTATTTCATCAAAAGCTTCGGCTTCTTCGCCAATCCACTGGATAACCCCTTTGGGATCACCGCGAATAAATTTTTGTTCCAAAGAGTATGCTCCCACCTTTGCAAAACTATCTTTCAGTTTCTTCGTGCATTCTATGTATGTTTTGTATCAACTCTCCTTGGAATCCCGAAGCTCTTCAACATTCTTCTGCACCCTGGATCTTTCCATTTCACTTATTACTTGCTTAGCCTTTGCAACTTTGAAATTTTTATTCAATTCTGCAAGTTTTTTCTTCAAATCTTCGACTTCAGCTTTGTGGGCTTCGTCTTGAGCACTAAGCTTGGCTTCGCAAGTTTTTAGCTTGTCCACTAAGGAAAACAGTATCTTATCTTTTTCAAGAGCTTTGTTCCTTAGCGTGATGACCTCTAATCGAAGATTTCCAAGAGCTATCTGACAGCTCTCGTCATCTGCTTCCTTTTGAGCCCTTAAAACTTTACTTAGAATTAACCCATAAAGACAAAAAATATATATGTGAGAACATAACGATAACAAGAAAACCTACAAACATAGTTTATTTGACAACAAAAGTATATATACCTTCAAGCTATTATAAGCAAGGCTATCTGCAAGCTCATCCTTTGACATTGTAGATAGACCGAGCTCAAGCTTCGAGAATCCCATGTTCCTCATCATCTCCCGGCAAACATATATCTCCTTATTGTCTAGAAGGCAATACAGAAAATCATCTTCATCAGTGCCATTGTATAACAAGGATCCTTGTGGATACATCAGATCCCTGGCATATTGTCTAGCTTCAGCAATCTGTTCTTCCGACAATTGCTTCCCTGAAGCATGTCGCACGATAAAATCCAGCTCTTCGGTAGGTTCTTCGAGAGCACGAGATTTAAGTTTCTCAGGGGCATGCATTTTCTTTTTCCTCGATTGGAGGAGCAGCCCCCGAAGGATGTACTTCAGCGGGAGTTGAGGGTCCAGCCTCAGAAGTAGCCTGCGCCACACTAGCTTCGTCAGGTTTCTTTAAGGCTTCGCCCTCTATGTCAGGTGCTGAAGCAGGAGTTTGTACCTTCACAGATTCCATGACAGCATCTAGTACGCTGGCCATTCTCCTCCTCCTTGGAGTTGCTGCAGGAATCTTTGATGCCCTCGACAGCTCCGTCTCTCGCAACAGACTGAAAGCCTTTAGCTGCTCTGATGCCGTCTTTAGTTCGGGCTCTCCGGCTGATTCTGTCCCAGCTTCGGCAGGAGCGGAACGACTTGGCTCAGAAGACCCCCTCAATAGGCCTCGGCACTTCGGCCGTTTCAATGCGCTTGGGGCGGTGTGTTAAAACCTTAACTTTTTTTGGCTTCGGTGTGCTAGAAATCGCCGAAGCAGCAGTTTTTCTTTTCTTTCCTTGCTTTCGCGAAGGATAACAATAATTCGGGTATACAAACCCGATTACATAAAAAACTCTATTCAATCTCTTTTTGCCTCGACCCCTGAAGGCTGTTGTCATAGCATCATCTTCAGCCTTCGAGTAGGCACCAAGCAATTCATGTCACACCCGAGTTTTAGGGGCACCAAGACCCGGGTGCGAACATAATCACCAGGTGTGCTGGGACCAAGTCTCACACATATGATGAATCATGGCACAGGATCGAATGTCACATCTTTCCTATATAATTGGAGTTCTATACAGAATAATTAATTACATTATAAGGAGACAACGGTCCAGCAACCCAAAGTTGACTGGGAGACGACGACCTAGACCTCTCACGAACACATCACATCATCCTCCTTGAGCCTCATCCTGCTGTACCTGTTCTTGACCTGTGGGGGGTGTGAGACAGCAAGAGTGAGCTCACATACGTTCATCGCTCAACAAGTTGTGGGGAATAATGTGCATGAACTCGCCAAAGGTGGGAGCTCATGTGAAGTGTAAGGCTTACCAAAGAGGATGGTTAGAGCTGAGCATTGCTTTTAAAGTTGGTCAAAATTTTATTAGCAATTACTAAGTATAAGTAAATACCAGCCCAATTAAGTAGTAGAACAAAAGTAACAACCTCACCAGCGATGAAGTGCATATGACAAATTGAGTTTAAGTTCCATAATTTAATCATGTGAGTGTCCGAGCTGTTCATGACCGTGAGCACGGCTAGTATACCAGTTTTACACTCTGCAGAGGTTGCGCATCTTTACCCACAAGTCATGTTACCCATCTGCCAAGAGACGGCCAATCCCATACACCTCTACCGAGGAGGCGAGGCAGGGTAACACTACGAGGCCTTTACAAAGTTCCACTAGCTTCAGAAAACCCGCTACAGTTTATAGGAAGCTCCAGTGCAGGAGTCCCTCGACTGACCGCCATCGCAGCAAAATCAACCAAGGACCTCCCTACACTGACCACTCCCCTACTGCCCTTGCCCCTTTCGAGTAAGGTAATCATCCACTAGCTTTCCTAGTTAATCAGCCAAGGGCATCCATAAACCCTTGTGTTAGCACTGTTTTCCCGGGTGGTTCTCCATGTTCCAATTAACATAATGATCTTAACATGAACAATAAATAACAACTGATAACAAAAGTATAATCATGAATAGTGTAATCTTCATACCCAAAACCACATAAAGCAATAGCAGGTACTACCCAAAAAGTTTAGTGGAGTCAAGGTACAAAGATAATCAAACTAGGGTAACCTGTTGGGTCCCATCAAAATTAACCTATGCAGATCATTATGATTAATCAGAACATGACTGGGAAAAAAAGAAAGTGATCAAGGGCACAACTTGCCTGGGACTTGAGATTCCAGGTACCAACTTGCTCTTCGGATGACACGTGTCCTCACTGCTAAACGTAGCAATACAGACAAACATGGTATAGGCAAATTTAACATCACATCAAACGTGTAAACAAAATACATAATAATACTATACACTGTGTAACGAGATCATTGGAACAAGAATTACTAAATTCGGAGTTACGGTTACCATGTTATGTTATGGAGTTATTAAGCACCTAGAATAGATTAATTCAAATGATCATTTTTAATTCAAGTTTTATGGCTAAACAGAGGAACTATATGATAGATAATATTAAAACAAAATTATTGCAACTTGAATGGATCAATTTGGGTTTAGAATGAATTAAATATGAATTAAATAAGTTTATGGATTTATTTTCATACTAAAAACTTATTTTCTTTATAAATTCTGAATTTCCTAGGGGTTCTGGACTGGGCACAATATTTCTTAAGATATCAGGGGCTAACTCGCAATTTCTCCCAAGACTCATATTCTCCCGGCATGGATGGCGGGTATATTTGAAAGTAATCCGAGAGCTCATACGCAAAAGACCATGGCTGACGGGGGTATCGGCGATCGCGAGCCGTTGGATTACAAAGCAAGCGCTCGGATTAGACTATCGCCACATCGAATCGGTACACATTCACCCCCATCGGATCTGAATCCAAAGGCTCATATTTTAAAGAACCCTGACCCCATTGGGGCGGTCCAGATCGGAATGAACGGCACGGATGGTACCCTGATTCTATAAGTATTACTTCTAATCCTGGCCATTAAATAGGAGATCGACGATCAGGGTGTCCATTCACGCTCTCCTCTCTCCCCAGACAGCCCACGGCCGCGCACAGCGGAGGTTGGCCGGAATTTGGCCGAGTCGGCGCCCTGGTGCCCTGAAATCCTATCCGGAAGATGATTCATAACGTGGATGCGAAGGTGAAGTGAGGGGGATGAATCTCACCGGTGCTCGGAGCGCAGTGAGCCCCAACGACGGAGAGGGGTTATTCCGCGGCAGAGTTGGTGCGACGGCGAGAAATCGTCAACGATCTGGTGCCCCCGCCTAAGAATTGATGACTCGTATGCCTTGGACACACACCGATGATACGCCTAGAGCACCGAATCAGAGTTAAACGCCAACAACCTCGTGATTTGCTCGCGGCGGCCATGATCTTCACTCGCCCTCCCCGAGCACTCCTGTAAAAGCGCCAGCGGCAGGCGGAGAGTTGATGGAGCTCCCACCCGGAGCAATTGCTGAGGAGAAGACGCATGGGGGGTCCCTTTTATACTCTGCTACAGCCAAGTCCTAACAACCCAGGCGGATTTTGGTGACCAAACTCGCGATTTTCACGGAACCGAGCTTGATCGATTCGCACTAGAAGATGGCGCTGACCTGTCGGGCCCACACGGCAGAGGTCGGGCGCGCGCGAAGGTCACAGGTCGAGCGGCCCCGCGTGTAGGCAACACGGCAAGGGAAGTGCGGCAGCGCAAGGCATCGCCGATTGGGCCGGATGGGAGGAGAAGAAGTGGGCCGCGGCGGATGAGTATGTGGGCCGACCGGTTTCAGCCCACAGAGATGAGGGGATCTTTTTTTTTTCTTTTCTAGTTTCTATTTTCTTTTTTTATATTTTATTTTTATTTTCAAGTTTCAATTTCAGAATTCTGATTTAATACCCAATATGCAACATTCCAAAATATCCAGCATGAAAATGCAAGTCACTTTTATTTGTTATTTATTACTTTATCCCTTTTGTAAATACTTCGCGATGTACACGTTTATATATATATATATGAAAATATGTAGTTCACATAAAATGAATTAGCCATTGTATCTCCCTAAAAAAATTAGTTTAATTTAGTATTCTTATTTTATTATGAAGAGGAAAGGTCCTAATGGTTTCCAAAGATTTCAAAAATTCTAGAGATGCTATCATAGATACTTTTATTTTCTTTATTTTTTTTCTACCAATTATGGGTCTTACAATTCAACACTGGTTGCTTCGATGGCATTTAGCCGGCCATCATTCGGCTCATCGAATTGATTCCTGTACATGAAGGTGTACTTCAGGTAAACTAGACCGCCTTGGCTAGATCTAGCAGCATCTTCCTTTGGTATCTCCCACCCACTTGTGAGTGGCCACACCCTATAAGCGATATGCTCCTGTACTAAGTCCCTTGTGCCTATATAAGTACATACTCTATTAAAGGCCATTTGGCATGCTTGTATGTCGTTCCCAAGGGTAGTGGATGGCCTCCTAATGCCGAAACAAGACCAGATAGGGCGTTGAATAATCCCCTTAATATCTTCCCTTTCAGCCAGGTCGTTCTTCACATAGAACCACTCTTGCATCCAGGCCCCAGGCCATCTCTTCCAAAATATCGGAACTAGGTAGCTCACCTCAGAGCGAGGCACGAAGCTGTAGCAACCAAAGTTGTTGTTATTTTACTCCTTTCTAGTAGCCTTCGTCTCATAGGACAGCTCGTGCATGTTGCAGAAGCATTTTGCATTTGGTTCTAGCCCCTGGCTCCTCATGGCCCAAATAAATATCCCCATCTTGACAATAGCTTTGGGGGTAAGCTGATGAAGGTAATTTTCGAAAGTCTTTAAAACCTCAACCAACAATTTATCCAAAGGGAACCGAAGCACTGCCTTCATGAAGCTTCTATAAACTACCACCTCGTCAACTTTGGGCAGAGGGACATTACTTTCCCCTCCAGCCCTCACAATAGAGATATCATGGAAGTACCTTCCCCTCATAGCATCAATTTACCCTTGCTTGATGGTTTTCTTCCCGAAGACAACATGGCTCGGTCTCCAGGGCCGATCTTCGGTGTCTTCATTCTCGCTTTCCACATCGAAACCTTCACTATCACTAGAACCCTCAGATATCCCAGCTAACGTCTCATGAGCAATCTTCTCTGTGTTGGTTCTCTCCATAGCGTCGTAAAACTCGGATAGCGTCGGGTCGACAAACTTCTTCCCGTCAGCCATCAAACCGAAGGATGTTGAAATGCCAAAGCTTAAAATCCAATTAAACCCGACAAAGCAAGAAAGTTTAAAATGACGAGCACAGTGTAAGCAACTGAAATGGCACAAAAATGTTTTCAATGCGGACTCCTATTTATATGCCTAGCGCCCCACGGTTTGGTGGGTCCGGCATGTCAGTGTCATTCGCTATTCTAGCGAAGGGAAGGTGTTTTTTCGGACCTTCGGCTAAAGGCCTTCATTCACATCACAGTCTAAATTTGTTACAAAAAAAACAAATTAATACTGTGAGGGGCTACTGTTGCGGGCCTTCTCCTTTCGAAGGTCCTCAAAAACATAATTAACCATTTCTTTTCAGCATAATCTATTACAGGAAGCTTCATCTCCAAGAGATAAGCCTCCTTCTTATGATGAAGGACACACAGGATGAAGATAGATCCAAAGAACATAAGAGTAAACGTCGAAGCTATCACCAGACGGAAAAGCTTCGGCTTGCAACGAAGCAGAGGAATGTTGATAATGGCCGAAGGAGGAAAAGACTACTTAGTCCTTTATAATTTGAATTACGGTCATGTGTAAACATTAAGGACATAAATGTACTTTTGCTCGGGCTGCATCTCGTGCCTATAAATAGATGGACAGTAACACCGTACTGTTCACGCTGAATTGTATTCACTCTCTCGCATCTTCTCCTTCGAGCAAGCCGAAGGTATCAATGTAATATTAACATTGTTGATGTTCATATATGTTTTATGGAAATCAAGAATAAATGAATTATTAAAATATGATTCTTATATTTATTCATTTGTATTCCTATCCTTGTATTGATATGATGAAGGTGTGTCCTTCTTGACCTTCGTCTGAGAAGCATTATACCCCCAGGAGATAATGCTTCGAAGGACGAAGGTCCTTGATGATTAACAATTGTGTTGCCTTGTTCTTGACTCACAGAATTTGAGAATAAGAGACCAACACATAGACGGATCAAGTTCTGAACCAGCCAATAAGAAGCAAAAGAAGGAAGCATAGAGAAGGGTACAACATGTTGGAGTGCAAGGACCCTTCATTAAATCCAAGTGGTCTCATGTACTAATCACATTCTCCTAGGAAGAACTTCAGCTCAAGGACTACCCCCATAATGATGCAATTGTCATATCTTGTGTTATCAAAGTGTTTCTGGTTCATAATATCCTTGTAGACACAAGAAGTGCAGCAAATATCATCTTCGCAAAAGCCTTCAGGCAGATGCAAGGGCAGGATGATAAGATACATGAAGCAACACACCCCTTGTGTGGCTTTGGAGGAAGGCAGATAGTGGCACTTAGAAAGATAACAATACCAATCACCATCGGTTATGTTCACAACACAAGAACAGAACAAGTTGTATTTGACATTGTCGATATGGACTATCCTTACAATGCAATCATTGGTCGAGGAACACTGTATGCCTTCGAAGCAATACTCCATCTAGCATATCTGTGCATGAAGATACCTTCTGACCAAGGTCCTTTCGCTATGCATGGAAGTCAAAAGGATGTCAGAAGGGCTGAAGGGAACTGGACAGATTTAAAGGCCATCCATAACATAGATGAAGCCGAAGCTCATGAACAGTATAAACATAACAGAGACAAGGCTGCTTCAGCAAATCAACCAAAGCCTATGCTTCTGTGCGAATACATAGCCGAGGAGAAGGTGTTGTTGGGGTCCCAATTGTCTGATGAACAAGAGAAAACTCTGTTAAAGTTTTTGTTCAACAACAAGGATGTTTTTGCTTGGTCAGCCAATGACCTTTGTGGTGTCAACAGAGATTTCATTGAACATTCACTCAATGTAGACCCGACCATTAGACCAAGGAAGCAGAAGCTTCTGAAGATGTCCGATGACAAAGCTGAAGGTGCAAGAAACGAAGTCAAAAGACTCCTGAGTGCCAGAGTAATCAGAGAGGTGACATATCCAGAATGGCTAGCCAATATTGTGATGGTAAAGAAGGCCAATGGAAAGTGGAGAATGTGTATTGATTTTACATATCTCAATAAGGCATGCCCGAAGGATGAGTTCCCCTTGCCAAAAATAGAGTCCCTTGTGGATGCAACAACTACTTCAGAGCTCAAGAGTATATTGGACTGCTAGTCAGGCTATCATCAAATCTGGAAGAAGAAGGAGACGAGCCTAAAACAAGCTTCATAACCCTAGTGGGACCTATTGCTACCTTTGGATACCCGAGGGGCTCAAGAATGCCGGAGGAAGCTTCAGTAGAATGACCTCCAAAGTCCTTAGCTCTTAGATTGGCTGGAATGTCTTGACATATGTCGATGATATCATTGTAAAAAGCACAAAGCAAAAAAATCACATTGCTGACCTGCAAGAAACATTTGTCAATTTTAGAAAGGCTGGTCTCAAGCTAAATCTAGAGAAATGTGTCTTCGGGGTGAAGAAGGGAAAATTTCTTGGGTGCCTTGTATCAACAAAAGGAATTGAAGCAAATCCAAGTAAAATAGAAGCTATACTTCGGATGGAGCCACCAAGGTCAAGAAAAGGTGCTCAAAGATTAACAGGAAGGTTGGCATCTTTAAATTAAACAGGTTCATCTCAAGATCAGCAGAAAGGAATTTGCCATTCTTCGAAGTGCTAAAATCAGTCGAAGTCTTTCAATGGGGGACCAATTCAACAAAAGGATTTCGAAGAGCTGAAGCAATATCTGATAAAACTAACTACATTGACTCCACCTTCGTTAGGAGCCCCATTGCTATTGTATGTAGTTGCTTCCCACGCTGCGGTTAGTGCAACGCTGGTGCAGGAGAGACAAGATGATCAAGCGAAGAAGCAAGTCCCAGTATACTTTGTCTCTGAAGTATTTAGTCCATCAACAAAAAATTACACAAAGTTGGAAAAGGTACTATATGTTGTATTAATGGCTTCCAAAAAGCTTTGGCATTATTTCCAGTCATACCACATTATAATATATTCATCCCAGCCTCTCAAGGACATTATAAGAAACAGAGAAGCCACGGGGAGAGTTGGAAAATGGGTTGCAGAGCTGAATGAGTTCACTATTGATTTTGTCCTTAGATCTTCGATCCAATCCCAAGCGTTAGCAGACTTCATTGCTGATTGGACGCTAGCGGCTCAGGACGAAGAAAGCAAACAGACAACGAAGCTTGGACAGTGTTCTGTGATGGGTCATGGGGGACCTTCGACGTAGGTGCAGCTACTATTCTAATTTCATCATCCAAGATCAAAACCTACTACACAGCCGGATTGGAGTTCAGCTGCACAAATAACATTACAGAGTATGAAGCTCTTCTTTTGGGGCTTCGAAAGCTTAAGGCGATGGGAATAAGAAGGGTAGTCCTCAAATCTGAGTCATAGGTCATCACAGGCCACGTTGATAAAAGCAGCAGAGTAAGAGATCCAAAGCTTGAGAAGTATCTTGATATAGTCCGAAGAATGGAAGCCTCTTTCAAAGGTTTCTTAGTGAAGAAGATCCTAAGAGGAGAAAATGAGCATGCATATTTGCTAGCCAAATCAGCGGCACATGGGCTCCCCCTCCCTTCAGAAGTATTCTTTAAAACTCTAAAAGCACCTTCAGTCGAGCTCATGGAGCGAGCGGTGCTTACAATCTCACATGTACACTGCGAAGATTGGAGGACTGAGATTATATCTTTCCTGCAAGGCAATTATCCTTCTGTTGGTGGCCTTCCTCTTTCGAAGGTCCTCAAAAACATGACTAACAATGTATTTTCAGTATAATGATGATTATCACAGGGAGCTTCGATTCATGAAGGGAGTGTTCTCCTTCACTGAAGGACTTCAAGACAAAGGCATAACCCGAAAGCGACAACAATGAACGACTGAAGCTATAACCAAATACAGTGTGGACCCTCAGATTACGATCTAACGGTGTAGATGTTTATGTACCTAGATCTAAGAGCAACCACTGGAGCTAAGGCCTACGGTTCGGATTTAATGCAGCGGGTGTGTGATGTTTGCCTTGATCTACGCCGTCAATCCATGGATCAACGGTCCAACATCAAGACACGAAGGGGTATGGTAGCTTCTAATCCTAGCCGCCCATCTACGGATCGACGGCCAGAGAAGGAGCATCCTTCCCCAATAGCTCCGACATGGCGGCGCCCATACCCCACGACGGAGGATCACCAGAGAACCCCCGATCTGGTGCTACGATGGCCTAGCTACAGCGCCAACAACTGCTAGGCGATGCGGGTCCCATGGCGAACTCGTGAGTGGCGCAACTACCAGTGATAAGAACCAATCTGCAGCTGACCATGGTGGAGACTAACTCCACGGCGGCGTTAGAACTCCCGCGCCAAATCCCCGCAACTAACCATCACCACTATGACTAATCTTGGGTGCGCCAGCATGGAAGAGCGAAAGCGAAGGTGCAGGGATACTCACCGAGGTTGGAGGTGAGGGCAGTGCCGGACACAGTGAACGACGACTGTCGGTGTTTGGAGCCCGACCGCACACCCAGGGTTACCCCTCGTGGTGCTTTTGGGTAGGACGATGCTGTTGACTATAACTTAATGGTTCGTGCGAGATGCACGAGAGACGACAAGCGATTTTCTACAGGTTCGGGCCGCTTGGAGTGGCTTAATACCCTACTTCCTGGTGAGGATCTTTATGTGGTGGGTAACAAGAGGAATCTCTGGAATGCAGACAAAACTAGTGAGATGGGTTGGTGATTGACCTAGAAATGATGGGGTACCCCCTAGGCCTTATATATTCGACCGTGGGGCACTACATGCGTATGTGATGATGATATGTTCCTAAACAATAGTGAACTGGCTGAACTGATCTTCTTATAATCTTGCCGACTTATCCCTAATTCGCTCCGATATTCAAGGTCGCTGCACGCGAGAAAGTCGGGTGGGCGCTGTGGATAGCGCTTATGTCCAACGAGTCGCTTGGGCCTGAGTCTGCTTCTTTCTCGTGTCGGCCCATTCCACCAGCAGTTTTCTCCTGGCCCACGAAGGGATGGTCTAGCGAGATAACAGGCCTAAAGCCTCTCGCGAGGCCTTCTTACCATCTAGTGGACCCAGGGGATATCTGTCCCCCACAAGCCCCCAATCTTTGAGTTGATTTTGAAATAATCAGCCCAAAGATTCTAGGTCCAGCTCGCGAGTTTGTGGCATGATTTCCACTCTGGCAATGGGCGTGCCGAAGGTGCACCTATTGAGCGTTGCTCCTAAACTTTGAGTGACTCAGTAAAAATAGTCTTCTCAAAGGTCTTCATTTGATGCTTTGGAGATCAGCGTCTTGTCATCATCGATACAATAGAGTTGTAATTCACTAGTTATTCCGGATGCTCGCCAAATCTGAAAAAAAACCAGAGGTTATTTGGATTCCTCGGAAACCCCCGCCTACATCACCATTCAAAATTTCCTGTCCTACTATTGGCCAAACTACCTGAGCACTGGGTCCAATGTGAGTAGGACCGCTTAGCCATGCTTCATAATTGGAAAAACGGGCACCGTGGAAGTACATGCCACTCAACCAAAGAAAGATAATGGAGAGTTGGCCAAAATGAGCACTAAAGACTTTTCGGGAGATCTCCTCCAAATCATCGGTATGACTATCGAAATCGTGAGCATCAGCATGTAGGTTCCAAATCCAAGTGGTAGTATCGGGGCCCTTAGCTATTGTTCTTGAGAAATGCCCGGGTCTGGCCCATTCATCAAAAGATGTTTTTATAGGATCCCTATCCACAGCAATTTTAACTTCTGGTTCCGACGAACGAATAATCATTAAGTTCTCCTCTTTCCGGACAAGACATACAAAGAGACCCGCCAACTATCTTTTTATTGAATCTTTTAAAGATAGATATTATGATTAGTCCTTTTCTTTACTATCTACCGTCCTTCTATTTTTTTAGTTATTCACTGGAGCAATTATATATTGAAGTCAATCCGAGGCAAGTGTTAGGATCTATTATGACATAAGGATTAGGTGCCTAACGGACATTGGTTATTCTGGAAAATTATTTCCCGACATAACAAAAAAAATCTTTTTTACGTTTTAATTTAAGAAGCTAGTGTATTTTTTCTGAGGGTATAAGCCCCTATCTACATCTACTTTCCTTGAGGGAGCATAATATAGATTTTTTGATTCGATTCAAAATTCCAAGATAACTCATTAGAATTATAAATAAGACTGTCCTGATATATTAGGTAGGAATATTTAGATTGCCGGTTTTTATGTACTTTATTACTTCTGTTCCAGAGCCTATCCCTATTGTTTATCCTTATGAAATATGATATAAAATTGAAGGTAGAAGAAAGGGATATAATGAAATTCTTGATTTGATTTTCAACCAAACCACCTTTTTTATGAAAATGGAGAGTGGTCTTATTCAAATTCAAAACGCTTCGTAATCTTTAACCAGTTCTGTGCTTCAATATAATTTCCTGGAGTAAGCGCTATAGCTTGTTTCCAATACTCAGCAGCTTGATCAAACCAATCTTCCGCAATTTCCGAATCACCCTGTAGAATGGCATGTTCTCCTCGGTTGGAATAGGCAGTTCCTTTCCCTAGAACCGTACTTGAGAGTTTCCTACCTCATACGGCTCAGAAATTGCTATCTTAATTTCCCCTATCTTAACTGAATTCGATTTCTCAAAAATCAATCCAATTTCTTCTTGGGTTAAGTAGAAGAAGTTAATTACCTAAAACCTGTGGGCTTAGAAACTGCAATTTTAGAGAGACGCGAAAGTACAAGCCTGTGGGGTCGCTTCTGCAACTGGATAACTAGCACCGAAAACCGTCTTTACATTGGATGGTTCGGTGTTTTGATGATCCCTACCTTATTGACCGCAACTTCCGTATTTATTATCGCCTTCATCGCTGCTCCTCCAGTAGATATTGATGGTATTCGTGAGCCTGTTTCTGGTTCTTTACTTCATGGAAACAATATTATCTCTGATGCTATTATTCCTACTTCTGTGGCGATCGGATTGCATTTTTACCCAATTTGGGAAGCTGCATCTGTTGATGAATGGTTATACAATGGCGGTCCTTATGAGCTAATTGTTCTACACTTCTTCCTGTTGCAGCTGCTACTGCTGTTTTCTTGATTTACCCTATTGGTCAAGGAAGTTTCTCTGATGGTATGCCTTTAGGAATATCTGGCACTTTCAACTTTATGATTGTATTCCAGGCAGAGCACAACATCCTTATGCATCCATTTCACATGTTAGGTGTAGCTGGTGTATTCGGCGGTTCCCTATTCAGTGCTATGCATGGTTCCTTGGTAACCTCTAGTTTGATCAGGGAAACCACTGAAAATTAGTCTGCTAATGAGGGTTACAAATTTGGTCAGGAAGAAGAGACTTATAATATTGTGGCTGCTCACGGTTATTTTGGTCGATTAATCTTCCAATATGCTAGTTTCAACAATTCTCATTCTTTACACTTCTTCTTGGTTGCTTGGCCTGTAGTAGGGATCTGGTTCACTGCTTTAGGTATTAGTACTATGGCATTCAACCTAAATGGTTTCAATTTCAACCAATCTGTAGTTGATAGCCAAGGTCGCGTTATTAATACTTGGGCTGATATCATCAACCGTGCTAATCTTGGTATGGAGGTAATGCACGAACGTAATGCTGACAACTTCCCTCTAGACCTAGCTGCTCTTGAAGTTCCTTACCTTAATGGATAAGGTTTGTCTCCTAAACATATAGGAATTTTTGAAGGAAGGAATGCCAGAAATACCTAATATCTTGTTCCAACAGGATATTGGGTATTTCTTTGTTTATTCTGAATCTTTCTATTCTGAATTCAATTAACGACGAGATTTAGTATCTTTTCTTGTACTTTCATAACTCGTGAAATGCCGAGTAGGCACGAATTCCCCTAATTTGCGACCTACCATAGGATTTGTTATGTAAATAGGTATATGTTCTTTTCCATTATGAATCGAGATTGTATGGCCAACCATTGCGGGTAGAATGCTAGATGCCCGGGACCACATTACTATTATTTCTTTCTCCTCCTTCATATTGACCTTTTCAATTTTTGCTAATAAATGACGAGCTACAAAAGGATTCGTTTTTTTCGTGTCACACCTGATTACTCCTTTTTTCATTTTAAAGAGTGGCATCCTATGTGCACTATCTCGATCGAGGTATGGAGGTCAGAATAAATAGAATAATAATGAATGGAAAAAAGAGAAAATCCTTTAGCTGGATAAGGGGCGGATGTAGCCAAGTGGATCAAGGCAGTGGATTGTGAATCCACCATGCGCGAGTTCAATTCCAGTCGTTCGCCCATCGCATTATTGGAAATTCCGAAAATGCAATTTTCCATATTCCTAGTTACGTATTTACTTACGGCGACAAAGAAAAAAACTATCACTATATTTTTTCCTTTTCCTAGTTCTTCTTCCAAGCGCAGGATAACCCCAAGGGGTTGTGGGTTTTTTCTACCAATGGGGGCTTTCCCTTCACCACCCCCATGGGGGTGGTCCACAGGGTTCATAACTACCCCTCTTACTACGGGGCATTTACCTAGCCAACACTTAGATCCGTCTCAACCGAAACTTTTTTGGTTCACCCCAACATTACCCACTTGTCCGAATGTTGCTAAGCAGTTTTGGGATACCAAACGGACCTCCCCAGATGGTAATCTTAAAGTGGCCAATTTACCCTCTTTTGCAATCAGTTTCGCTATAGCACCTGCTGCTCTAGCTAATTGCCCACCCCTTCCACGTGTGATTTCTATGTTATGTATGGTCGTGCCTAAGGGCATATCGGTTGAAGTAGATTCTTCTTTTTTCTCAAAAAACCCCTTCCCAAACTATACAAGCTTCTTCCAAAGCATATGGCTTTCTAGATGTATATGACGATCTCTAGACAGATGGATCTTATATGAATCGTATGATGAAGTACCACATGAGTGGATATATAGAAAAGGAATCCAAATCCACCGAATCGCTCATGTTATGATCTTCTACATCCTAGGTCTCCGCGTTCCGTCATCTGGCTTATGTTCTTCATGTAGCATTCAGATCGAATGACTCTATGAAATTACGTTGATACTTCCACATATTATGGGTAACGTAGGAGACATCCCTATTTTCACCCGGGGGTCTTAATTACCACTGCTTAACTTTCAATTCGCCTCTGACCATCAAATTAAATGTGAATAACTCGTCCTCCTCTCTTTGAAACAAGGGGCGCTTCCAGTTCTGTGCGTGCTTCAAACAATTTTGTCTTCTCCATATTACCATATCTCTAGAGTCAATAATTTTCTATGAGGAACTACCTTGTTACGAGTTCACTCCAGTCGCAAGCCTAGCCTTAGGCATCCCCCTCCTTACGTTTAAGGGTAATGACTTCAAACCTGGCCAACTCCTATAGTGTGACGGGCGGTGTGTACAAGGCCTGAGAACAGATTCACCGACGTATGGCTGACCGGCGATTACTAGCGATTCCAACTTCATGCAGGCGAGTTGCAGCCTGCAATCCGAACTGGACATAAAAAAGCTATTGAATTAACTAAAAAAGCGGATATAAAGGGAATAAAATGGAATTGTTTGAATCGTGGTAAAGTATTCTAATCCAATAAGGATTTCGCGGGCGAATATTTACTCTTTCCTGTCTTATTTGTTAATTTAGAACCATATCAAATAAAGCAATTTTTTTGGTTTGTTCCGCCATCCCACCCAATGAAGTGTTAGGATTCTTTTCAATAAAATCCTATGTAGTCATAGGTTTTGTCTTTCCCACAACTTCTCCTTTAATGGTTAGGTTTGAATCCTGCAATGGAGCTTCCAATTTTTTTCCCGAGTCAATTTTCTCAGTTTTATTAACCGGGCTGCTCTTTATTTATTACTTTATATTTTTATTTGTTGTTTCAAAAGTCAAGTTACGATTTCGAATTCTCTCTTTTTTTGAGAATTTTATTATATTGATGCTTTATCACATTGCCTTTTTTTATGATGTAATTCATAGACCATACATATGGGAATCCTATATCTTTCTTGTTCTTCTTCCTTCTATCTATCATCTCTCCTTTTATCCACATCCCTTTAGTTTTGCTTCACAGCCTAGAATCAGGTTTCTTTTGTAGAGAAAAAAATGTAGTTGCTACAACTATATGATAGATCTACTCATTTTGATAGATGTATTTATTTACATAGTGACTGTTTCTTAGTTAGGATCTCGACAATACGAAGCAATAGGTTGGTTATTAGTTAATTTTCTATCATTACTAAGTTTTTTTCCATTTTTGACCCTAAAGAAAAAACTAACGAGTCACACACTAAGCATAGCAATTATATTAAAAGATTTCTTAATTTTCATTAAATCTTATACAAAGAGGGATACTTTCTTCTTTTTTTAGGGATTTTTGGAAAAACAAGGTTCTTGTCTTTTTTATTCTATCACTGGGCGGAATGGGAAGACATGGTTAGTTATTCTTCTTCTACGGATATCCAAATTTTGACACCTAATACTCCATAGATAGTTCGAATTGGATAGCAGCAATAATCAATTTTAGAGCGAATTGTTTGGAGGGGTAGTCTATCCTTTTTTATGCATTCGGCCCGTGCAATTTCTTTTCCTGCTAGACGACCCGCAATTTGGATTTTTATTCCCTTTATATCCGCTTTTTTAGTTAATTCAATAGCTTTTTTCATTGCTTTTCGGAATGAAACTCTATTTTTTAATTGGAAAGCTATATATTCCGCAAGAATATTAGGTTGTCTATAAGGTTCTTTAACCTTTTCGATAGCAATATTAAGTCTCTGGTTTACAGAATTAACTTCCTTTTGGAGATCTTTCTCTAATTCTTCGATTGCTCCCTTTTCCTTTAATAAGTTGGCGAATCCAATATGGATTATGATGTGGATTGTATCAATTTCTTTTTGAATTTCTATATGTGTAATTACTTCAGAACTTGAGTCTGATTCCATTTTTCTATTCGAGCCTTTTTTCCTATTCTTTTGTATATAGTTCTTGATACAATTCTGTATTTTTTTTATCTTCCTATAGACCTTCAGAATAATTTTTTGGTTGTGCGAACCAAAAGGAATGGTGATTTTTGGTTGTACCAAGTCTGAAACCGAGTGGATTTATTTTTTGTCCCATATTTTTCTATTATATTTCCTTTTTTACTGGGAATCGAAATCTTAGATTGATCTAAAGATTATTTTGATTTCTTTACTATATTTATTATAATTGTTATATTACACATCGTTTTTATATAGAATAACTACGTCCTCGAGCTCGAGGTCTGAATTTTTTCATAATAGTACTCCTACTGACTTCGGCTTTAGTGATGAATAAATTCGTTTTGTCGAAATCCCTATAATGAGTAGCATTTGCTGCTGCCGAATAAACCAACTTTAAGATGGGCTCGATAAGGCATAAGATTCAGTACCATAACAGTTTCCTCGTAGTAACGTCAGTGAATCTCATCTAGAACTCTTTGTGCTTTGAAAACAGACATATGCGTTTTTGTGCTTTGAAAACCCGTTCGAATTTAAGTAGACGATCGGTTGGAACTTTTCTTGCGAGTTTTCTCAGCCCCTTCTTCTTCTTTATCCTAGGGTTATACTTTACCAATTTGAAACTTGTCATAAATAAGGTTATTACCCGCCTACCTTTACTTTATTTGATTATTTGAATCCTATAAATTTTGTTTATTCTGAATCTTTCTATTCTGAATTCAATTAACGACGAGATTTAGTATCCTTTCTTGTACTTTCATAACTCGTAAAATGCCAAGTAGGCACGAATTCCCCCAATTTGCGACCTACCATAGGATTTGTTATGTAAATAGGTATATGTTCGTTTCCATTATGAATCGCGATTGTATGGCCAACGATTGCGGGTAGAATGCTAGATGCCCGGGACAACGTTACTATTATTTCTTTCTCCTCCTTCATATTGACATTTTCGATTTTTGCCAATAAATGACGAGCTACAAAAGGATTCGTTTTTTTCATGTCATAGCTGATTACTCCTTTTTTTCATTTTAAAGAGTAACATCCTATGTCCACTATCTCGATCGAGGTATGGAGGTCAGAATAAATAGAATAAATAATGGATGGAAAAAAGAGAAAATCCTTTAGCTGGATAAGGGGCGGATGTAGCCAAGTGGATCAAGGCAGTGGATTGTGAATCCACCATGCGCGGGTTCAATTCCCGTCGTTTGCCCATCGCATTATTGCAAATTCCAAAAATGTAATTTTCCATATTCCTAGTTACGTATTTACTTACGGTGACGAAGAATAAAACTATCACTATATTTTTTCCTTTTCCTAGTTCTTCTTCCAAGCGCAGGATAACCCCAAGGGGTTGTGGGTTTTTTTCTACCAATGGGGGCTTTCCCTTCACCACCCCCATGGGGGTGGTCCACAGGGTTCATAACTACCCCTCTTACTACAGGGCGTTTACCTAGCCAACACTTAGATCTGGCTCTACCCAAACTTTTTTGGTTCACCCCAACATTACCCACTTGTCCGACTGTTGCTAAGCAGTTTTGGGATACCAAACGGACCTCCCCAGATGGTAATCTTAAAGTGGCCAATTTACCCTCTTTTGCAATCAGTTTTGTTACAGCACCTGCTACTCTAGCTAAATGCCCACCCCATATACGTGTGATTTCTATGTTATGTATGGTCGTGCCTAAGGGCATATCGGTTGAAGTAGATTCTTCTTTTTTCTCAAAAAACCCTTCCCAAACTGTACAAGCTTCTTCCAAAGCATACGGCTTTCTAGATGTATATGACGATCTCTAGATAGATGGATCTTATATGAATCGTATGATGAAGTACCACATGAGTGGATATATAGAAAAGGAATCCAAATCCGCCGAATCGCTCATGTTATGATCTTCTACAACCTAGGTCTCCGCGTTCCGTCATCTGGCTTATGTTCTTCATGTAGCATTCAGATCGAATGACTCTATGAAATTACGTCGATACTTCCACATATTATGGGTAACGTAGGAGACATCCCTATTTTCACCCGGGGGTCTTTAATTACCACTGCTTAACTTTCAATTCGCCTCTGACCATCAAATTAAATGTGAATAACCCGTCCTCCTCTCTTTGAAACAAGGGGTGCTTCCGGTTCTGTGCGTGCTTCAAACAAATTTGTCTTCTCCATATTACCATATCTCTAGAGTCAATAATTTTCTATGAGGAACTACTGAACTCAATCACTTGCTGTCGTTACTCAACAGTTTTCTGTTGAGGTCTATCCCGTAGAGGTAGTCAAATTGGATCAGTGATCGATTTCTAGGTTTCGCCGTAAACCTAATTGGTTACTTCCAATTACGTAAATCAATAGTTCAAACCGCACTCAAAGGTAGGGCATTTCCCATTTATATAGGAACTTTTGTACCAGAAACAATAGTATCTCCAATTATAGCCCCTCTGGGATGTAAAATATATATCTTCTCACCATCCCCATAGTGTATGAGACAAATGTATGCATTTCGATTAGGGTCGTATTCTATGGTTATGATTCTACCAGATATGTCTTTTTGATTCCGTCGAAAATCGATTTTACGGTATAGGCGCTTATGACCTCCCCCTCTATGCCTTGCGGTAATGACTCCTCTGGCATTATGACCTTTACCACAACGGTGCCGTCCATGGATCAATTTATTTCGTGGATTGGATTTCACTTGCCTGTCTACGGTTCCCTTGCGTGTGCTCAGGATAGGTGTTTTGTATAAATGTTTCGCCATATTATTAAGTATTCTCCTTTAGTTCGTTTCTCTATCTAGAAGTGGAATAGAATAACCTGGTCGTATTCTATGGTTATGATTCTACCGGATATGTCTTTTTGATTCCGTCAAAAATCGATTTTACGGTATAGGCGCTTATGACCTCCCCCTCTATGCCTTGCGGTAATGATTCCTCTGGCATTACGACCTTTACCACAACGGTGCCATCCATGGATCAATTTATTTTGTGGATTGGATTTCACTTGCCTGTCTACGGTTCCCTTGCGTGTGCTCGGGATAGGTGTTTTGTATAAATGTTTCGCCGTATTATTAATTATTCTCCTTTAGTTCGTTTCTCTATCTAGAAGTGGAATAGAATAACTCGCTTGAAGGGTAATGATCATACGTCTGTAATGCATTGTATGTCCCAGAATAGGTCCCATTCTTCTACCCTTTCCGGGTAGTCGATGGCTATTCACAGCTACTACCTTAACACCAAAGAAGAGTTCGACCCAATGCTTTATTTCTGTCTTAGTGAATCCCAATTCGACATTAAAAGTATATTGATTCTTTCCCAATAAACGAAGACTCTTTTCTGTAAATACTGCGTATTTGATTCCATCCATAAATCGACTTTCCCCCTATGCTCTGAGTTCCAGTATCGATAAGAATTCGAGTTCTTATTGTTCTTATGTTATGGTATGAATATACCATACCAATTCATTATGTATGGATGATGGATGAGATTCCATGGATAGAGAGCCAATTCCAATAGACCGTTCCCATTCGCGTGCATCCAGCAGGAATTGAACCCGCAAATTTACCAATTATGAGTTGGGCGCTTTAACCATTCAGCCATGGATGCTTAACAGGGATCATCGTACATCGTAAATAACCAATTTTCATATAGAAAGACATATCATAGAAAAATGAAATCGAAAATATTCGGAGATGGCAAATATTCGGAGATGACTATGAAAACACCTCTCTGGATCCTCGAATTGAAAGAGAGACTGAGAGGGATCAAGAATCCTAATTCTCGCTATTTGGAATGGATCCAATTCTATTGAGTCTGACCCATAGTGATCATTTCTATTTAGCAAAGAATGACCTTGGTTATCAAAGGATTGAACAACCGAGATCCATTTACTTATGATACCTAGTTGACATTGCTAACAAGAATCTAATGAATTATGAGTTTAATAGATTCTCTTTAGCAGAAAGACTTATATTCCTTGCTCATTATCAGACAATCACTTATTCCCAAACCTCGTGTGGGGCTAATCGTTTTCATTTACCATCTCATGGAAAACCCTTTTCGTTCCGCTTAGCCCTATCAGGTATTTTAGTGATAGGTTCTATAGGAACTGGACAATCCTATTTGGTCAAATACCTAACGAAAAATTCCTATTTTCCTTTCATTAAGGTACGAGGGCTTCTTATTCCACAAGAACGAAAGCACCTTTTCATTCTTTCATATAGTAGGGGTTTTTACTTGGAAAAGACAATGTTCCATACTAAAGGATTCGGGTCCATAACCATGAGTTCCAGTGCACTAGATCTTGTAGCACTTAGCAACGAGGCCCTATCCATTAGTATTCCACATAAGAAATCCATTATAGAAACTAATACAATTAGATTAGCTCTTCATAGACAAACTTGGGGTTTGCGAGCCAAGATAAGATCGGCTCGGGATCATGGGACCCTTTTCTATCAGATAGGAGGGGATCTTGTACAAAATAGACATCTAAGTTATAACCCCATAGATCCTATATCTATCTATATAAAGAGGCAATCATGTCAGGAAGCGGCTTTTTCTTTGGCCAAACGGTACTTCAAACTTGGAACGAGCATGAAGAGATTAACGAGACTTCTTTCTCTTTTGAGTTTTTATGGCGGACCGTTCACACAAGATCTTTGGTCTTCCCCCGGAACCGATGAAAAAGTGGGTCGCTTCTTATGGACTCGCTCAGAATGATTCTTCTCTATCTATAGTTCATGGCCTATTAGAAGTAGAAGGTGCTCTGGTGCAATCCTTACCGACAGAATGCAATAGAAACAAGGGGGAAGGACCTTTACTTTCTCCCTGAGGGTAGGAAAATCATGATCGAAATAGCGGACGTAAAGCTATTGAACTTGGGTATGCTCTTTCCTTTTGTCGAAGTGGAATCGTAGAACAGAATGTGATACGATGAGACAGAATGCAATAGAAACAAGGATAGCGAACGGGTTACCTACTCCTAAGGGTCAAATCAAGCCTTTTAATTCAATTCTTTATTCTTACATTAAAGAATGAATCAAATCTCCCCAAGTAGGATTCGAACCTACGACTAGTTAGTTAACAGCCGACCGCTCTACCACTGAGCTACTGAGGAACAAGGGGAGATTCGACCTCCTAGAGTTCAACTCCCGCTCTCAACCCGTGAACAATATGAGTCCGAAGCTTCTTTCGTAACTCTCGGAATTTCTTCATAGTGGCTTCGTTCCATGCCTCATTTCATAGGGAAGCCCAAAGTGGCTCTATTTCATTCTATTTCACTTCTTAGCACTTCCTATCATTTAATATCCATTCCTTTGGTCTTATTGACATAAGATATGTCATTTATAGTCTATCTCTTTCTATATATGGAAAGTCAACAAATTCTCATCGAAACATCGAGAAATTGTGCATATAGAAAACTCTAAAGAAAGAAAAAAAGGAGACCCATGCCATGATTTTCAAATCTTTTCTACTTAAGTAGTCTAAAGTAGTCTAAGTTTCTCGATGAGGATAATTAATTCAGTCATTGTGGTCGGACTCTATTATGGATTTCTGACCACATTCTCCATAGGTCCCTCTAAGATCTTCTTTCTCCAATCATGGGTTAGGGAAGAAGGAGATATCCGCGACTACTGGCGGTTTCATTATGGGGCAGCTCATGATCTTCATATCGATCTATTATCCACCTCTGCATCTATTCTTTCTTAGCTAAACAGGTGGAAGATCCATCTAATTTGGTTATATCATGGACTCAAAAAACGGATCTGAATGTGACTGAAATGCATGATCTTCACAGGTATCACTTTTCACGATACCTAAACCTAAAAGGTGGAATAGCGATTTTCGAACCATTTCCCATAAGAGAATGGTTTCCATTACTTTGAGAAATGGATTCTATATCAAACTATAGCTATTGCATTAAAGAAGAAAAGAAACTAATAGAGTCGAAGACGCGGAATGGTAGTGAATAGAGAAAAAGATTCTTCTAATTTTCTTGTTCCTGAAAATATTCGATCCATCTCCTAGATGCCGTAGAGAATTCAGAATTTTCATGTCTTTCAATTCTTGTACTCGTAATTGGAAAGTTACGGAAGGATATCCATCATTTTGCAATGAAAACAACATAAAAAACTCTAGACAATTTCGAAATTAGACCAAGCATCTTAATACATATGCAAAAAAATCATTATTGGCCCACCATTGATTACAAGATTTAGCTTTTATGAATCACTATTGGTTTGATACGAATAATGGTAGACGTTTCAGTATGTTAAGGATACAAATGTATCCACAATTCATTTAGAGTTACTTAATAGCCTATTTCTTATACTATATCTCTATCCCGTGAAATTCTCGAGCCCAAAGATGGATTCATATGCTGTGTTTCATTTTGCTAAATGATATCAATTAAATGGTATATCAATTCTATAAATTGGATATAGCAATAAATAAATCAGCAAAATTCTTTTATTTTAGATAGAAGAAATGTTTCTTCTATCTAAAATAAAAGAATGTACCCTTATATCCAAATCCAATTTGCATCGATAAAATAAATCCAAATTCCAGATTCCAGTAGTAGATGAATAATTGCAAATTTTTGTGTGTACGAGATTAGAATAACTTAAAAATAACTGACATAATTTTTTTTCCTGATTAGAAAAATACATGAAAAAGAAAGGAGGTAGAAAAATTTGTTGATTTATGGTTAAAGAAGAAAAACAAGAAAACAGGGGTTCT
The DNA here is from genome assembly GCF_902167145.1 of Zea mays. NCBI lineage: Eukaryota > Viridiplantae > Streptophyta > Magnoliopsida > Poales > Poaceae > Zea > Zea mays. The sequence goes on from NC_050097.1 coordinate 98,209,946, forward strand.
GTTGAATTTCAAGTATTCAGTTTCACCAATAAGATACGGAGACTTGCTTCACATTTAGAATTACACAAAAAGATTTTTCATCGGAAAGAGGTCTACGAAGACTTTTGGAAAACGTCAACGTTTGCTGGCTTATTTGGCAAAGAAAAATAGAGTACGTTATAAGAAATTAATAAGTCAGTTGGATATTCGGGAGAAGTAATTTAATCGTTCTCATTTTTTTCTTATTTTATTAGTAGTCTTATAGTAGTCTTAGATTTTGCATTTTGATGAGCCTCGTTTTGAGGAATTCATGGAATAATCCATTTTCATGGAATAAAGAATAAGAACAAGGATACATAACATAAAAAAAGAATAGATAAGACGATATTCGCCCTCCCCTCTACATATTTGATTTCTTCTCCTACACAAATACCAGCAAGACCTACTCCATTGGTAATTCCATCAATGACACCTTTATAAAAAAATGTGTTAGTTCGGCTAATCTTCTTATACCTAGGATAAAACCCTAGTATAGAAAAAATCTATATAACCACGATTATATGACCAGCTGTATATCTTTTTTTACTTAATCCAAAAAGCTCTTTTTTGGATTCTTTTTTACAAGGGAATTTTGAAAATTCAAATTCTGAAAAAAAGAATAAGCAGATCCATAAAAGATATATGCTATGAATAGACCAAAAATTGCTAAACTTAGAGAAGAAATTGCATTAGTGAGAAATTCATTTGAATTTATGGAAGAATTAGAATTTTCCTGGAACAAGTTTATTGAAAGAGTTAGCCACTTTGATAATATGGTTAACTCCAATATTCTATTATCTTTTACTCCATTATCAAAATGGATTCCTATGGATCCAATGAACAAAGTAAAAAGTAGTAATATAAGAAGAGGAAATAGCATAGTATTTCCCGTTTCATGAGGATAGACAAAAGTCCGATTTTAGATCGGATTTTTTGGCGGCATGGCCAAGTGCTAAGGCAGGGGACTACAAATCCTTTACCCCCAGTTCAAATCTGGGTGCCGCCTGATCAATAAAATAATTAGGATTATAGTACTGATTAAACTCGACAAATTCATACCCCCCTAAGTTGGGGCACGAGAGTAACTAGGTTTGGCGATACTGGATTTTGAGAATCCATACCATAGTTCTACCCTCAAACTAGGGTTTGTTTTGTGGGCAGTGGCCCAAACGGCTACCAATAGGGATGAGGTAGCGTTTCCTTATTCTTTTATTAATTTAAATCGATTCGATTCGGGAATTTAAAACTACGAGACTAAGATGTCAGAAATCTTCGTAGCCAAAGGTCCCTAAGGGGCATTCTTTTTTCAATCTAAGATTGAAGAAGGGACTTTGCGAAGAAATAGAAAGACTTCCTAATTATCATACATTTTATTTATCGTACATCTTACTACATACACTTTATCGTACATCTTACTACATACACTTCGTACATCTTATGCTACCTACATACACTAAAGTAAAGGCTACTGATTCTGTCGAGAATTAGATTGAATAGGCTGATCAAAAATCAATTTTTGTATTGTGGATAAGACCTCCTTACTCTTTCATAGAAAGATAGAAAGCGGGGCAGCAGTAGGGTTTAGGTCAAAAATAAAAATAAACATGGGTAAGTTAGGTATCCAATAAATATTTATCTATCCTAATTTTATGGTGTATTCTTACGTCCTTTGCTTATAAAAAAGTAACAGACGAAAGAAAAAATCTCTCTATTCCCGCGTCTTCTATTTAGAGCATCCCCTACTCTTTTTTAGGGAAAGAGCGATGTATCATATTTCTACTTAATGCTCTCCAATTCTACCAGAAATCATATAAGAATTTGTTAGGAGTAAATTCCTTTAACGGATTCATCCATAGTCTTAGGGCAGAATGGCCTTTTGACCCTGTACCCTTGATTCCACTATGATTATTGATCAATAGTAGAAGAATTCTTTCATAGAAATAGTAGACATAATTTACATGGATATAGTAAGTCTCACTTGGGCTGCTTTAATGGTAGTCTTTACATTTTATCTTTCGCTAGTAGTATGGGGGAGGAGTGGACTCTAGGGATACTACCAATTGATTGAGTAGTCGAATTGTAGTATCAACTTTTTTCTTTAATTGATCGTCATTAGATAATCATAGTCGATGATAACATCATAGTTCCCACCGCTATTCCATAACCGTACATGAAACCTTAGCTTCATACGGCTCCTCTATGATCAGAAAAAAGGAAAGGATTGTTTCGTTTCGGTATCATCCTCTGGGCATAGATAGAATTAGATAATATAAAATTGATTGGAAAGCCCAAAATTAGACCAAAGCAATTACGTCTGCTAGATAACAAAAAAGCGCTTCTGAATTGATCTCATCCTTTATATAATATAATTTTGCTTTGTTCGGTAATAACTTAATATTGGAATAAATCACTCGTTATAGCAATTAATAAATGGAAAGAATTTGGCATTAGTTCATGAGGAATTCTGTATGAATAGGGATAAAGGATGGAAAGAATAAATAAAGATCTTTTTTTGTATTGTATTCCATATCTTTTGTCCTACTCTTCTTTCCCCGGGAGGGGTATACTTAAAAAAAGAATAAAGGGTTAATTCGTTCTTGATAGCCATTTCCTTAACAAGTGAATGGGAACATACTCAAGACCGGAATCTGAAGAAAGTACTGCTTGATCATTTCCACCAATTTCAAGTCCTTATTATGATTCATTTTATGAGGAAAAATGTCTAATGATTTAGATTCTCTCATTACTAATCTTGTATGTACTTTAGTGTTCCTAATCCCTCACTAACTTTTGATGGATTGCCTTATGGTTATAAGTTTAAATTATAGTAATAACTCAAAATATTCTAGTAATGGAATTCCATATCGCGAATCCTTTATTCTTGCCCGCTTCAAGATATGATGACTAATCAAACAATCTCAACCTTGGGGTAAAGAGTTTACACTACTTATGTTTACTTGAACTTTTTTATTGTATGTAGGAAATCTCATGAAGAGCACTTGCCATTCGTTGGTTATTAGAAGCATCCCAAAAACGTCCGGGTCGAAATATGGCTTTCAAATTAAGTTCCGAATTAGTAGATGCTGCCAAAGGGAGTGGGGGTGCCATATGCAAAAAGGAAGCGACTCATAGAATCGCAAAGGCAAATAGAGCTCTTGCACAATTTCGTTAATCCATGAACAGAATCTAGGTATGTAGACACATGGATCCATACATCTCGATCGGAAAAGAATCAATAGAAGGAGAATCAGACGATATCTTTTTTGAAACAAATAAAAAGGAAAAAAAGAGAAAACAAAAATCATGATCAACTAAGCCCTCTCGGGGGCTTGCTTAAGAATAGGAAAGAGGAATCTTATGGAAATAGCATGGAATAAGGTTTGATCCTATTCATGAGGATTCCGTAAATATCCCATTCCAAAAATCGAAACAGTCAGGACTTTTCGGAGATTGGCTGCAGTTACTAATTCATGATCTGGCATGTACAGAATGAAAACTTCATTCTCGATTCTACGAGAATTTTTTTGAAAGCGTTTCATTTGCTTCTCTTCCATGGAAGTTTCATTTTCCCAGAATGTATCCTAATTTTTGGCCTAATCCTTCTTCTGATGATCGATTTAACCTCTGATCAAAAAGATAGACCTTGGTTCTATTTCATCTCTTCAACAAGTTTAGCAATAAGCATAACGACCCTATTGTTCCAATGGAGAGAAGAACCTATAATTAGCTTTTCGGGAAATTTCCAAACGAACGATTTCAACGAAATCTTTCAACTTCTTATTTTATTAGGTGAAGCGGTTGAGTGACGTACCCTAGATGGCTAAAGTCCAGTAGCCGAAAGCATCACTAGCTTACGCTCTGACCCGAGTAGCATGGGGCACGTGGAATCCCGTGTGAATCAGCAAGGACCACCTTGCAAGGCTAAATACTCCTGGGTGACCAATAGCGAAGTAGTACCGTGAGGGAAAGGTGAAAAGAACCCCCAGTGGGTAGTGAAATAGAATGTGAAACCGTGCTG